>NC_041380.1:301823646-301871930 GCF_002162155.2 Triticum dicoccoides | reverse complement strand
CCAACGCCGTCGCAGCCCGCCTCTCGAGCCTTGCCTCGCGCGCCACGCTGCCGCGCTGCGCCGCCTCGCCCCGCCGGAGCCCCGCATCTCGCCGGACCCGACGAGGTAGCCGTTCACCGCCGGTTTTTTAAAGAAAAACCGATTCAGTTTTTTTTGAAAAACCTAGTTCGTTTTTTTGTTCGGTTCACCGATTTTTCCCGATTCTTCTCTTTAGCGGATGTTCGTCCGTTCGTTCGTTTAAATGAACAGTTTTTGCTCGTTAGTTACAGACAACGAACGCTCGTTCGTTAGCCTGTTCGTCAGTTTTCTTTTATCGAATTTTTCCACGATTATTTCTGATCGCGATCTCTGATCCGATTTTCGTTTCAGTTTATCTTTTCGCTCGTTTATCGGAATCAGGCGATTCAAGCGCCTAGATCTTTGTCTCGAGACCCTCTTACTGTTTAATCAACTTAAACAAGATTTTGCTACTGTAAAATTTGACCTTAGTCCAGATTAGTAAATGGATATTGTTTTCTTTCGCCGTTTGAGTTTCGTTGCTCCGTTTGATTTGATTCTTTTTGCAAACCAGAGTTCTGAAGTTGAATTTTCTGGTTAGATCTTCTTATTTGAGATTTACCCGTGCTTCTTTGCTTGATTGCTTATGTATGCTATTGTTTGTTTGCGATAGAATTCCGGAGTGCGAAGCGTGTTATTTGGAGTCCCTAGGTTTCGCGGATCGTCAGCAAGGCAAGTAACACTTTGATCATACCCCTTTATCACCCAGTTTTTATGGATTAGTTCCAATCCTCAAACATTGCATGATTAGGATGCCAATAACATGTGGGTTGGGAACTAGTTGATGAGGTAGAACCTATTTCCTTGTTACATTCAAACCCTTGGGAGTTACTTCGACGCGTTGCTTATATTGCTATGCTATGCTCGTACATGTGGTTTGGTTGAGTGAAATCCATGACAGATGTGAGATTGTTAATTAACGGTTCAACTTAAGGTGGCAACTTGAATACACATCTGGATGGATTGAGGCACCTGGAGAACCCAGTTTTGCCTGTATTTTTTGGAAATCCCGGGGTTCCATGTGATTTTCCTATGGACCGCCACCCAGGCTCAAAAGGAACTGAGATGATTCATGCTAGAAACTTCCGTGTGCAGCCACAAGATATTATGGGCTCTAGCATAGTTGAGTAAGTTACGTGAAGCTCTCGAAGAGGTAGATCAGCAGGTAGTGGGTTGTAGGTTTGGTATGGTCTACTCGGAGTAGAGAGTTAATGTTTCTGAAAGACTGTGTCTCGGTCATCCATTTCTCAAACACCAGGTAGTGCGAGAAATCCAATGGAGGAGATCAAGTCTTGTGGGGAAAAGTGCGCAAACCTCTACAAAGTGTACAAACTAATCATGGTTAGCCGTGTCCCCGGTTATGGACAATCTTGAGTATCTAGTACTTGGAGTATCTTAAGTATCTCATCACTTTTTAACTTAATATTGTTGGGTTGATAATTACTTCAATTGGGATTGAGTTGGAGGAACCTTCTCAATGATGTTTCAACTACCATGATAGTTAAATTAAAATCTATTTCTTTGTTGTAGGGAAAAATTGGCTTTTCACAAAACTATAACCATAGAGCTTTCCACCAGCCAAATATGCATGTAGTTATAGCATTATTCTGTTCTTGCTCTACTGTGTTATCTTGCCAGCATATTCCATGTGCTGACCCGTTTTCAGGCTGCAACATATTATGTTGCAGACTTTTCAGACAAGGAGTAAGGTTCGTTAGGTCGTTGCCGTGCAGCTCAGCTATGCCATTGGAGTTGATGGACTCACTTTATCTTCCAAGCCTTCCGCTGTTATCATATTAGATGGCCTTAAGCCATATTTATTGTAATAAGTTCTCTTTTGAGACATTCAATGTAATAAGTGTGTGATTGCTACTCTGTTATAAATCCTTCTAGTACTGTGTGTGTCAGCATTACCGATCCAGGGATGACACTGAAGCACAGAGACTTGACCGTTTGAGGTCGGGTCGCTACACTATAGCATGTAAAGCTTTGAGTCATATATGCATGATGTAGATGTTCGTTTAGTTCTTATAGTTCATCTCATTCAAAATCAATTAGTTTTATAAAAATATTAAGATTCATGGGGTTGTGCATTGTAAAGCGTAAAGTAAAAAAACAAATAATGGCAATTCATTTAGAAAAAATCAATTATGATACGGAAGATTCTAGAACAAAGGAGAAGTGCTTGTGTTTTGAGGTTTGTGCATTATGCTTAAGTTCAACCATGGAGTCTTCTAAATTTTACATGTGGCAGATCTGGTGGAATGTTGATGATATCCAACGGCCAGTAGTGCTCGGATTTGCCATCTCTGCACTGTCGGATTAGCTTTATCCAGCGACCATCTTTCAAAGTTATTCGCACACTATATAGTTCTTGTGCCATAGTTGCATGTCTTGGAAAAAAGCTACTAGTGGGTTGTACTAGCTATTTAGGAATAGAAGATGTATACATGGAAGTTGAAGGGAAAGAGATGACATGGAGTATCTCAATTCCTATGAGTAGGGATTGGAAAAGAGATGTCATTTGGTTCACATCATAGGAACTTTTCTATTGAATCTAGAGATGACATGTATCTCAATTCCTACGAGGAGGGATTAGAAAAGAGAGGTAATTTGGTTCATACCATAGGAACTTTTCTATTGAATATACACTAATGTTTATTTTCCTTTGAAATTATGGGAGTATAGGAATCCATTCATATGAACCAAATGGCTCTAAAGCTATAGAAATGATATCATGTTTATTTCCTTTGAAATGTGGAGTATATGAATCTATTCCTATGAACCAATTGGCTCTAAAGGAAAAAATCCTATAAAAATCATATCATATAGAGTTCCTATGACATTCCTCCACACCAAAGGATGGTTGAAATTGCTGCAGGTGATACGATGGTCTTCCTTTGTAGACTCCCCCCCATCTTTATAGTTACCTCTTGAAGATGAATGAAATGATTTATACAGGGTATTCTACATGTGCAATTTGGTACACGAAAACTCGGTAAAAGTTTGCGAGGTTCGAATTTTCAATAAAGCTATATGCACTGCATTTTGGAACGGAGGGAGCATACGGCAGTTGCTAACACTCACGTGGAAGATTTGTGTGTAGGAGGAGTGGCTGTTCTATTAAATGACATGGCAAAACTGACACTGTCGGATGCCGATCTAATAGTTCTTACGGCGTTCGTTAGGAAAAGGCTTGTGGCGAACGTTTGTCGGATAATGATTTACGGACACATGCATTGCATTGATACGTGCCCCCCTCTCTCTCACGCACACGCACCCTCACGAGACATGACCCTCCCGAGTCCTCTCGCGCCCACCGTCTATCTGCAGGTAGACGTCACACACATATGTGCTCTTCACACCCTACCCTCAGAACTTCTAAAAAGCAAAAGATGCCGCGCACATTTTATTTTAGCTCACACGTCACACACTTATACTATTACTCTTGTGGCGAACGTTCTTTGGGCATAGTATATTGTACTCTCACGAAGAGAAGCGGTGCACGCACGCACTAGTTCTCCCACACCCACTCGCGGGTACATGTAGGAGCACATTTTTTTGAAGCTAGTACAACAAAATCACTCCACTATATATATATATATAAGTAGGAGCCTTAGCGCTTGCTTTACTAGGGTTCCTCTCGTTCACTCTCTCAAGCTCTCCAGATCTAAGCAAGACATAGGTGGCCACACTCTCTCAGCTCACGGCTGGTCACAAATCCGGCCGGACAACCTCAACCGGGGCAGGTGTAGGTGCATCGTTCACGCTGTCGTCGGCAGCGAGGGAGGAGACCAACGGCTTCCCGCGCGTCCCAATCGGCGGCCGTGCCGTTCTCTCCGAGAGAGCACCGGCTCGGGAGGGCCTCCGACCCCTTCTTCCTCCCTGCGGTATTGTGGCCAAGATGCGGCCTCCCGACGCCGTCTTTGCCACATGCCGACGACCCTCGGGTGTATATTTCTTCGAAACCTGCCTTGCTCCACTGCCCCAGCTCCCCACTTGGCTTCGTCTGGATCTTTTTCTACTTCCGTCTGATGTTCCAAAGCCACCTAGACTTTTACTATTATTAGAGGTAAAGCTAGTTTATACAATTGACTATAAGAGTTGGTTCAAATAGGGAATAAAGTGGGAAAGTTGTAGCATGAATCTAGGACTTGGTTCTAAGAGGAAACGGGGGAAAGTAGTAGATACTGGCTACCCAACCGGTCTCTTGGTTGAAAAGACAAAGAAAGCATGGTGGATGGCAAAGGGTGGGGGGAAGTGGACCTATCTCTTGGTTGAAAAAGGAAAGAAAGTGACGGGTATTGGGGAACAACGCAAATAAGAATGAGCAGGTCTAGATTTCCTGTGCTCACATAGGAAAATGTCGCCGAGGAGATAAAAAATGGGACAAATGCAGACATGTTGCCTTAGTGTTTGCCGCTCTCGGCAACCACATTTGCCTCACCACTTTATGCCCCTGCTGTCCCTACGCCCATATCACTACCGTTAATGTAAAATCACATGAAGCATTCAGCAATGCCACCTAATGTCACTATAAGTAATGGTCTAGTGCCGTCGATAAATTGAAGCAATGCCACCACCATTTTATGAAGTACTTCCATCTTTCTTTATTTCCCATGAATTGTGTTTTTGCAGTTACACTTAAATATCACACCGCTAACATTGCTTCATCCCAGTGGAACTGCACAAATTTGATTGCACATTTACTGACCATGTGCTAGTCTCATGACAGTAATACTAATGCTATTGTTCTGCATGTTAATTTAGTGGCAGTGTTGATGTGATGTGATGCTACTTACTTAAGGACAGTTTCATACTGTCAATCTAGTGCCAATTATAACACAATAGATGTTGTTGTTAATCATACGCCACTGCAAATATCTATCGCTGTTTAAATAACTATTTTTCGTATTTGCGCAAATAGTGATGTCTGTCTCCATATCATTTCGGGATGTCTATCTCCGTATCATTTCTATCCACGCAATCAAAAGCACACACCTTAGTTTTTAGTAGAACTGCGCAAAATGAGATGGCTATCCCTTGTTGTTGTCGTCTAATCACCTGTCTTCCAGGTATTCCTACATTGGTAGTTACTAGGTAGAATGACCAACGCAATATAAAAGAAGTGGATTCGTACGTTTTACTTCCTGATTGCAGTGTAGTGACGAGCGAAAACAACTGCATCCTAGTTCGGAATGCACTTTCTACCAGTTCATCCATGGACGGAGGACTAGCTGGCACGGCTACATGGCAGTTTTTTGGATAGGTGCGCGGAAAAGAGGCATTGTGGTCTGCTTATTTCTGCAAATAGCGGTGCTTAAATTTAGTGGAATGCACAAGAATTTCACCTAGTCAGTACACTACATGGTTCAGTTCAGCATTCCAGCTGAGAACGCAATTATAATTGGTTATTCTAGAATGAGAGAACCTAACCCTGGATGGTGGCAACAAGAAAAAACTAGAGTGAACTCCAGGAAATTTAAGCCTGTCGGGAGGCCCTTTGTAAACCTTCTCGCAACTTTGTCTTTTGCTGTGAGTATATGTTTGTTATGTTCTATGAATCATTGAGATGTATAAAATTGCTTAACTTATGCTTTTCAAGCTTTTTATGAAGCTGACTTTAATGTGAGTGTTCCACATGAACGCTGGACTAGCGTGTGAACGTTTGGAATTTACATCGTGGCCTCAGTTAACTGCATGAACCACTGTAACAAGATACATAGTTGCTTATATGTCAGACAACAGATTGTTGATTGTTAGTTGGTCGATAGCCTAGTGTTGAAGCAAGCTGAGCCAATGTGCCGTGTTTTGCGCAACTGCTTACAATTGGGGTAGCAACAACATCGTTTACAAGTACTTATGTATACGTCGGTGCACAGTTCTCGAACGAGTACTCTATTTCATCAAAACACACACTGCTCGTATGATAAACCGTGGCAACTTATGTCTTACCATGCCATATTCATGAAAAAACTAGTGAGGACGCATCTATTTTGGCAAAAATTGCGATGGTTCTCACATGATTCACGGGCACACAAAAGTAGCAGCAGTTCCCATAGACAGATTCAAATAGAGTACTAGCCCTAGAGGGCTCGATAACAGGCAAGGTTCGGATAATTAGACACAATCCAAACTATTAAACACTAGCTGGGGCAACTATTTCATGCCTCGATCTAATTTGGGCTGGACACATGACGGACCTTGCCATGAACATCATCGAGGATGTCCGGTAGCAGCTCAATCCTGTGAACCTTCATGAAGACAACCTTGTGGCCTTGCCACTCATAAACTTGTTTGTGGAGGCATGCCATGTCATCTTCCTACGTAAGCTTGACAAGAACAGTATGCCTCACAAACGAAGGAGTAGCTTTGAACTTCTTGTGCTTCAGTACACCCTGGACAACACGCCTGACAACGATGAGGCTAGAATACAACTCTTCATTGGTATAAGTGCAAATGGCTTCTAGGATCCAACAGCCTAAAAACTCTGTTTTCCCAGTACGTATATTCAAGTTGCCCACCTCATAGAGAGTGACATGTACAACCACACAATCCTTGTCTGCATCAGGGCTCTAATTGAAACAGAAACAAATCCTGAACTACTTTCCAGTATAATAAATACAAGTTATTTAAACCACTATGTATAGCATGGCATCGAAGCTAATAAAATTTTGCATTATTCATCACCACATACTTAGATGAAAAACCACAATCGAGATCGGCAAAGAAGAAAATCACCTTGGGCAGCTCAATGGGGGGGGGGGACACATCCTCGGAGGGGGGAAACTGCTCCCGCAGCTCCACGGGGGTTGTAACCTCAAACAGGGCGTTGACCATCTCAGTAGTGGCCGTGAGTGTATCTGGGGTCGGCTCGGTGGCTGCCTCCATCTTCTTGGAGCTCTCTGTCTCGTGGGGATCAGCCTCTCGTGTCTGCTCCAATATTGGCAGATCTTTGGCTGGTTCTCCTTGGTCCATCATGAAACTAACGAATACTAGGAGACCACTGAAAGGAAAACACAATCGCAATGACAATGAAACAAAAAAGAGAGTGAGGATCGGTTACTGCTTTGCAAAAGTTCTTTTTTTTCTCTGAAGGAAAATATACCAACATCACGGATCAGCTTACCTTCCCTTCGTTGGGAGAGAAGAATAGTGGTAGATGCGAGTGTTGCCTTTCTTGAAGACGGTGAGGGAGAAGGGGATTCAGCGAAGAGTGAAATGATGGTTGCTTCGTCCGTCAAACTTAGACTGCGGGAGGTGGGGTTTTGTGATACGTCGGCTTGTTACTGCCGCGCTACGACCGGGGTGACTCTCCGCCCGCATACTGCCTTCTAATTTGGTGGATGGAAGTTGGGCCCGCGCGCTGCATGGCTCGCATGTCGGTGAACAAAATTATAACGACATTCAGTAGAGGGAGACGTTTCGATGACCTAGGAGGAGCCAGAAGCGGTATTGTATCCACTGTAGTAGTAGTTGTTGTTTTTCTGGGTAGCTGTAGAGTGTCTCCACTGTACTAGTTGTAATTCAAAAGTCCATATATTTACTGAATGAGAGGCGCTACCCACACCCAGCATACCGTCCCCCCAAAAAACCTAGGTGTTCTTCTTCCTCCTCACTCCCAGCCACCTCACGTCAGCTCGCTCCACTCGTACCCCCAAATTACTCACCTCACTCCTACAGAAAACCCCAGCTCCCTTCTTCCTCACTACTACAGAAAAACCCCAGCTCCCCTTCTTCTTCACTCCCCAAGGGGCTCGTCATTCGTTACTCTGCTCAAAACCGTGAGTGCGACGCGACGCCCTTGAGGAAAATGGATTCGGCTGACCCCAGCACCAATAAGATGAGGCTCCCGCCAGCGGCGACGCCTGTTGTAGATCCCGCACCCGGAAGCGCGAGGCGAAGAGGCGACCCCGCCCCCACCGGATTCCAGGAACCCGTAGAATCTCGGGTGGACCTCATCAGCGATCTCCCGGACGCCGTCCTTGGGGAGATCATCTCGCTTCTACCCACCAAGGATTGCTGCCGCACCCAAGTCCTCTCAATTCGGGTGGCCTCTATGGCGCGTCGTGCCCCTTAATCTTGACTGTCGTCAACTATCTCTCTTCAATGATTTGGAAATCCCCAGAGCCATCATCTCCTCCCACCAGGGCTCCGTGAAAAGCCTCTGCATCCTTTCATGCTACCTGAGCAAGCATACCATGCCCTGCACGGTGGATGCCTGGCTGAAATCCCGTGAATTCACAGAACTACAGCTGCTTGAGTTCTACTATTCCCCTGGAAATCACCTACCAGATACCGAACGCCATCTACCTGTGCCCTTAGCACCGATGTCCATCTCGCGGTTTTCCTCCTCTCTCCACACTGCCACCTTTGCGCTGTGCGACCTACCAGACAATCTGGTACTAAACCTTTGACTCCCATTTCTCAAGAAACTTTCACCTGTGCGGGTTCGTATATCGGAGGCCTCATTGCACAGCATTATCCACTCCAATTGCCCTGGCCTGGAGTGCTTGGTGCTTGTTTTCACAGTTAGAATTGGTTGTCTCCAAATAAAGTCGCCTAACCTTATAAGAATTGGAATTTCTTTTGACGGAAGGCAGCTCGTCATCCAAGATGCCCCTTCACTTCAAAGGTTGATCCTTGATTCTAGTTATTCACCGTTGCAAATAACCGTCCTCTCTGTGCCTAAACTGGAGACCTTGGGTGTAATACATGATCTCTGTGCTCATTTCAATATGGTGTTTGGCTCCACAGTTCTTCAGGTACTTTATATTGTCATCTACACTTGTAACCATAAGGTGCATTTTAAATTTCTGCGCATAAGTTATATGTCATCTTGGAGTACACATTTTGTACTAATGTTATGTTCTATGCTCAATGAAGAGTTTCTCCATGTATGGCCTATCAATGGTGCTGGATTCTGTCAAGATCTTATATATCCAAATGAATAGTTTTGATCTGAACAAGATTATTGGCTTGCTGCAATGCTTTCCATGTCTGGAGAAGTTGTATATAAAGGTGATAATTTCACACACATTGGAAGCCCGCATATAGTGTACTAGAATTAACCATTCAGCTGTTGCTCTTTCGACACTCTTATTTTAGACCTTAACTGTTTTCAATCTTCATGTCTATTTAGGCAACAGGACGGGGTAAGAAAGTTATAACCAATCGGTGGATTCGTAAGCATCGGGATTTTCTCACTTCTCATCAGATTCGATTGAAGACAATAACGCTAGAACGATATGTAGCCAACCGTGCAAACACTAGATTTGTCACATTCTTCCTGCTGAATGCGAGGTTACTATTGTCCATTAGGCATAAGTTTATCAGCAGCATGGTTTTGATGGATGGGTATGTGGAAGAGAAAAAAGGAGTTTCAGGTAGGCAAAAGAGTTTCTGAACGTGCCGGGCTTCTATTTACAACATATTGTGGTCATAATCTAGTATATTTTACAACCCAGGATGTTCATTCTATGGACTTGACCGATCCATTTGACTGTGACTGCCAAAAATAGTGCTGGAGTTAGATGTTGTTGCCCTTTTCAACCTTGGTTTTTTTGTAAACCTCATGAACAATTAACCCTCGTGCTTTTGTATAGTTTGTAAGATGGAGTTAGATGTTCTTGCCATTCTCAACTCGGCTGTGACTGTCATATATAATTTGAAGCAAGGCTAATGGCTTGCCAGTCGTTTAATTTAGAGTGAAATATTGTAACAACTAACAAATCCCATCCAAGGGAAATAACATTACTCTCGCCGGCTGCTTGAGCTAACTGTGCATTATAGAAGCCAAGTGATTAGCCCCCACCAGCATCCACAAACTTATTTCGAACTAGCACATCAAATGGACTGTAAATTTTCATAGGAAAGGCTGCATGACCATGACAGATTTGGATTCTGACATTTGGGACCCACGAGGAAATAACCTATCCAAGGTGGTGTCGACTTACTAGCCAGTCAACAAACGATTCTGCCTACCAACCGTTGGATTGACATCCAACATCTGCCGTGTATCTTCTATCTCTTGTCTTCTTCTTCCTCCAGCCACCCAAACCAAACCACCCCATCGGCTCTGCCTGCTCGCACCTCCCATGGCTGGTTGCGCCTCCGCCGCCCTACTGTACATACCCTCCAACATTGGCCAGTCCCTCCCTCTATTCCCCCACACGTCGTGTTATTCTCCGGCGACGACAGCCCCAACATGCACCCGCACCCGAACTAGTCAACCCTCGTACTCCCATCCGCCTGCGACTGGACCGACACATCTTCCATGGCTCCTGTTCGTTCCGTCCGAGGCCTCGTCATCGTCCTCCGCCTTGCAGCCTTGGTTCGCTCGCCGTGCGCGGTGCGCCGCCCTCTTGCGTTGTCAACATTGTCAACAACTGAGAGGAACAAGGAGATCACTGTACGTGGAGAGGATAACAGTAGGGGCCCACCAGTGTCATGGCAGTACGCAAGCAAGTGCCTCTATATTACAAGCCCAAAAATATGGTTCCTCCTAATGGTTGGACATCTGGGGCTCACGCCATTGTCAGCGTAGTCAACAAACGAGAGAATTACACTACGAGCGGCTAACACCAGGGACCCAGCAGGTCGCGCATTTTTTTTTGAGGAACAAGCAGTTGTTATTTATACTAGTTTTAGCGACGGATCAGGGTAAGAACGGGGCTCTAGCCCATCTAGCCAGGGTTTTATTTATGTTTACCACATCATGAGCCCAGTTGTGTTTTTTTCTTGCTGAAAATGGCCAGCCCAGTTTTATTTTTTAAAAGAAATGCCCGAACGAGGCCTACTTTCTTTATCATCCCTGCTGGGCTGCAAATCTTTCAAAACGAGGAGAGTTTCATTCGGTTTGCCCAGAATGGGTTGTACATTTTTAAAACACATCAAACTGGGAATTAGTTTCAACTTTTTTCATTATAAGATTTTAAATTCCATTGATTTTTATGCGTGGACAATTATTTGTATTTTATATTTATATAAATTATTTTTCAAAATAGTTTGAATGTGAATCGATATTTCGAGATTAAAAACAGTTGACCGCACCGAAATATGTAAAATTTCGTATACTTTTTAACCGTGGCCACAATATGGGGTGTAATGCTAACAAAAAGAAGATGAGCTCCAAAAAAATTCTTAAGAATTAGCAAATCGGCTGTACATTATTAGAAATAATGCACACGAGAGCAGTGACTGTTGGATGTCCATCCAATGGCTGTCGTGCTTCTTCAATCTCTGCTCTTCAGGCTCCAGCCGCTCAAACAAGCGCCGGCGGGACTGCCTGCTCCCTCCTCCCGCAGCCTGCTATGCTGCCGCGCAAGCCTCACCGCCCCACCGTACTCCCATCGCTGGCCTAGCCATCCCTCTACTCACCCACACCTGTTGTTATTCTCCAGCGACAGCAGACAAACCAGTAAACCCTCGTACAGTCGTACTCCCCTCCGTGTTGGAAACAATTGCCAAGTCTTCCCTGGCTCCGTGTCGTTCCCTTCCTAGGACTCGCCGTCGTCCACCGCCCTGGTGCTCTCGGCGCGGCCTGGTCAACGTGGTCAATGAACGACATCCATCGGAAGTGGACTATACGTGGAGAGGCTGACAGCTGGGTCCACGGCTGCACGCAAGGAAATGCCTCCTTATTACGCGCAAAATAATGATTCCTCCACCTGATAGCTAGGACCCACGGGAAGGGCTTCTGTATTTCGCAAAAAAATGGTCCCCCCCGCTGACAAGTCGGACCCACCAACTATATCTTTGCACGCAAGGAAGTGCCTCCTTATTACGCACACGAAAAATGAAGACCCCCCTGCTAGCTGGGACCCACCATAGTAGGTGGTTGACTTGTGGACCTACTAAGTTGATGGGGATGGAGGGCTTTGTCAACCTAGTCAATATGAACGATTCTACCTCCAGTGACCGTACGATGTCCATCCAACGGCCATAGTGCTTCTTCAACCTCTAGTCTTCTTGCTCCAGCCGCCCAAAGCAGCGCCGGTCGTACCGCCTGCTCCTGCCTCCCGTGGCCGGCTGTGCTGCCGCGGAGGCCTCACCGCCCCCATACTACTCCCACCGCTGGCCAGGCCATCTCCACTCACCAACACCCCCTTTTATTCTGCGGTGACGGTAGCCTCACACCGCAGCCGAACCAGTGAACCCTCGTACTCCTCTCTGTGTGGGCATCCACTGCCGCGTCTTCCCCAGCTCCACGTCGTCCCCTTCCTAGGCCTCGCCATCATCCACCGCCTTGGTGCTCTCAGTGCGGCGTGGTCAATGTGATCAACGACCGACTTCCATCCGAAGAGTACTGTACATGGAGAGGCTGACAGCTGGGTCCATGGCCGCAGCTGGGTCCACGGCCACAGCCTAGTTTTTTTGTGATTTGCCAAGTAAGTCGTTTTGTCAGGCCTGTTGGGCTGCAAATCTTTCAAGACGAGGAGAGCTTCATTCGGCTGGCCGTGAAAATTGCCTATCAGTAATGAGAAATGGGTTGTACATTTTTAAAACACATCAAACCGGCAATTAGTTTCAAATTTCTTTTTTTCATTTTGAGATTTTAAATTGCATTGATTTGTATGCATGGACAATTTGTTGGATTTTATATTGATATACATTTATTTTTAAAATCTGTTTGAATGTGACTCGAAATTTCAGGATTAAAAACAGTTCGGACCGCACCGAAATATGCAAAATTTCGTATACTTTTTTAACCGTGGCCACAATATGGGCTGTAATGCTAACAAAAAGAATAGGGGCTCCAAAAAAACCTTAAGAATTAGCAAATGGGCTGTAAATTATTAGAAATAATGGCAGATGGGATGTATGCTATTTTCCACAGATTGGAGGCTTTCCTAAAATAAAGGTTGACGCACAAGCAGTGACTGTTGCATGTCCATCCAACGGCCGTCGTGCTTCTTCAATCTCTGCTCTTCCTGCTCCAGCCGCTCAAACAAGTGCCGGTGGGACCGCCTGCTCCCTCCTCCCCGCGGTCGGCTATGCTGCCGCACAGGCCTCACCACCCCACGGTACTCCCATCGCTGGCTTAGCCATCCCTCTACTCACCCACACCTGCTGTTATTCTCCGGCGACGGCAGACGAACTAGTAAACCCTCATATAGTCGTACTCCCCTCCGTGTGGGAAACAACTGTCGAGTCTTCCCTGCCTCCGTGTCGTTCCCTTCCTAGGCCTCACCGCCATCCATCGCCCTGGTGCTCTCGGCGCGGCCTGGTCAACGTGGTCAACGACCGACATGCATCTGAAGTGGCTTGTACGTGGAGAGGCTGACAGCTGGGTCCACGGCCACACACAAGGAAATGCCTCCTTATTATGCGCAAAATAATGATTCCTCCACCTGACATCTAGGACCCACCGAAAGGGCCTCTGTATTTCACGAAAAAAACGATACCGCCACTGACAGCTCGGACCCACCAGCTATATCTTCGCACGCAAGGAAGTGCCTCCTTATTACGTACAAAAAAGGAATACTCCCCCTGCTAGCTGGGACCCAGTATGGTTGCAGGATGACTTGTGGGCCTACTAAGTTGACGGGGATGGAGGGCTTTGTCAACTTAGTCAATATGAACGATTCTAGCTCCAGTGACCGTACGATGTCCATCCAACGGCCATAGTGCTTCTTCAACCTCTGGTCTTCTTCCTCCAGCCGCCCAAACCAGCGCCGGTCGTGCCGTGTGCTCCTGCCTCCCGTGGTCGGCCGTGATGCCGCGGAGGACTCACCGCCCCTACTACTCCCACTACTGGCCAGGCCATCCCTCTACTCACCCGCACCCCCTGTTATTCTGCAGCGACGACAGCCTCACACCGCAGCTGAACCAGTGAACCCTCATACTCCTCTACGCGTGGGCATCCACTGTCGCGTCTCCCGACGCTCCGCGTCGCCCCCTTCCTAGTCCTCGCCGTCGTCCACCGCCCTTGTGCTCTCGGCGCGGCGTGGTCAACGTGGTCAAGGAACGGCTTCCATCGGACGTCGACTATATGTGGAGAGGCTGACAGCTGGGTCCACGGCCGCAGCAAGGAAGTGCCTCCTTATTACGTGGAAAATAATGATTCCTCCACCTGACAGTAGAGACCCACCGGATGGGCAACCGTATTTCGTGAAAAAATGTTTCCCCCCTGACTGTTGGGACCTACCAGCTACATCTTCGCAAGCAAGGAAGTGCATCCGGGCAAAAAAATGATTCGCCGGCTGACTGCTGGGACCCACCAGCTACATCTTCGCACGTAAGGAAGTGCCTGATAGTCAGGACCCACCTAGTCAAAGCGTACGTAGCGTTGTCACTCTGGTCACGAACGTGTACGTACATACTGGTCGATGTAGAGGCGCGCACGTGTCATAGTAGAGGCGCGCCCGTAGCATGTACACGTACGTATAGCGGCCAGTGTGCAAGAAAGGAAATACGGCCACGTGCGTACATACGGGCGGGGTCTCGAACGCCTACTCGCGGATACGTACGGCCAGGGCTCGTGTACATGGCTGGGTCGGAACGGAGAAACTGTGTCGTCGTCGTGTTCATGGGAAGGCAATGGAATGCGTCATGTTCATCGGGAGGCAACGAAACGCGTGGGAGCCAACCGGATTAGACGGAACTGCCGATGGAAACAAGGCCTGGCATACTGCACAATGGAGGAAACGGCCTTGTGTTCAACCGGCCACGTTCGAAACAGGATCCTATTCATCGGGAGGGGTCTGGCGTACCGCAAAATGGAGGAAACGGACCTCCTATGGTCAAAACGGGGGTCCTGTTCATCAGGAGGGGTGTGGCGTACGGCAAAATGGAGGAAACAGACTTGTGTTGGAGCGCTACGGTCGAAACAGGGGTCCTGTTCATCGGGAGGGGTGTGGCGTACCGCAAAACGGAACTCCATGGGATAATGTTCATCTCCAGCGTCGACCCCCTCCAGCCTCCACGGGCTAGTATTCATCCACCGTCGACCTCCTCCAGCCTCCACATGCGACTGTTCATCCACGGGCTCCTGCTCATCCAGCCTCCACCATGCGCTACTCCACCGACTATTGTTCAATCAGCCCTCTCCACGGGCTCCTATTCAACCACCCCTCCACGGGCTACTGTTCATCCATCCCTCCACCGTCTACTATTCATCCAGCCCTCCACGGGGTGGTCCTGTTCATCCAGCCCTCCATGGGATGCTGTTCATCCAGCCCCAACCGGCTCGATCCATCGGGGTCCTGTTCATCTAGAGGCAACACCACGGGGGCCTGTTCATCCACCCCCACCGGGAACTGTTCATCCCCCCCAGCAACACTCACTGTTCATCCAGAGGCAGCATCGATAAGCTTCAGTTAGTAGAAGTAGCGAAGGAATCGCTCGATCGGGTTCAGTTAACAGCCATCGCTCGATCGCTCGGGTTCAGTAACGCGTAGCCTGCAGTGCAATCGCTCGGGTTCAGTTAAAGCCCAACGCCTCGCACCCACGCGCGTGCGTGTATGAGAGAAACGCGCAAACCTCTCTGCATCGCTCGGCCCCGACCACCCACCGTAACCAGGAACACCCCGATATTATCCCCGCCCTTGCTTCTACCATGGTTTTTTCTATCATGGACGACCCAAGGAATGTCATGCAGCTGCATCTCCGGCCCGCCCAGGAAAAAAGCCCATTTTCTGTCATGATTTTTTTCATAGAAGTAGGAGCCCACCACATCTATGATGATACCGGGTTTTGTCACAATTATCGTCATAGAAGTGTCATAAGTATGACAGAAAAAAATTGTTCGGCCCAAAATGTCACAGAGTGTTTTTTTGTAGTGTACAACAGAATTATTAAGGTAAACCTAACCATAGGATGAAACATATGGATCCAAATCAGCCCCTTATGAAGCAATGCATAAACTAGGGTTTAAGATTCTGTCACTCTAGCAACCCATCATCTACTTATTACTTCCCAATGCCCTCCCTAGGCCCAAACAATGGTGAAGTGTCATGTAGTCAGCGTTCACATGACACCACTAGAGGAAAGACAACATACATCTCATCAAAATATCGAACGAATAACAAATTCACATGACTACTTATAGCAAGACTTCTCCCATGTCCTCAGGAACAACGTAACTACTCACAAAGCATATTCATGTTCATAATCAGAGGGGTATTAATATGCATAATGGATCTGAACATATGATCTTCCATCAAATAAACCAACTAGTATCAACTACAAGGAGTAATCAACACAACTATCAACCCACAGGTGCCAATCTGAGACTTAGAGACAAAGATTGGATACAAGAGATGAACTAGGGTTTGTGAGGAGATGGTGCTGGTGAAGATGTTGATGGAGATTGACCCCCTCCCAGTGAGAGGATCGTTGGTGATGACGATGGTGATGATTTCCCCCTCCCGGAGGGAAGTTTCCCCGGCAGAACAGCTCCGCCGGAGCCCTGGATTGGTTCCGCCAAGGTTCCGCCTCGTGGGGGCGGAGTTTCGTCCCGTGAGCTAGCTTATGATTTTTTTCTCGACGAAAGACACCATATAGACAAAGATGGGCATCAGAGGGCCACCAGAGGGCCCACGAGGCAGGGGGCGCGCCCAGGGGGGTAGGGCGCACCCCCACCCTCGTGGATGGTGGGTGGCCCCCCTCTGGTACTTCTTTCACCCAATATGTTTTATATATTCTGGAACGTGGTCCCGTGAAGTTTCAGGACTTTTGGAGATGTGCAGAATAGGTCTCTAATATTTGCTCCTTTTCCAACCCAGAATTCCAGCTGTCGGCATTCCCCCTCTTCATGTAAACCTTGTAAAATAAGAGAGGATAGGCATAAGTATTGTGACATAATGTGTAATAACAGCCCATAATGCAATAAATATCCATATAAAAGCAGCAAAATAGACGTATCAAAGGCCATGCAGTAGTGCCTCGTATTCGGCCATGTTGTTGGAGTCCGTATACATGATTTGTAATACGTAACGGACTGTGTCCCTGTAGGGGATGTTAGGATGACACCAACCCCCATTCCGGCTAACATTTTAGAGCCGTCGAAGTACATCACCCAGTTGGAGTATGTGTGGTACTCTTTGGGGAGTTCAGCTTCTGTCCATTCGGCGACAAAGTTGGCCAACACCTGAGATTTAATAGCTCGGCATGGCTTGTATGTTATTTCAAATGGCAAGAGCACGATGCCCCATTTGGCAATGCGGACGGTGGCGTCCCGATTGTTTATGATGTAATTGAGTGGTACTTCAGACGCCACCATGATCGAACACTCTTGAAAGTAGTGCCGCAGCTTCCGGGATTCCATGAAGACCGCATATGCTATTTTTTGATAGTGTGGGATTTGCATGGTGTAAGGGCCGCCGATACATAGTACGCTGGTTTCTAGAGTGGGAATTTGTGTCCCTCTTCCTCTCATTCGATGACGAGTAGCGCACTCACCACCTGGTGAGTTGTAGATATGTAGAGCAACATAGGTTCGCCAACGCTTGGGGCGGCAAGGATTGGGTTGCTTACTAACAAAGTCTTTATTTCGTCCAATCCGGCTGTATCAGCATCCATCCATTCAAAGTGGTCGGTGTGTCAGAGAAGTCGATAGAGTGGTAGCGCCTTTTCTCCTAATCTGGAGGTAAAGCGGCTCAAGGCTGCAACGCACCCAACTAGTTTTTGGACCTGCTTTAAGTCTGTTGGCGCTGCCAATTGTGAGAAGGCTCGGATTTTGGCTGGGTTCACTTCGATTCCTCTATTGGAAACAATGAACCCGAGTAGTTTTCTGGCTGGGACGCCAAAAACACATTTTTCCGGATTGAGTCGTATGTCGTATGTTCAGAGGTTGTCGAATGTGAGGCGTAGATCGTCCACCAATGATTCGACGTGTTTAGTCTTGATGACTAGATCATCTACGTATGCCTCCACTATCTTGCCATTTTTCTTTTCCAGACATGTTTGAATCATGCGTTGGTAAGTGGCGCCAGCGTTCTTGAGTCTGGAAGGCATAGTGTTGAAGCAAAAAGGCTCATACGGGGTAATGAACGTCGTTGCAGCATGGTTGGACTCCTTCAGCTTAATTTCATGGTATTTGGAGTATGCGTCAAGGAAACACAGTGAGTCATGTCCTACAGTCGCGTCAATGATTTGGTCAATGCGGGGCAGCGGGAAGGGGTCCTTAGGGTAGGCTTTATTGAGGTCCTTGAAATCGACACAAAGGCGCCAGGAGTTATCCTTCTTCGGCACCATGACCAGGTTTGCTAGCCAATCTAGGTGTTTGATCTATTTGATGAACCTGGCTTCAAGTAGCTTGGCTAGCTCCTCCCCCAAAGCTTGTCGTTTGGGTCCGGAAAATCATCGCAATGTTTGCTTGACTGGTTTGAACCCCTTTATTATGTTGAGGCTGTGTTCGGCCAGTCTGCGTGGGATTCCTGGCATATCCGAAGGATGCCAGGCAAAGATGTCCCAATTTTTGCCCAGGAATGCTCGCAAGGCGACATCAACCATCGGATCTAGCTGTGCTCCGATGGAGGTTGTCTTGTTAGGATCCATCGGGTGCACTTGAAATTTGAATATTTCTTCTGCTGGTTTGAAAGAGGTGGACTTGGACCTTTTATCGAGGATCACATCATCTTTGTCCACTGTGGAACGCAGAGTGGTTAGCTCCTCGGCCGCGAGGGCTTCAGATAGTGCCTCGGGGCCAAGGATGCTATTTTGTTTTTGGTGCGGAGTGCTATATCCAGATCACTGGTGATGGTGATAAATCCACTGGGCCCTGCTACCTCTTGAGCACTGGTTGATTTTCCCTTGAAGAGGAAAGGGTGATGCAGCAAAGTAGCGTAAGTATTTCCCTCAGTTTTTGAGAACCAAGGTATCAATCCAATAGGAGACTACACGCAAGACCCTCGTACCTGCACAAACAAATAAGAATCTCGCAACAAACGTGATAAAGGGGTTGTCAATCCCTTCACGGTCACTTACGAGAGTGAGATCTGATAGAGATGATAAGATAAATAAATATTTTTGGTATTTTTATGATATATATGGAAAGTAAAGATTGCGAAATAAAATAGATTGGAAACTTGTATGATAGAAGATAGACCCGGGGGCCATAGGTTTCACTAGTGGCTTCTCTCAAGATAGCATAAGTATTATGGTGGGTGAACAAATTACTGTCGAGCAATTGAAAGAAAAGTGCATAATTATGAGAATATCTAGGCATGATCATGTATATAGGCATCACGTCTGCGACAAGTAGACCGAAACGATTCTGCATCTACAACTATTACTCCACACATCGACCGCTATCCAGCATGCATCTAGAGTATTAAGTTCATAAGAACAGAGTAACACATTAGGCAAGATGACATGATGTAAAGGGATAAACTCAAGCAATATGATATAAACCCCATCATTTTATCCTTGATGGCAACAATACAATATGTGCCTTGTTGCCCCTGCTGTCACTAGGAAAGGACACCGCAAGATTGAGCCCAAAGCTAAGCACTTCTCCCATTGCAAGAAAGATCAATCTAGTAGGCCAAACCAGGCTGATAATTCAAAGAGACTTGCAAAGATAACTAATCATACACAAAAGATTTCAGAGAAGAATCAAATATTATTCATAGATAAACTTGATCATAAACCCACAATTCATCGGATCTCTACAAACACACCGCAAAAAGAGTTACATCGAATAGATCTCCAAGAAGATCGAGGAGAACTTTGTATTGAGATCCAAAGAGAGAGAAGACTAGCTAATAACTATGGATCCGAAGGTCTGTGGTAAACTACTCACACATCATCGGAGATGCTATGGTGTTGATGTAGAAGCCCTCCGTGATTGATTCCCCCTTCGGCGGAGCTCCAGAAAAGGCCCCAAGATGGGATCTATTGGGTATAGAAGGTTGCGGTGGTATAAATAGGGTTTCGTGGTGCTCCTGGATGTTTTCAGGTGTATATATATATAGGAGGAAGAAGTAGGTTGGTGGAGCTATGAGGGGCCCACGAGGGTGGGGGCGCGCCCAGGGGGCAGGCGCGCCTCCCTGCCTCGTGGCTCCCTTGTTTCTTTCTTGGCATCCACTCCAAGTCCCCTGGATCATGTTTGTTCCAAAAATAACTCTCCCGAAGGTTTCATTCTGTTTGGATTCCGTTTGATATTCCTTTTCTACGAAACACTGAAATAGGCAAAAAAAACAGCAATTTGCACTGGGCCTTGGGTTAGTAGGTTAGTCCCAAAAATAATATAAAAGTGTATAATAAAGCCCATTAAACATCCAAAACATATAATATAATAGCATGGAACAACAAAAAAATTAGATACGTTGGAGACGTATCAAGCATCCCCAAGCTTAATTCCTGCTCGTCCTCGAGTAGGTAAATGATAAAAACAGAATTTCTGATGTGGAATGCTACCTAGCATCATTATCAATGTAATTTTCTTTATTGTGGCATGAATGTTCAGATCCAAAAGATTCAAGACAAAAGTTTAATGTTGACATAAAAATAATAATACTTGAAGCATACTAACTAAGCAATCATGTCTTCTCAAAATAACATGGCCAAAGAAAGTTCATCGCTGCAAAATCATATAGTTTGGTCATGCTCCATTTTCATCACACAAGAATACTCTCATCATGCACAACCCCGATGACAAGACAAGCAATTGTTTCATATTTTAGTAATCTCAAACTTTTTTCAACTTTCACGCAATACATGAGCATGAGTGATGCGGAGCATCCTACAGACATCACCATGTCAAGAGTCCATTTGGCAAGTGACACGTGCGACATCTACTTCTCATACCTAAAGGTGAATCTTCTCCTTTACACGTGTTCACTTGACCCCCTCGAGGATGGTATACTACTTGACACCCATCTCGTGTGCATGCATAGGTATTGTCGGAACTTCACGGATGAAGAGGATGAGTGCAAGCGCCAAGGAACACCTACACCATCCGCAAGGGAATCATGGCAGAGAAGACGGAAGAAGAAGGAGCTGCAAAGACTATAGCAACCGGACGACCGGAAGCCGCCGGACGTCCGATCCTCTACATCCGCCGGACGACCGACGAAGACCGGACGTCCGACAAGTCCCAGGCACCGAACGTCCGACGCTCATCGGAAATCCGGTGCCACCCATCCCGAAGCAAAACGACGGACGTCCGACGCCCTCCGGACGACCGGACCCCCCCGAGCGACCGGACGTTCGACCCTGCCTGTGCGCAGCCGGGCCTTTGGCCTTGTTTTTCTCTCCCACTTACCCCTTCGTGGCTTAGACTATAAATAGACATTCCCCTCATCCTTGCTAGGGTTAGCGTTGGTTTAGCTCATATTTAGAGATAGAGCTACGCTCATCCACATCGGATCTACTCCACGAGAGAGACCGCGGCCTCTACGGAGAAGATCCCTTTGGATTCAAGACCCCTTTTTAGGGAAGAACTCAAGACCTCCTCATGGAGAAGACCGGCTACCCTTGTATCATCCTTAGTTGTCCGTGGATCGTGTATCTTTCCTTATGTACTCGAGGATCTAGCACATGTGTGACTTATTCTTGTTGGTTTGAATGTTCCTCTTGTGCTTCCCCTTGTGATTTCCCTCGTTTCCCTCCTCATGTTCTTCGTGTTCATCGCGGGATCCGCTCCTTTCATGAAAGATCGGCCGAGTAGGGTCCTACCCTACATCATCTTGGAATCAGAGCCACGTTGACCATGATTTTGGAGTCTCCCCTCGTTGTTTTCTAGCCTAATTTTGTTGTGTTCCTCCGCAATTTCGAAAATCCCCACCAAAAATAGCCCCAATTTTTTTGTGATTTGTTGGTTTGACGAAGTTTTGTTGGATTTGATCCATGGATTTGCTTGGTTTCAAGTGGATCTAGCATCTCCTAAATTTTCCCCATCTTTCACCCACAGAATCACATCAATTTTGACCCCAAAATCCCCAAAATCGGGCGCCGGATCTCGCATCTCGCGTTGACCCCGACCCACCGGACGACCGGCCTTTCACGGACGTCCGGAGCCCTTCGACCGACCGGACGTCCGACCTTTTCCGGACAACCAGAACCCCTAACCCAAGCCAAATTTACGGATTTCCGAGCCCGCCCGGACGTCCGGCCACCGGTCGTCCGACCATCTTCGGACATCCGATACCTGTAGTTTCCCATTTCGGCTGATGTTTGTTTTGTCCATAACTAATTCATCCGGAGTCTGATTTTCGCATTCTTTAGCTCGTTGAAAATCTCTTGACATCCCCCTTCCAACAAAAATACTACCAAAACCATTTGACTCCATCAAAGTTTTGAAATTTTTGCATCTTTGCCTAGGGCTTCCACCACATCATCCGATACACCACCACCTAACCAATTTTGTTCCCCATCACATTAGTGGTTGCTTGAGTAGTGATTTGAGTCTCCTAAGGTGTCTAGGCTACTTAGGGACGGTTTCTTCCTCATAAACCACCACCACCACTTCCGCATAGGCTTACCCACCATACACTTCCGCCACCCCAACTTAACCCAATTTTGTTTGTGTTGTGAGTTGTGTATCCTAAGGTATTTCGGCTACTTAGGGACCATGCTTCCAACTCCGACACCGTGTATAGTCCACCACCTTACCCTCCACTTCCGCATTGCCTACTCACATAACCCATCATTGCATTTCCGCAATCCCATTGAGCTTCCACAACACCACCACCGCATTCCCGCTACCACCATTTCACATTTGAGATTTCGAGTTCGTGGTTTTTCGTTTCCTAAGGTGTTTCAGCTACTTAGGGACGAGTCTCCATCATCTTGGTATCTTCATCAAGATCACCGCCACTCATCATCGCCAAGGACGGTAACCTCCATATCATCTTGGTATCGTGGTATCCCTCCATTGTATATTCCCTTGCCATTGCATTGATAACCCCTAGCCCATTTTGCGTCACTTGCCTATCGAGACTAGCCATTTGAGTATTGCCGGCAATGTTACTTGTGCACATTAGTGATCTACACCATCCATTGCATACATACCATATCATATTGGTATCGTACCATCTCGTGTGCCTCAAGTTTGTTCCCGCATATACACAATCGATATCTTGGTTTGTGCATTTCGCAAAGTGTCCATATACAAAAAAAAGAATAAGCTTTTAAGCAAAAGAGAAAGAGCAAAGAAGCTTGTAAGCAATAGCCATAGCATCATACCACATTGCATATAAGATCATCTTGGATCATAACACCGGGAGCCATACATACATAACATACTTGGGATAGAAAGTACATACATTTTGCATCTTATAGGTTGTGCACAAGTGTCGTATCCGCCTATAGAGCAATCGTGCTAGCGTCTCTCTTGAGTTGTGAAACACAAGCATTTTCCGTGGATTCCACATTTTGTGCTCATCCTTGGTTGCACGGCCCCATTTATCTATCCGTGTGTGCGTTTCCGTGTGCCACCCATATTGCTATTGGTCTAGTTGTTACACTTGCGAATTTGTGAATCTCTTTCAACATTATTGACTCTTGCTAACAGTTTACATCAAAATTTTGTGCCACTATCCTCACCGAGCTCCACCATAAGCCTTATTTGTGTAGGTGTGAGAAACCGACAAGAATTGGTACCAATTGTGCTATTTCCTTGTCCACATTGGAGTGATCATTGATCCACTTTCAACTTCGGTCAAGGTACATTTGGTATTCCTTCTTCTCTTTCTACCACTCACATTTTTCTCTTGGAGTGATGGATAGGCAAGGCATTTCATCTTCGGTCTACAACAACAACGACGAGTTTGATGCCACGAACAACTCCAACGACGCCAAGATGCAAGCTCAAATGGAGGAGATCAAAGACCCCATCAAGTCCTACAAGCGATCTTCCTCATCTTTGAGAAGACGCTCAAGTACACATGCTTCCGAGCTACCATCTCCGGCAAGATCACATCGACATCGACACTATCACCAACAAAGATGTGAAGGTCACGAGCTCAACACCAACAAGCGCTCAACGACTTCACCATCTCCCTTGGCATCTTCGCCAAGCGACTTCAAGGCATCTTCGCCTATGGACATACGACATCTTCACCCACTAGCACTTCAAGAGAAGCTCCCCAAGCTCAAGTCCATGACTTCCACGAGCTACTACGACCTCGACATCGACCATGAGATTCCTTTCTATGTAAATCTAGAACCCAAGGAGTATCTCGAGTGGGAGCGTTTGATGGACGACTACCTTAAGCTACATCAATTTCCTCCCGAAGTTCAAGTGAAGTGCGCCATGACTACGCATCCACATGGTGGCTTCACGCACCTTCGGAGACCCACGACATGAGTTGGCCCAAGACGAAGAGAGCTTTGCTGCGAGAGTTTGTGCCTTCAACCTACACGGAACAACTTCTACGCCAATTGGAGAACACCACCCAAGGATCCAAGTCCATCGACGAGTACTTCAAGGAGATGAAGAAAGCCTTGCGATGAGCCAGTGTGGACGACCCCATTTCGATGAAGTTCCACTTCATGATGGGATTGCACAATGACATCTCCAAGAAGATCTTCCTCAAGAACTACAAGTCCCTCGACGACTACTACATTGGTGGTGTCAAGGCGGAACAAGAACTCATGAAGGCCAAGGCTTCTCCACCCCAGGCACACTTCTCGAAGACCAAGCTCCAAGAAGGCGATCATGAGGATAGTACCACCAAGATGTCCAAGCCCAACGAGCTCCAAGACGATGCTCCCAAGTTCGACTTCATCGCCATCCCTCTTTGTGGCATTGATGGTGCTGAGTCCTCCATGACTCTTTTTCAAGATGGTGCGGCGGCGACTAGGACTATGGAGCCAATCAAGGAACATGCTTTGGAGGCGACCGACATGGTGACGAGCAAGGATGATGCTTCCACCTTAGGAGGCAAGAGTGATGATGTGCCATCTTCAGCCTTCATCCACGATGACGACAACGAGATGGTTAAGCATGGGATTTTCCCTTCGACCACGGCGACGTATGATGACTTGAGTGACTTGTGCCACCATATTGAGAGTGAGAGTGACTTCACCACTAGCCCCATATATGTGTTGCCACAATTCCCATGTGAGGAGAGCCACAACCCCCACTACTTGAATGAGATGAGTGACTCCACCATATGTGAGTTTGAGTGCACATATTTTGAGGGAGTGAGTGAACCACCACATAGAGAGAGTGAGATAGTTGATAGGTCATGTGAGGCCACTTTCAACACTAACAACTTAACCTGTACCTCTATTGTGTCTTATCATTTGGTGCTAGGTCCCTTATATGATAACGCGCCGATTCTCGACGACTTTGTCCTACCCTTGGACAAGACAATGGCCATGGTGGAATATGATGCACCCTCCACATGGTTCCATCAAGATGTTGATATTCACCACCATTAGGTCTTTCCCACCTCACCTACACCACTTCACTGGAATGAACAAGGTAACATAGGTGAAGGTGATGCTCTAGTCCCACTAGTGGACATTCTTGACATTGATTGCTTGCATGATGTTGATCAACCTATTTCCATGCTTCATACTACTGTGACTTCCCCATGCGATGATTTACCCATTTATGATGAATATGATGATTGCCATGTGGAGTCTATTAGTTGTGATGCCATGTTACATAGGATTTCTTGTGCTAATTCTCTCGGTCACATCATGTTTGCCAATCCGCTTGACTTGTCATATGCTATGCATGAGATCAATCATATGTCATATTTGCAATCTCTTCATAGTGACTATGCATATGCCATTCAAATTAACCCAATTTGCACTTATGGCATAGATGACAAGCCCATGGTTATTGGCATTTGTTTCTCTTGTGATGATATTGATATGCTCCCTTTGCATCATTTATCTCATATGCCATGCCATGACTACCTAGCATCGGATATGCATTGTTGTGGATGTTGTCCATTTTCTCCATGTGATGTTTACGATATTGCTCATGAGCAGACCCCCATAGTTTCCTCATACATTTTAGGAGATTTTGATTCATCCGATTCATTGCATGATCCCAACACTTGTGTGCACAATATGCTCCCCATGCATAAAAATGCTATTGTTGTGCCTTATACTTGTATGCTCAATTTGCATCCCCATCGTGTTACACACAATAACTATTCTTTCATGATGGATGACATGTTCTTATACCATGCATCAAATTTCTTTGACCGATGCTTATCTTGTGCTAAATCTCACGTGCACATAGACATCATGATGGATGATGTGTACATTTACCACACACACAATCTCTTTCATTTGTGTCTCTTTTGTGTAGGTACCCATGAATTCTTGTCAACCTCGCAATCTCATGAGTTGACAAAATGAGCTCTAGAGAGCAATGATGACTTGGGATCCCATGGAGTGTCTTTCCCACCGCTCTCTTTGTACAAATACTTCGCGCATGTCTTCTACATGGCACTCACTTGGCTATGGGTTATTCTCCATTATATATCATTCTATGCCCATCTTGCCATGTTCTTGAATGATATGCTTATTCCTATTCCTTTGCCATGCATTTGTGACCCATGCTTTGCATTACACATGATGATTGATTCTCATACTTTTATGTGTATTTGCAAGCTTGGTGGAGATATCACTTGTTATTGCCATGTTTGCTTTGTGCCCCATGCCTATGATGATACTATGATCTTGCTTTGTGTTCGTGCTTGCGATATGTCATGTGCATTGTCTATGCCTATTATTTGCTCTCATGACATGATTGCCATGATTTACTCTAGTATGTTGCATCTTCGCACTACTACCTTGCACGACTTCATTACTAGGATTGCTTGCCTTGTTGCATCACCGATGATTCATACTTGCTCGCTTCATGCAGTTGATGACAACCATATACATGCTTGTCCCCATGATATCCTTGATTATGCTCCATTTATTTGCTTACATGCCATGTCACAATCCTTTGTCAAACCATATGCCTTGCATGACGCAGACACTTGTTGGGTGAATCACCGCTTGAATGCTTGGTTTTGCACTAATGCTAACCGCATTTGTTTTTCCAAGTGTTTGTTGTCCATGCTCCTTTTGAAGGAATTCCAAGACAGTGCGACATTGGAAAGTGCCCATTTTGAGATTCAAGATGACGAGAACTTGGTGATTGACCACTCCTACATGGCGACGCCATCTCTTTCCCATGGTGATTTGGATTTCGATCCATGGTCAGATCGTTCCCAAGGGGGAGGGGATGATGCGGAGCATCCTACGGACATCACCATGTCAAGAGTCCATTTGGCAAGTGACACGTGCAACATCTACTTCTCATAGCTAAAGGTGAATCTTCTCCTTTACACGTGTTCACTTGACCCCCTCGAGGATGGTATACTACTTGACACCCTCTCCTATGCATGCATAGGTATTATCAAAACATCACGGATGAAGAGGAGGAGTGAAAGTGCCAAGGAACACCCACATCATCCGCGAGGGAAGCATGGAAGAGAAGACAGAAGAAGAAGGAGTTGCAAAGTCTATAGCGACAGGACGATCGGAAGTCGCCGGACGTCCGACCCTCTACAGCCACCGGACGACCGACAAAGACCGGACGTCCGACAAGTCCCAGGCACCGGATGTCCGACGCTCACCGGAAATCCGGTGCCACCCATCCCGAAGCAAAATGACGGACGTCCGAGGCCCTCCGGACGACCAGACCCCCACGAGCGACCGGACGTCCGACGCCGACCGGACGTCCGACACTGCCTATGCGCAACCGGGCCTTTTGCCTTGTATCTCTCTCCCACTTACCCCTTCGTGGCTTAGACTATAAATAGACCTTCCCCTCATCCTTTCTAGGGTTAGCGTTGGTTTAGCTCATATTTAGAGATAGAGCTAGCTCATCCACATCGGATCTACTCCACGAGAGAGACTGCGGCCTCTACCGAGAAGATCCCTTTGGATTCAAGACCCCTTTTTAGGGAAGAACTCAAGACCTCCTCACGGAGAAGACCGGCTACCCTTGTATCGTCCTTAGTTGTTCGTGGATCATGTATCTTTCCTTATGTACTCGAGGATCTAGCACATGTGTGACTTATTCTTGTTGGTTTGAGTGTTCCTCTTGTGTTTCCCCTTGTGATTTCTCTCGTTTCCCTCCTCGTGTTCTTCGTGTTCTTTGTGGGATCCGCTCCTTTCATGAAAGATCGGCCGATTAGGGTCCTACCCTACATCAGTGAGCCATGGATATAGCACTATGGGTGGAATAGAATATAATGATGGGGGTTATGTGGAGAAGATAAAAAAGAAGAAAGTCTCAAATCGACGCGGCTAATCAATGGACTAGGGAGATGCCCATCAATTGATGTCAATGCAAGGAGTAGGGATTGCCATGCAACGGATGCACTAGAGCTATAAATGTATGAAAGCTCAACAAAAGAAACTAAGTGGGTGTGCATCCAACTTGCTTGCTCACTGAGGGAGTCCTGGATTAGGGGGTCTCCGGACAGCCGGACTATATCCTTTGGCCGGACTGTTAGACTATGAAGATACAAGATTGAAGACTTTGTCTCGTGTCCGGATGAGACTCTACTTGGCGTGGAAGGCAAGCTAGGCAATACGGATATGTGTATCTCCTCCTTTGTAACCGACCTTGTGTAACCCTAAACCTCTCCGGTGTCTATATAAACCAGAGGGTTTTAGTCCGTAGGACAACATAAAATCATACCATAGGCTAGCTTCTAGGGTTTAGCCTCTCTGATCTCGCGGTAGATCTACTCTTGTACTACCCATATCATCAATATTAATCAAGCAGGACATAGGGTTTTACCTCCATCAAGAGGGCCCGAACCTGGGTAAAACATCGTGTCCCCTGCCTCGTGTTACCATCCGCCTTAGACGCACAGTTTGGTTCCCCCTACCCGAGATCCGCCGGTTTTGACACCGACATTGGTGCTTTCATTGAGAGTTCCTCTGTGTCGTCGCCGTTAGGCTTGATGGCTCCTTCGGTCATCGTTAGCGATGCAGTCTAGGGTGAGACTTTTCTCCCCGGACAGATTTTTGTATTCGGCGGCTTTGCACTACGGGCCAATTCGCTTGGCCATCTGGAGTAGATTGAAAATTACGCCCCTGGCCACCAGGTTAGGTTTGGAAGCTTAAACTACATAGCCGATATCCGCGGAGACTTGATCTTCGACGGATTCGAGCCTCTGCCTTGTGTGTCACACGGTCACGATGAGTACGATTTAGCTCTACCATCAGATAGTGTTCAGGAGATCGCACCGGCAGCCGCTCTGACCCTCAATTCGGAGCCAGTTGCGCTGTCCATGGACGGGTGGATGGACCCCTCCACGGAGGCATTACCCTCAGCGGCGATCGAGCCGAACATCGACCTTACCTTGCACGAGAGTCGTATTGTTAAACTGCCAGATCCTTCTCCGGCCACGGACTCTGAACCTCCTGCGCCCGTTCCTATCGAATCTGGCTGGGCGCCGATCATGGAGTTTACCTCCACGGATATCTTTCAGCACTCGCCCTTCGGCGATATACTGAACTCATTAAGGTCTCTCTCCTTGTCAAGAGGATCTTGGCCGAACTATGTCTGGCAGGACTGGGATGCGGATGACGAAGAAATTCGCGGCCCACCCACCACCCACTTAGTAGCCACTGTCGATGACTTAACCGACATGCTCGACTTCGACTCCGAATACATCGATGATATGGAAGACGATGCGGGAGACAAAGAGGAACCACTGCCCACAGGGCACTGGACAGCCACCTCATCATACGATATATACATGGTGGATACACCCAAAGAAGGCAATGGCGACGAGACAGCGGAGGATGAACCCTCCAAGAAGCAACCCAAGCGCCTACGTCAGCGGCGCCGCTCTAAGTCCCGCCAAAGCAAAAGTGGTGGTACCGGCACAGGAGGTAATAACACTCCGGATAGTGCCGAAGACAACAACAACCCCCTCCAGCAAGAGTTAGAGCAGGGGGATGGAGGAGCCAGCCCTCCTGAGAGAGCAGCAGATGGAGAGGCGGAGGATGATAATTACATGCCCCCTCCGAAGAGGAAGCAAGCCTCGGCGATGACGAATTCACCGTGCCAAAGGATCCCATCGAACAAGAGCAGTCAAGCGCGGACTTATGGCCATGGCAAATAGCCTTAAGAAAAAGCAGTAGCAGCTTCAAGCTGATCAAGATCTGCTAGCTGACAGATGGACTGAAGTCCTCGCGGCCGAGGAATATAAACTCGAGCGCCCCTCCAAGAGTTACCCAAAATGCAGGTTGCTACCTCGACTGGAGGAAGAAGTGTATGACGCGGCTGATCAGCCACCTCGTGGCCGTGATAGAGAGGCACTCCAGCCAAAAGCTCAGCTGCACCCCGACGCCATTCAAATAAAAAGCATGGGGAAACACGCCAGATCTGCGAGACATATTGGAGGACAAAGCAAAACATGCAAGATCGATCTACGGATCACAAGGGCACGCCACTATGCGAGACGATAAACGTCACACCGGATATAGTAAAAGTAAATCCGGCCGGGGCAAACACAGCGGGCAAGACCCATTTGAGCTGCGTCACGATATAGCCCAATACAGAGGCGCCACACACCCCTTATGCTTCATAGACGAAGTAATGGATCATCAAATCCCAGAAGGTTTCAAACCCATAAATATTGAATCATACGATGGCACAACAGATCCTGCGGTATGGATCGAGGATTTCCTCCTCCTCATCCACATGGCCCGCGGTGATGACTTACACGCCATCAAATACCTCCCACTAAAGCTCAAAGGACCAGCGCGGCATTGGCTTAACAGCTTGCGAGCAGAGTCCACTAGTTGTTGGGAAGATCTGGAAGCCGCATTCCTCGACAACTTTCAGGGCACTTATGTGCGACCACCAGACGCCGATGACTTGAGCCACATAATTCAGCAGCCAGAAGAATCGGCCAGGCAATTCTAGACTCGGTTCCTAACAAAGAAAAATCAAATCGTCGACTGTCCGGATGCAAAGGCCCTAGCAGCTTTCAAACACAACATCCGCGACGAGTGGCTAGCCCGGCACCTTGGTCAGGAAAAGCCGAAATCTATGGCAGCCCTCACGACACTCATGACCCGCTTTTGTGCAAGTGGCTGGCTCGCAGTAACAATATGTCAAAGAACCATGGTACTTCGGATACCAAGGACGCAATAGTAGGTCACGTCACAACAAACATAAGCGCCACATTAATAGCGATAATACTGAAGATACGACAGTCAATGCTGGATTCAAAGGCTCTAAACCCGGTCAGCAGAAAAAGCCATTCAAGAGCCTTTGAATCCGGCATTCAAAGGCTCTACCCAGTTTGGACCATATACTCGATCGCTCGTGTCAAATACACGGCACCCCCGACAAGCCAGCCAGCCACACCAACAAGGATTGTTGGGTGTTCAAGCAGGCCGGCAAGTTAATTGCCGAAGACAAAGATAAGGGGCCACGTAGCGATGACGAGGAAGAGCCCCGGCAGCCGAACACTGGAGGACAAAAGAGGTTCCCCCCACAAGTGCAGACGGTGAACATGATATACGCAACCCACATCCCCAAGAGGGAGCGGAAGCGTGCGCTCAAAGACGTATATGCGTTGGAGCCAGTCGCCCCAAAGTTCAAGTCATGGTCCTCCTATCCGATCACCTTCAATCGCAGGGACCACCCCACTAGTATCCGTCATGGCGGATTCACCACACTGGTCCTAGACCCAATCATTGACGGATTCCACCTCACTCGAGTCCTTATGGATGGTGGCAGCATCCTGAACCTGCTTTATCAGGACACAGTGTGCAAAATGGGTATAGACCCCTCAAGGATCAAACCCACAAAACGACCTTTAAAGGCGTTATTCCAGGCGTAGAGGCCCATTGCATAGGCTCAATTACACTAGAAGTGGTCTTCGGATCCCCGGATAACTTCCGAAGCAAAGAATTAATCTTAGATATAGTCCCGTTCCGCAGTGGTTATCATGCACTGCTCGGGCAAACCGCATTTGCGAGATTCAATGTGGTACCGCATTATGCATACCTCAAGCTCAAGATGTCAGGACCTCGTGGGGTTATTACAGTTAATGGAAACACACAACACTCTCTCCGAACGGAGGAGCACACTGCGGCCCTCGCAGCAGAAGTGCAAAGCAGCCTCTCAAGGCAATCCACCAGTTCGGTGTTTCAAGACCCGGACACCTTCAAGCGCGCTCGGAGTAATCGACAACTAGACTGCCTGGCACGATCTGAGCTCGCGTAGCAATGCGCCCCCTACCCCGGTTCCATCCAAACGGCAAAATCCGTGCCATGCGTACATAATTACGCATTAAAAATACCATGGGCACGCCCCAAGACATGGCTTAAACCGCACTAGGGGCTTCCCTCTTTGTTGTTTTTCTCTTTTTCAGGACCTTAATCTCTGGAAACCCTGTCCGGCAGCATGATTGCCGAACACATGATGCAGAAACCAAGGAGGCAGAAAGCTACGTCACACCACAGAATTCCCAGGTGGATTACGATAATGAGCAAAATATTTGCTTTAATACTATTCCTCAGCTTGCCCTTGGAAGGGACATAGACCTACTTTTTGCTTATCGCACTATCTGTATCATTCTGCTTTAACGCACCTTTTTGAATAAACAATGCATAACATTACAACTATTATTGCATTCTTGTTTTATATATGTGTGTGTTCATTAATGACGCCTTGCAACCGTACACTTTGGTATGACCAATACACTAGGGGCTTACGTACCCCACAATATGGTGTGAAAAGTCCGAACACTTTCACAAGTGTGGCACCCCGAACTTATAGCATTATATGCATCAGCTCCGAATCATGTCTTTGGTAAAATGTTGGGTTTGCCTGGCTCCTATGTTTTGGTACCTTACGTTCCGCTCTATCGGCTAAGGTAGCGCTAGGAGAACTACTGCGATTGTGCCCCGGTTCTGCTGGGCTAAGCACCTCAGTAGAGAAAGCTAAAACTGACTGTCATGATAAGGCAAGAGACTGGTCGCTGTTCGGCGAGGTTTCGAGTCCCTAAAGACTTATGCCGCTTAGAGCGAGAAGCCGGTCCTGTCCGGCTTAAAGGCGTGTATCGCGCCCCGAATTCAGCCTTCCGAATACCAGGGGCTTCGCCGAAATTCAAAATTATAGAATTCTATGGCTAAGTGAGAGTGATAAAGCATTATTAGTCCGGTTGCCTTGTTCGCTGTGCTGAGCACCTCCCTTGAAGGACCCAAAAATGGGAACAAGAGTGCTCAGGTTTATCCCGAACACCCCAGCACTCGCGGCATGGGGGCAGAAGCCGAGGACTAGCCATCTCTCAGATTGGATAAACAGCCAAACAGAAGGTAATATTTTAAATTCAAATAAGCATTGCATAGCGCATATGAACAAGTTTTCGTGAATACAGGATCACACGAGCAAGTTTCACTCAAATATTACATCTTTCGTGCACTCGTCCGCTATGAGACGGGCACCCTTCAGAACACCCTCGTAGTACATCTCGGGGTGGCGATGCTCCTTGCCCTCCGGCGGCCCTTCCTTGATCAGCTTCACGGCGTCTAGCTTGACCCATTGCAACTTCACACGGGCGAAAGCCCGGCGTGCACCTTCAATGCAGACGGATCGCTTGACGACCTCCAGCCGCGGGCAGGCATCCACAAGCCGCCTCACCAGGCCGAAGTAGCTGTTCCGAAGGGCGTCGCCAGGCCACAGCCGGACTATAAAGCCCTTCATGGCCTGTTCGGCCGCCTTGTGTAGCTCGACCAACTACTTTAGGTGGTCGCTCATTGGCACCGGGTGTTCAGTCCCAGTATACTGAGACCAGAACAGCTTCTCCGTTGAACTTCCCTCCTCGGCCTGGTAAAATTATGCGGCATCAGACATGCTACGGGGTAAATCTGCGAATGCTCCTGGAGAGCTCCGGATTCGGGTAAGTAATCGGTAATTTACTTTCACATGCTTGCTTTGCATATAGAATGCCTTACCCGCCGCTATCTTCTTCATCGCATCAATCTCCTGGAGGGCCCTTTGGGCTTCGACCTTGGCATTCTTCACGCTATCAAGGGCCGCGGCAAGCTCAGACTCCCGCGTCTTCGAGTCAAGCTCCAACACCTCGTGCTTCGTCACGAGAGCTTGGAGCTCTTGTTGCACCTCGCCCATTCGCGCCTCCTGCTTTTATCGCTCGGTGCGCTCCTTGGCCGCTTTGTTTTCGGCCTCGAACAATGCTTGCTTTAGGGTCGCCACTTCGGCCGTGGCCCCTGGCAAATTCATGATGATCCTGTCATTTTGAAATCGCATTCTTTTTATACATATCCATAGACTAGGTACTACTTACCTTTGTTCTCCTCGAGTTGCCTCTTGGCAAGGCCGAGCTCGTCCTGGGACCCTTTAAGGTCCTGCTTCAGTACGGCGACCTCCGCAGTCAGTGCGGCAGATGCCAGCAGCGAAGCCTGCATATGCATATTGACATACTTATATTAGACTCCTGCGATATTGTTTGATCCTCTGTCCAGCTTTTCTTTGTGAACACCGAATAGAGCATCAGGGGCTACTGTCTATGCGGTAATATTTTTCCTATATATTAAACACTTACCTCAAAGCCTGTTAGAAGGCTGGCACAGGCTTCAGTCAGTCCGCTCTTGGTGGACTGAACCTTCTGGACCACCGCACTCATAATAGTACGGTGCTCCTCGTCGATGGAAGTGCTGCGAAGCACTTCCAGCAGACTGTCCGGCGCCTCTGGATGGACAGAGGTCACCGGCGCAGGCGTCTTGCCCCTCTTGGAAGGAGGCCGCCTGCCCGAGTCCGCAACCACTAGAGGTTCCGGTGCGGTGTTCGGCTGAGGGCCGAACTCGGAGCCCTCAGGGGCCTTGTCCCCCTGCTCCCGGAGTCCGGAAGGTCGCTTTGAGGCGCCTCCGGGATTGTCTCCCCTCGACCCAGTGCCTCTTGAGACAACACCTCGGTGTTATCCATAGGGCAGGGGGAGGTGGCGGTCGGAAGTGGATCGCTATCCATATCCGACGAGCCCAGGGAGTCGTCCGACGAAGATACATCGATACGGGCTCGGGGTGGTCTGCATAATCACAATTCGGCATTTGGGGAAGCAATGCGACAAAAGAATACTATGAGTTACTCTGGTATCTGAATACTTACGACTTCGCCAGGGGCTTGGCCCCGAGCAGCCACTCGTCTTCGCCTTCGGTGGCGGTGGCAGAATAGTCCGGAAGGAGAGTCCTTCCCTTCTTGGACCCTTCGGCCTCCCCAGTTGGGGCCGCCTTCCTTTTCTTGTCTCCCCCGACTGGAGGGGGAGCATCTTCATCCTCCTCCTCATCTTCGGGGGAGGAGTGCGTCACGGAGTTATCGGACAATTAGTACGATATCACCTGGCGCCGGGAACTCTTCCGGGTTCCCTTGGCCTTCTTGGTCTTCTCCGGCACCTTTTAAGGAGCCGGAGTGAGCATCTCCATCAGGAGAGCGTTCGCAGTGTCTTCAGGCAGAGGGTCCGGACAGTTAATCTGCCCCGACGTCTCCACCCAGTCCTGTCAAAGGCGTGGAGACTCAGACCCCGGACATGGTTAAGCAAAGGAAAGTAAAAATCCTACCGGATGTATATAACTCACCGAATGCGCTCGGCGCTTCGCGCTTAGCCCGCGGTCCTCTGTAAGAGAGGGAGGGACCTCGGCGCCATTGAACAACACCCTCCAGATGTCCTTGTGCATCGTGTCAAAGAGCTCGCTCAGAGTTTGGTGCCGGGTTGGATCGAACTCCCACAAGGTAAAATCCTGTTGTTGACACGGGAGGATCCGGCGAATGAGCATGACCTGGACTATGTTGACAAGCTTGAGTTTCTTGCTTGCCATGTTCAGGATATATTTCTGGAGTCCTTCCAGCTCCACCGATGAACCCCACGACAAGCCTTCTCTTTCCAGGAAGTGAGCCGTGTGGGGAATCCGGATCGAAACTCGGGGGCAGCCACCCAGTTGGAGTCGCGCGGCTTGGTGACGTAGAACATGCCGATTGCCACCCCTTTATGGTCTCCACGAAGGAGCCTTCAAGCCATATAACATTGGGCATCTTGCCCACCATGGCTTCGCAGCATTCTGCTTGTTGGCCTCCCACCACCTTCGGCTTGATATTGAAGGTCTTCAGCCACAGGCCGAAGTGAGGCCGGATGCGGAGGAAAGCCTCATAGACGACGATGAACGCCGAAATGTTGAGGATAAAGTTCGGGGCCAGATCATGAAAGTCCAGCCTGTAGTAGAACATGAGACCACGGACGAATGGATGAAGGGGAAACCCCAATCCGCGGAGGAAGTGGTGGTGGAAAACTACCCTCTCATGAGGTTCCGGGGTAGGGACGATCTGCTCCGCAGCGGGCAGCCGATGCGCGATATTCGTGGCTAAGCATCCGGCACCGCGCAGCTTTTTGATGTGCCCCTTCCATAATGGAGGAAGCCATCCATTTGCCCCCTGCTCCGGACATGTTTGGAGAAGATTGAGGGGAAATATATGGGCTTGGGCGTTGGTGCTCGAGTGCGCACGAGTGGATGAGCAAGGAGGAAGAAGGCGTGGGTAGAGAAAGGTTAAACCTTATCCCTTTATATGGGCAGCTGAAACTATGCGCCCCCACTAGCCTGGTAAAACTCGCTTATCCCCCAAGCGCCATAATCGATGGCGTGGTTGGGTTACCCACACCCGTATTGATGAGAATCCCGTGATAAGGGGACACGATCTCTGCTTTGACGAGACGTGTCAAAAAACTGCCTCGTGTTATGTGCGGGGCTAGTTAAAGGAAATGGTTCTAATAATCACCGGGCCGTGACATAATGTCGTGTTGCCAAAACAAGTCAGCAAATTAGATTTGCGGAAATATTATCCTCTCTGCGGTGTTATGTGGAACTTATTTTGCAGGGTTGGACACTATCCTTGTATTCAAATTCTTCCGTGGTGTATTCGGAGGAGGGACCTGCCTTGCAATACCGAAGACAATACTGCACGCCGGACTAATCGTCATTGAAAGCCTGGTTCAGGGGCTACTGAGGTAGTTCTGGATTAGGGGGTCTCCGGAGAGCCGGACTATATCCTTTGGCCGGACTGTTAGACTATGAAGATACAAGATTGAAGACTTCGTCTCCTGTCCACATGAGACTCTACTTGGCGTGGAAGGCAAGCTAGGCAATACAGATATGTGTATCTCCTCCTTTGTAACCGACCTTGTGTAACCCTAACCCTCTCCGGTGTCTATATAAACCGGAGGGTTTTAGTCCGTAGGACAACATCCAATCATACCATAGGCTAGCTTCTAGGGTTTAGCCTCTCTGATCTCGTGGTAGATCTACTCTTGTACTACCCATATCATCGATATTAATAAACCAGGACGTAGGGTTTTACCTCCATCAAGAGAGCCCGAACCTGGGTGAAACATCGTGTCCCCTGCCTCCTGTTACCATCTGCCTTAGACGTGCAGTTTGGGACCCCCTACCCGAGATCCGCCGGTTTTGACACCGACACTCACGAAGACCTAGGGCATTTGAGGAAGCTCATTGTTAGAATATACAAGCCAAGTTTATATTGAAAAATTCCCACTAGTATATGAAAGTGACAAAACAAGAGACTCTCTATCATAAAGATCATGGTGCTACTTTGAAGCACACGTGTGGAAAAAGGGATAGTAGTGTTGTCCCTTTTTATTTCTTTCTTTCTTCTCCTGTTTTTTCTTTTTCTTTTTTTGGGCCTTTTTTTATTTGGCCTTTCTCTTTTTTTATTTGGGACAATGCTCTATTAATGATGATCATCACACTTCTATTTATTTACAACTCAATGATTACAAATCGATACTAGAACAAAATATGACTCTATATAAATGCCTCCGGCGGTGTACCGGGAAGGGCAATGAGTCAAGAGTGACATGTATGATAAATTATGCATGGTGGATTCGCCACAAATACGATGTCAACTACATGATCATGCAAGGCAATATGACAATGATGAAACGTGTCATAAATGAAACCGTGGAAAGTTGCATGGCAATATATCTCGGAATGGCTATGGAAATGCCATAATAGGTAGGTATGGTGGCTTTTTTGAGGAAGATATAAGGAGGTTTATGTGTGACAGAGCGTATCATATCACGGGGTTTGGATGCACCGGCGAAGTTTGCACCAACTCTCAAGGTGAGAAAGGGTAATGCACGGTACCGAAGAGTCTAGCAACGATGCAAAGGTGAGAGTGCGTATAATCCATGGACTCAACATTAGTCATGAAGAACTCACATACTTATTGCAAAAATCTACAAGTCATCAAAAACCAAGCATTAAGTGCATGCTCCTAGGGGGATAGATTGGTAGGAAAAGACCATTGCTCATCCCTGACCGCCCCTCATAAGGAAGACAATCAAAGAACACCTCATGTTTCAAATTTGTTACACAACGGTTACCATACGTGCATGCTACGGGACTTGCAAACTTCGACACAAGTATTTCTCAAATTCACAACTACTCAACTACCAAAACTCTAATATCACCATCTTTATATCTCAAAACAATTATCAAGTATAAAACTTCTCCTAGTATTCAATGCACTTTTTATGAAAGTTTTTATTATACCGATCTTGGATGCCTATCATATTAGGACTAATTTCATAACCAAAGCAAATTACCATGCTGTTCTAAAGGAATCTCAAATTAATATAAGTGAATAATGAGAGATCAATAATTTCTATAAAATGAAACCACCACTGTGCTCTAAAAAGATATAAGTGAAGCACTAGAGCAAAATTATCTAGCTCAAAAGATATAAGTGAATCACATAGAGTATTCTAATAAATTCTGATTCATGTGTGCCTCTCCCAAAAGGTGTGTACAGCAAGGATGATTGTGGCAAACTAAAAAGCAAAGACTCAAATCATACAAGACACTCCAAGCAAAACACATATCATGTGGTGAATAAAAATATAGCCTCAAGTAAAGTTACCGATGGATGAAGACGAACAAGGGGATGACTTCCGGGGCATCCTCAAGCTTAGGCTTTTGGTTGTCCTTGAATTTTACCTTGGGGTTCCTTCAGAATCCCCAATCTTAGGCTCTTGCCACTCCTTATTTGATAATCCGTCAAATCTTTACCCAAAACTTGAAAACTTCACAACACAAAACTCAAAAGAAATCTCATGAGCTCCGTCAGTATAAGAAAACAAACCCCCACTTAAGGTACTGTAATGAACTCATTCTTTATTTATATTGGTATTAAACCTACTGTATTCCAACTTCTGTATGGTTCATACCCTCCGATACCAGGCATAGATTCATCAAAATAAGCAAACAACACACGAAAAACAAAATCTGTCAAAAACAGAACATTCTGTAGTAATCTGTAGGTTTCGAATACTTCTGTAACACCAAAAATTCTGAAAAAAATTGCTGGACGAGAGGAATTTATCTATTAATCATATTCAAAAATAATCAATGTAATCTCACTCTCCTGTCAAAAATGGCAGCAAATCTTGTGAGCGCTAAAGTTTCTATTTTTACAGCAAGATCGCAAAGACTTTCCCCAAGTCTTCCCAAAGGTTCTACTTGGCACAAACACTAATTAAAAGCATAAAACCACATCTAAACAGAGTCTAGATGAATTATTTATTACTAAACAGAACCAAAATCAAGGAACAAAAATAAAATTGGGCTGCCTCCCAACAAGCGCTATCGTTTAACGCCCCTAGCTAGGCATAAAAGCAAGAATAGATCTAGGTATTATCATCTTTGGTATGCAATCCATAAGTGGATCTCATAATAGATTCATAAGGTAATTTAATTTTGTTTCTAGGAAAGTGTTCCATGCCTTTCCTTAACGTAAATTGGAATCTAATATTCCCTTCTTTCATATCAATAATTGCACCAATCGTTCTAAGGAAAGGTCTACCCAGAAAAATGGGAAATGTAGGATTGCAATCAATATCAAGAACAATGAAATCTAAAGGCACATAATTCCTATTTGAAACAATAAGAACATCATTAATTCTTCCCATAGGTTTCTTAATAGTGGAATCTGTGAGGTGCAAATTTAAAGAACAATCATCAAATTCACGGAAACCTAACACATCACAAAAGGTTTTTGGAATCATGGAAACGCTAGCACCCAAATGACATAGAGCATAGCATTCATGATCTTTAATTTAAATTTTAATAGTAGGCTCCCATTCATCATGAAGTTTTCTAGGAATAGAAACTTCCAATTCAAGCTTTTCTTCATAAGATTGCATTAAAGCATCAACGATATGTTTGGTAAAAGCTTTATTTTGATCATAAGCATGCGGAGAATTTTGCATGGATTGCAACAAGGAAATACAATCTATCAAATAGCAATTATCATAATTAAATTCCTTGAAATCCAGAATAGTGGGTTCATTGCTATGTAAAGTTTTGACCTCTCCTATCCCACTTTTATTAATTTTTGCATCAAGATCTAAAAACCCCGAATCATTGGGACACCTTTTAACTAAAGTTGACTCATCTCCAAGATTCATATTGCAAAAAAAAGATTTAATAGGAGTCACATCAATCACTTTTAGATCTTCATCATTATTATCATGAAAACTAGAAGAACACACTTTCACAAAGCAATCTTTTTAGCACATATCCTAGCAGTTCTTTCTTTGCACTCATCAATGGAAATTATCATGGCTTTGAGAGAGTCATTGATGTCATGCTTAGGTGGAATAGATCTAGGTTTCAAAGAATCAACATCAAGAGAAATTCTATCCACGTTCCTAGCCAACTCATCAATCTTAAGCAATTTTTCTTCAACCAAAGCTTTGAAATTCTTTTGCGAACTCATAAATTCTTTAACACTAGTCTCAAAATCAGAGGGCATCTTGTTAAAATTTCCGTAAGAGTTGTTGTAGGAATTACCATAATTATTAGAGGAATTACTAGGAAACGGCCTAGAATTAAAGTTTCCTCTATACGCGTTGTTACCAAAAAAATTCCTACCAATAAAATTCACATGCATAGATTCATTATTATTCTCAATCAAAGTGGACAAAGGCATATCATTAGGATCGGAAGAAACACTTCTATTAGCAAACAATTTCATAAGTTCATCCATCTTTCCACTCAAAACATTAATCTCTTCAATCGCATGAACTTTTTACTAGTGGATCTTTCGGTGTGCCATTGAGAATAATTAACCATAATATTGTCTAGGAGTTTAGTAGCTTCTCTTAAAGTGATTTCCATAAAAGTGCCTCCCGCGGCCAAATCTAAAAGATTTCTAGAAGCAAAATTCAATCCGGCATAATTTTTTTGTATAATCATCCACAAATTCAAACCATATGTAGGGCAATTATGTATCATTAATTTCATCCTTTCCCAAGCTTGTGCAACATGATCATGATCAAGTTTCTTAAAATTCATAATATCGTTCCTAAGAGAGATGATTTTAGCGGGAGGAAAATACTTAAGAGATAAAAGCAACTTTGCACTTATTCCATGAATCAATACTATTTTTAGGCAAAGAAGAGAACCAAGTTTTAGCATAATCTCTAACAGAAAACGGAAATACCTTCAATTTAGCAATATCATTATCCACATCTTTCTTATTTTGCATATCACACAAATCAACAAAGGTTTTTAGATGGGTAGCGGCATCTTCACTAGGAAGGCCGGAAAATGGATCTTTCATGACAAGATTTAGCAAAGCAGTATTAATTTCACAAGATTCAGCATCGGTATTGGGAGCAATCGGAGTGCTAATAAAATCATTATTGTTGGTATTGGAAAAGTCACATAATTTAGTATTATCTTGAGCCATCATGACAAACAATCCAACACATAAGCACACAAGAAGCAGGAGAAAAAGAGGTGAATGGAAAAGAGGGCGAATAAAACGGCAAGGGTGAAGTGGGGGAGAGGAAAACGAGAGGCAAATGGCAAATAAAGAAAATGCGAGGGATAAGAGTTTATGATAGGTACTTGGTATGTGTTGACTTGTGCGTAGATCTCCCCGGCAACGACGACAGAAATCCTTCTTGCTACCTCTTGAGCACTGCGTTGGTTTTCCCTTGAAGAGGAAAGGGTTATGCAGCAAAGTAGCATAAGTATTTCCCTTAGTTTTTGAGAACCAATGTATCAATCCAGTAGGAGACTACACGCAAGTCCCTCATACCTGCACCAACCAATAAGAACCTCGCAACCAACGCGATAAAGGGATTGTCAATCCCTTCACGGTCACTTACGAGAGTGAGATCTGATAGAGATAATAAGATAAATAAATATTTTTGGTATTTTTATGATATAGATGGAAAGTAAAGATTGCGAAATAAAATAGATTGGAAACTTCTATGATAGAAGATAGACCCGGGGGCCATAGGTTTCACTAGTGGCTTCTCTCAAGATAGCATAAGTATTATGGTGGGTGAACAAATTACTGTCGAGCAACTGATAGAAAAGTGCATAATTATGAGAATATCTAGGCATGATCATGTATATAGGCATCACGTCCGCGACAAGTAGACCGAAATGATTTTGCATCTACTACTATTACTCCACACATCGACCACTATCCAGCATGCATCTAGAGTATTAAGTTCATAAGAACAGAGTAACACATTAGGCAAGATGACATGATGTAAAGGGATAAACTCAAGCAATATAATATAAACCCCATCTTTTTATCCTCGATGGAAACAATATAATACGTGCCTTGCTGCCCCTGCTGTCACTGGGAAAGGTCACCGCAAGATTGAACCCAAAGCTAAGCACTTTTCCCATTGCAAGAAAGATCAATCTAGTAGGCCAAATCAAACTGATAGTTTGAAGAGACTTGCGAAGATAACTAATCATACATAAAAGATTTCAGAGAAGAATCAAATATTATTCATAGATAAACTTGATCATAAAGCCACAATTCATCGGATCTCGACAAACACACCGCAAAAAGAGTTACATCGAATAGATCTACAAGAAGATCGAGGAGAACTTTGTATTGAGATCTATTGAGAGAGAAGAAGCCATCTAGCTAATAACTATGGACCTGAAGGTCTATGGTAAACTACTCACACATCATCGGAGAGGCTATGGTGTTGATGTAGAAGCCCTCCATGATCGATTCCCCTTCCGGCGGAGCTCCAGAAAAGGCCCCAAGATGGGATCTCTTGGGTACAGAAGGTTGCGGCGGTCGAAATAGGGTTTCGTGGTGCTCTTGGATGTTTTTGAGGTATATATATATATATATATATATATATATATATATATATATATATATATATATATATATATATATATATATATGAGGAAGAAGTAGGTCGGTGGAGCTGTGAGGGGCCCACGAGGGTGGGGGCGCGGCCAGGAGGGCAAGCGTGCCTCCCTGCCTCGTGGCTCCCTCATTTCTTTCTTGATGTCCACTCCAAGTCCCCTGGATCATGTTTGTTCCAAAAATAACTCTCCCGAAGGTTTCATTCCGTTTGATATTCCTTTTCTACGAAACACCGAAATAGGCAAAAAAAATAGCAATTTGCATAGGGCCTTGGGTTAGTAGGTTAGTCCAAAAAATAATATAGAAGTGTATAATAAATCCCATTAAACACCCAAAACGGATAATGTAATAGCATGGAACAATCCAAAATTATAGATACATTGGAGACATATCAGGCCCTGGCATTTTGAGCTTCATGTACCCGTAAAGGGGTATGGCTTGAAAGCATGTGAAGGCATCTCGCCCCAACAAGGCGTGATATCGCTGTTGAAAGGTGCCATGTGGAAGAGCAACTCTTCGGACCTGTAGTTCTCCGGCGTGCTGAATACTACGTCGGGTTTAATTTTCCCCGAGCATCATGCTTCTCGACTGGGGATAATGCCTCGAAAGGTGGTGCTACTTTCCTCGATGCGGCTCTTGTCCATTTGCATTTTATTGAGCGTGTCTTCATAGATGAGGCTCATTCCGCTGCCGCCGTCCATGAGCACTTTGGTGAGTCGAAAGCCATCCACAATTGGGTTTAAGACCAAGGCGGCTGGTGCTTGGACTGATCTAGCCCTTGGTTCATTGTCAGCAGTAAAAGTTATTGCCGTATCATTCCGAGGATTTATTGTGGCTACCTAGTTGACTTCGGCGAGGTCACGGAGCGCCCTTTTACGCCGATTATTTGAAGAAAAGGTCTCAAAGACTGTATAGACATTGAGGTCCTCATCCTCCCAAGAGTGCTTCTCCGGGGTAGTGTTGGTGAGGATGGCTCCACCGCTCTTAGCCACTTGCCGGAGTACCCAACATGCCCGAAGGCTATGTGTTGGTTCGGTATTCGGCGTAGTGTGTATCTGATAGGGCTTGTCGAGCAGTTCGTCAAGGATGGTTCTATGTCCCGTGGAGGATTTGATTCTCTTGTCAATGAGATGGTGATCAGATGCCCCGTAAGGGTGCATCCTTTTTTCCCGTCCGGTGGGCTACTTAAAGGCGGGAGGATCCCATCGGGCTATTTGGCATTCTAGGCGCTTTCCATTGTGCAGTACTTCTGTACTATGTGTGCAAAACCTGCAAAGTGCTATATGCGGCGGTGGTTGAGGGCATTGAGGATTCCCTCATCCGTACAGTTGCGGCAAAAAACTGAAATTGCGTCGTCGTTTCATCAGTCTTCAATCTTGTTTTTAACAAGGGACCTGTCCCAGAAGTGATGGACCATTTCCTGAGGTTGCTGTCGTACGTACATTAGGTCACGTACGTCTGGAGGACCTGAGTTGCTTGGGGAATATTGCCTGTGGTGGGTGGGCGGGCTGAAATCCGAACCCTGACCCACTATTGGATCTGGAGTTTGCAGAATCTACGAGGTCACTAGTCCAGGATTCGGAGGGTCCTGGGGACTTTCCGGCTCAATGCCTGGTTCTATGTTCGGAGAACATACGGTCTCTTCCCGAAGATGGGTATCCGGCACGCAGGGCTCGGACATCTGAACATAGCTTGTTCTTAACTTAGGGGGAGAATTATTCTCGGCTTGTGCCTCCACAACCGCTGCCAGATGGGTGATCGAAGGGGACTTGATTTCCCTTTGATCAGGTTTAAGCCTAATCCGATCATAGTCTGTTGCGACCCCTAGGGCAGCGATGCGATCTAGCAGTTTGTTCAAGGACTAGACATCAGCTTGATCCATCTTTTCGGAGTGTTCGAGGCCGATGCGGAGATGATGTTTGGCGATTGCGGGGGCTGTGTAACACCTCGGATGTAACTTTCCCAATTCGTACTCCAACTCTTGCCGTTTCTGGCGTTAAGTTATTTTATTTTCTCGGCTTTGGGTCTTTGTCTCTGTGTGTTGTTATCGTTGTCATGCATCTCACATCATGTCATCATGTGCATTGCATTTTCTTACGTGTTCATCTCATGCATTCGAGCATTTTCCCCGTAGTCCGTTTTGCATTCCGGCGCTTCGTTCTCCTCCGGTGGTCATTTCTACCTTTCTTTCGTGTGTGGGGATTAAACATTTCCAGATTGGACCGAAACTTGCCAAGCGGCCTTGGTTTACTACCGGTAGACCGCCTGTCAAGTTTCGTATCATTTAGACTTCGTTTGATACTCCAATGGTTAACCGAGGGACCGAAAAGGCCTCGTGTGTGTTGCAGCCCAACACCCCTCCAATTTGTCCCAAAACCCACCTAAGCCTTCTCCATCATCTAGATCGTTCAATCACGATCGCGTGGCCGCAAACCGCACCTCATTTGGACACTTCTAGCTCCCTCTATGCCTATATAAAGGCCTCTCCCCAAAAATCCGGATTCCCCCTCGTCTGAAACCCTAAAAATCATCTCCGCGCCGGCTGGACACGTCCGCCCAGGCCGGACACATCACCGCCGCCCACTCCGCGCTTGCCACGTCACCGCCGCCACCCGCGCGCCACCACGGCTCGGAGGGCCCAGATCCGGCCCCCGCGGCCCAGATCCGGGCGCCGCACGCCTCGCCGCCGGCTTGCTGCTTCCCCGCCGCCCGCGCCTCCTCGCCGCCGCCGCCTGCCTCCCTCGCCGGCGGGCGCCGCCACCTCGCCGCCGCGGTCAGCCGCTCCGCCACCGCGCCGGCCGAGCCCCGCCGCCCGGCCACGCCGGCCGCCCTGCCCTACCTCGACTCCGGCCAGCCTCCTCCTCTCCAGCGAATTCTCCGGCATCTACAGTAACTCCGGCGTGCCTCGATCCGCGCGCTGGATCTGGATCTGAGGAGACTCTCGGTTGACTTTTGTTCCTAACCCTAGTCCAACTGCTCATGTTCATAGCATCGTATCTTTGCATCCGTAGCTCCGATTTGGGCATATAACATATCAAAATGTTCATCTCAGAGAGTACATCATTTCATTCCATTGCATCATTTTCATTTGAGTTCATCTTGATTCCTGAAATGCTGTTAGAAGAGGGCTACTTGAGATAATTGTCAGATCTGCTACTCCATTTAGATTTTTGTCATTTTTGCCATGATTATTGTGTGCATGTTATGTCCATGAGTCATACATATGTTTTGTTAAGGGTTTTGTCGTCTTTCCAGAGGTGCAACCCATGTATTTTTGTGATGTGTGTGGTGACTAGCACGAGCTTGCAAAGTGGTGCACTTGTTAATTCTGATTCCAGGGACTTAGCATTTCCACTAAGTCCTTGATCTGTTTGTCTCATGTTGTCATATGTTCATGTTGTTTCCTAGTGATCTGTGCCTCTTTTGAGGATGATCAGTAAGGATGTTTTGTTAATCTTGTAGTGCTCTATCCATCCATGTCTTTGGTTGCAATTATGGAGCACCCTAGCTTGAGTCAATCGAGCTCTACTTTTGCTACTTCGTAAATCTGGGCAGATTGTCAACTTGTTTGCAATTTTGCCGATGATGTTGTAGTTGATCCGTGCATGCTATGTTATTGTTCTTGCCATGTCTAGCTTGTATTTTGTGTATTCTTAATGTATGTATGCTTAGCTTATCATGACTTGCTCCGTATTGAGTGCATCGAGCTCGTAAACATGCCTACTTGAGATATGTTTCAGCCTATGTTAGTTTTCACTAAGTCTGAAAACTGATTATGTTTTTGCTATGTTCACATGCTTGCAATTGTATTTTCTGATCCCTTTTGGCTCAAGGTCACTAAGGGACTTTTGTTAAGCTCTTTGAGTAGCTCCATGTCATGCTTTACTTTTCCATGTTCAGGCCCTGTAGCATGTAGTTTTGATGCTCCGAAGAGTGCTACCTGATCTGAAATTCCAGACAAGTGTTAATTTCACTAAGTCTGAAATATGTTTGCCATATGCATTTTTGCCATGCTTGTTTGAACCTGTTAATGGATGAATTGGCCGTAGCTCAGTGCTAGACTTTTGTTAAGCATCATGAATGCATCCCTACCATGTATTTTTATGCCATGTTTGGGTGCAGTAGCATGCTCATCTCGTTGCATTTAGATGGCTACTTGCTGTAAATCGCAGACCGGTGCCATATTTGAATTGCTTGCCATTTCCAAACCGTAACTCCGATTCCGGCGTTCCTTATATCGTTTTCAAGCGATTTCATCTCACCTTTCCAGTGGCACACTTGGATTCCAAGTTGAGGCCAGGTTCATGCATTCCTTGTCACATCTTGCATATGCATCCCGCATAGCATATCATCTTTGCATCATATTGTTTGAGTCTTGCACGTGGTTGATTGTGTCCTTGTTGCTTGTTTGTCTTGTTTGGGTAGAGCTGGGAGACGAGTTCACTAACGAGGAGCCCGTTGAGTTTGCTTTCGAGGATCCAGTCAACTCTGACAACTTTGCAGGCAAGATGATCATACCCTCGAAATCACTAATATCTTTGCTTTGCTAGATGCTCGCTCTTTTGCTATGCCAATGCTACGATGCCTACCACTTGCTTGCAAGCCTCCCAAATTGCCATGTCAAACCTCTAACCCACCATGTCCTAGCAAACCGTTGATTGGCTATGTTACCACTTTGCTCAGCCCCTCTTATAGCGTTGCTAGTTGCAGGTGTAGATTGGAGGCCGTTCCTTGTTGGAACATTTATTTACTTGTTGGGATATCATTATATTGCCATGTTATCTTCATGCATCTATATACTTGGTAAAGGGTGGAAGGCTCGGCCTCTCGCCTAGTGTTTTGTTCCACTCTTGCCACCCTAGTTTCCGTCATATCGGTGTTATGTTCCCGGATTTTGCGTTCCTTATGCGGTTGGGTTATAATGGGAACCCCTTGATAGTTCGCCTCGATTAAAGCTTTTCCAGCAATGCCCAACCTTGGTTTTACCATTTGCCACCTAGCCTCTTTTCCCTTGGGTTTCCGGAGCCCGAGGGTCATCTTATTTAACCCCCTCCCCCCCCCC
>NC_041380.1:301764708-301823414 GCF_002162155.2 Triticum dicoccoides | reverse complement strand
CCCCCCGGGGCCAGTGCTCCTCTGAGTGTTGGTCTGAACCAGGCAGCCTGCGGGGCCACCTTGGGGAAACTCGAGGGTTGGTTTTACTCGTAGCTTGACCTATCTGAGTGTGCCCTGAGAACGAGATATGTGCAGCTCCTATCGGGATTTGTCGGCACATTTGGGCGGTGTTGCTGGTCTTGTTTTAACCTATCGAAGTGTCTTGAAGAACCGAGATACCGAGACTGATCGGAACGTCTCGGGAGGAGGTCTATTCCTTCGTTGACCGTGAGAGCTTGTCATGGGCTAAGTTGGGACTCCCCTGCAGGGATTTGAACTTTCGAAAGCCATGCCCGCGGTTATGGACAGATGGGAATTTGTTAATGTCCAGTTGTAGATAACTTGAACCTTAACTTAATTAAAATGAATCAACTGAGTGTGTTACCGTGATGGCCTCTTCTCGGCAGAGTCCGGGAAGTGGACACGGTGTTGGAGTAATGTTTGCGCAGGTTGCTCTCTAGTTTCTTGCTCCCGCTTTGCCTCCTCTTCTCGCTCTCTTTTGCGAACATGATAGCCCCCATATTTGCTAGTCGCTTGCTGCAGCTCCACATATTTACCTTGCCTTACCTATAAGCTGAAATAGTCTTGATCGCGAGGGTGCGAGATAGCTGAGTCCCTGTGGCTCACAGATTACTATTACACTAGATGCAGGGCCTGATGATTCCGCTCCAGGAGACGCGCTCGAGCTCAAGTGGGAGTTCGACGAGGACTCTCAACGATACTATGTTTCCTTTCCAGATGATCAGTAGTGGTGCCCAGTTGGGGGTGATCGTGACCGTGTCGCATGTTGGGTTATCTTTTATTTTGGCGCCATAGTCGGGCCATGAGTGTTTGGATGATGTAATGTTATTTATGTACTTGATTGACGTGGCGAGTGTAAGCCAACTATGTTATCTCCCCTTTTATTATCTATATTACATGGGATGTTGTGAAGATTGCCTAACTTGCGACATATGCCTTCAATGCGATTATGCCTCTAAGTCGTGCCTCGACACGTGGGAGATATAGTCGCATCGAGGGTGTTACAAGTTGGTAATCAGAGCCTTCCCCGACCTTAGGAGCCCCATTACTTGATCGTTATTAGTGGTCGAGTTGTGTCTAGAAAAATGTTTTGAGTCATTTAGGAATTATATATCGGAGAGTTTAGGAATTCTTTTTACTTCCCAGTCTCCTCATCGCTCTGGTAAGGCATCCTGACATAGAGTTTTGACTCTTCTCTTCTCAAATTTCACAAAAAAAAATTTAGGATCACGCGGGTATCTTGGAATCGTTCCGATGGTTTTATGATGAGAACATTGTCTTGGTGCCTCCTGTCAGGGGTTTTGTGGAAGTGTCCCGGGGAGTTGAGCTCTGAGGTGTTGTCGTCATAATTTTATCGTTGCAATTCTGGAATATCTGAGTTTAGTACGCCAACATCGAAAATCTCTTTTATGCATTTCGTTGGTGAGATAACCTCGACACCACCCAGTACTGGGGCAGGAGTTCGGGAGTATCGCCATAACTTGTATAATGAATGCTTTTCAAAGGTTGAGGTAGATGGTTTCCAAAGGTTTCTTGGTTATGTGTTGAAGGATGGATACAGTTGGATGTAGGATTTGCTAGATTTGGGTGAGATATTATGCCTCCCCTGTATCCCCAACACCTGATTGCATAACCGGAAAGGTTCGGGAGTTTCATAGGTGGGAATTCTTGTAGCTCTAGTTCTTCTTCCACGAATATTGGTTTGAGATTTGGATTTCTTACCGATTATTCGTTCTTGATCCGTACCTTGTGGATTTATTTCTCTACCTAAATTCTAAGTGGCTTCTCAATTTATGGATATGTGACCATTTCAAGAGGAATGCATTCGTTCATTTGTTCGGATGTGAAGACTATATGTTGCAATTTTCATTCCATTGGATCCAGCTTCAATATTTGTCTATCAATGTGCTAATGGATGTCAACCTCTTCAGGATGGCTCCTCCAACACGCACGACTCCGAATCCTGATCCGCCACCACCTCCACCTCCTCCGGATGCATGGCAAGCTGTGATGGCCGCAACCAATGCAAACACATAGTTGATCATGCAAATTCTTCAAGAGCGCAATCAAGGCAACCAAGGGAATCAAGGCAACAATCAGAATCATTTTGCTACACTCAACCAGTTCCTTGCTAACGGGCCAAAGACTTTCAGCAATTGTGTTGAGGCAACCGATGCTGATGATTGGCTTGTGGATCTGTGCAAGGATTTCGAGTGCAGTAACGTCAGGCCTGAGGACTTTGTCAAGTTCGATTCCTTCCAACTGAAAGATCAAGCTGCATAATGGTTCCAGCAGTACAAGGATTCCAGAGGTGGACTTGTTATTACCTGGGATGAATTCTGTCGAGATTTCCGAGCTCATCATATTCCTCAGAGCGTGGTTGAAAGCAAGCATGAGGAATTCCGCAACCTGAAGCAAGGCGCTTTGTCTGTCTATGACTACAACAAGTTTTTCCAGAAGCTCGCCCGTTTTGCTAAGCAGGACGTACCTAATGAGAAGAGCATGATATACCAATTCAGGGGTGGTCTCAGACAAGAAATTCAGCTAGCTCTTGTTCTCTTTGAGCCCTTGAGATACGGTGAGTTCTACAACATGGCCCTGAAGCAAGAGGCCGCTCAGTTGAGGTGTGATGCTTCCAAGAGGCGAGTCAGAGATGTCACTCCTTCTTCCTCTACTCGAGTGGCCAAGCAGCAGAAATATTGGCTTCCTCCTCCTCTGTTCCGTCAGCCGTATCAGCAGAAGAGCAAAGGTGGCAGTGGTTCTTCCCACCCACCCAACCCTGGCTTTCAGAACAGGACTTCGTCTCAAGCTCCAAGATCGAGTGCTCCGTATCACCGTCCGCTTTCAGAGGTCACGTGCAACAAGTGCCAACAGAAGGGTCACTATGCCAACAAGTGTCTCAACCAAAGGCGTCTTCCTCCTCCTCCTCCTGTCAGATCGGCAAGTATAGCTGTGGTCAAGCATAACCCCAAGCACGCCAAGGTCAACTTGATGAATGCAGCTCAGGCAGAGGACTCGTCAGATGTCATCATGGGTAACCTTCCTGTTAACGATATTCCCGCAAGAGTTCTTTTTAACACTGGTGCATCGCATTGTTTCATGTCAAAGCCATTTTTACCAAGCATGAGTTTGTTTCGTCTCATTTGGGTAAACAAATGGATATCGTTTCTCCTGGCAAACGTTTCAGTGCAAGTCTGGAGGTGCCAGATGTTACTATCACCTTGGGCGACTACAAGTTCCTTTCTTCCCCAGTGGTTCTTGGTAACTCGGATATTGATCTCATTCTCGAAATGGATTGGCTTTCTAAGGACAAGGCTCAGCTTGATTGTGCAGCCAGGCAGATTCAATTGACTCATTCGTCTAAGGATGTAATTGTCTTTGCCGCTCGTGATGATACCATCCGTCTGTTTTCTCTCAATGAGAAGGGTGACCTGGATGCTATCTCGTAGATTCCAGTCGTTTGTGAATATCAAGACGTCTTTCCAGAAGAGCTTCCAGGAATGCCTCCGCACCGGCCAGTTGAATTCGTTATTGATCTTGAGCCTGGCACGGAACCAGTGTGCAAGCGTCCTTACAAGCTCGGACCTGAAGAGTTGAAGGAGTTAAAGAAGTAACTCGATATTCAAGAGAGAATGGGTCTCATCCGGCCTAGTTCTTCTCCATGGGGTTGTGGTGTTCTTTTTGTGAAGAAGAAGGATGGAACGGACTGACTTTGTGTTGATTACCGTCCATTGAACAAGAAGACCATCAAGAACAAATACCCACTTCCCAACATCAACGAGCTGTTCGAACAACTCAAAGGTGCCCAAGTATTCTCCAAGCTTGATCTCCGTATGGGTTATCATCAGATTCGAATCCGTGAGCAAGATATTCCCAAGACGGCTTTCAGGACAAGCTATGGTTCATATGAATACACTGTCATGTCTTTTGGCCTCGTCAACGCTCCTCCGACGTTCTCTCGCGTGATGAACTTCATCTTCAACGCCTACACCAATGACTTTGTTTTGGTCTATCTCGACGACATTCTGGTTTTCTCCAAGAACAAGGAAGATCATGCCAAGCACTTGCGTTTGGTACTCGATAAGCTGAGGGACAACAGTTCTACGCCAAGTTCTCCAAGTGCGAATTTTGGCTCGATGAGGTTCTTTATCTTGGTCATATCATCTCTGCCAAGGGAATTGCGGTGAATCCTGAGAAGGTGTCTGCAATTGTGAATTGGGAACCTCCTCAGAACGTGAAGCAACTTCATAGCTTCCTCGGTCTCGCAAGATACTGTCGAAGATTCGTTGAAAACTTCTCCAAGATCGCGAAGCCTCTCCCTAATCTTCTCCAGAAGCATGTCAAGTACGTTTGGTCTCTGGAGTGTGACATTGCTTTCAACACTTTGAAAGAGAAATTGATCACTGCTCCAGTTCTCACTCCGCCTGATGAATACAAGCCGTACGAGGTCTTTTGTGATGCCTCTCTCCAAGGTCTTGGCGCAGTATTGATGCAAGAGAAGAAAGTTGTTGCTTATACCTCTCACTAGTTGAAGCCTAATGAGAAGAACTACCCCACTCACGATCTCAAGTTGGCGGCAGTTGTGCATGCTCTTTTGACTTGGAGACATCTCTTATTGGGAAGAAAAGTGGACATCTTCACTGACCACAAGTGTCTCAAGTACATCTTCACTCAGCCTAATCTCAACCTCAGGCAAACTCGATGGGTCGAAATGATTCAAGAGTATAATCAGAGTATCGAGTATACTCCAGGCAAGGCCAATGTGATTGCTGGCGCATTGAGCAGAAAGGCTTATTGCAACAGTCTTATTCTCAAGCCTTATCAACCCGAGCTTTGTGAAGCTTTCCGCAAACTTAATCTGCAAGTTGTTCCTCAAGGTTTCCTCGCCAACCTTCAAGTCTCTCCTACCTTGGAAGACCAGATTCGGCAAGCCCAGCTTCTTGATGCTATGGTGAAAAAGGTGAAGATTGGTATTGCCAAGAGTCAACCCAAGTACAAGTGCTACCGCCTTGACGACAAGGATACTCTCTTCTTTGAGGATCATATTGTTGTACCCAAAGGTGACCTCCGTAAAGTGATCATGAACGAGGCTCACAATTCTCTCCTCTCCATCCACCCTGGGAGCACAAAAATGTATCAGGACCTTAAGCAGGCTTATTGGTGGACTCGAATGAAGCACGAGATTGCTCAATTCGTGAATGAGTGTGATGTCTGCAGAAGAGTGAAGGCAGAACACCAAAGGCCAGCGGGTCTCCTCCAACCTCTTGCCATTCCAGAATGGAAGTTTGACCACATTGAAATGGACTTTGTGACTGGGTTTCCAAAGTCCAAGCGTGGCAATGATGCTATATTCGTTGTCATCGACAAACTCACTAAAGTGGCTCATTTTCTGCCTATCACAGAGTCAATCAGTGCAGCTCAATTGGCAGATCTCTATACCTCTCGTATTGTCTCTCTGCACGGTATTCCACAAGTGATCTCTTCAGACCGTGGCAGCATTTTTACCTCCAAGTTTTCGGATTCTTTTCAGAAGGCCATGGGCACCAACATTCGCTTCAGCACAGGTTTCCATCCTCAAACTAGCGGTCAAGTCGAGCGTGTCAACCAGATTCTTGAAGATATGCTCAGGGCTTGTCTGATCTCCTTCGTCATGAATTGGGAGGATTGTCTTCCTTATGCTGAATTCTCCTACAACAACAGTTTTCAAGCAAGTTCGGGCAAGGCCCCATTTGAAATTCTGTATGGCAGGAAGTGCCATACCCCTCTCAACTGGTATGAAACCGGTGAACGTCAGCTTTTGGGTAATGACTTAATCACAAAGGCAGAGGAAATGTGCAAAGTCATTCGAGATAACCTCAAAGCAGCCCAATCCCGCCAGAAGAGCTACTATGATAGTAAGCATCGTGATTTGGCTTTCGAGATCGGAGATCATGTTTACTTCCGCGTCTCTCCTATGAAAGGTACTCGTCGCTTCGGTATCAAAGGGAAGCTTGCCCCCAGATACATGGGACCTTTCAAGATTGTCAGCAAGAGAGGCGACCTCGCCTATCAACTCGAGCTTCCTTCAAACTTTACAAATGTTCATGACGTGTTCCATGTCTCTCAGCTTCGAAAGTGCTTCAAGACTCCTGACCGCACCGTCAACTTCGAGGACATTGAGCTCCAAGAAGATCTCTCTTATCGTGAGCACCCAGTTGCTATTCTTGAAGAGACTGAACGCAAGACTCACAACAAGTCAATCAAATTTCTCAAAGTCAAGTGGTCACACCATTCCGACCGTGAAGCTACCTGGGAACGCGAGGATCACCTCCGTTCTGAGTACCCGGCATTCTTTCAGTCCTAGATCTCGGGACGAGATCCTTTCGTAGTGGTGGAGTGTTGGAACACCCCGGATGTAACTTTCCCAATTTGTACTCCAACTCTTGCCGTTTCCGGCGTTAAGTTATTTTATTTTCTCGGGTTCGGGTCTTTGTCTCCATGTGTTGTTATCTTTGTCATGCATATCACATCATGTCATCATGTGCATTGCATTTGCTTACGTGTTCATCTCATGCATTCGAGCATTTTCCCCGTTGTCCGTTTTGCATTCCGGCGCTTCGTTCTCCTCCGGTGGTCATTTCTACCTTTCTTTCATGTGTGGGGATTAAACATTTCTGGATTGGACCGAGACTTGCCAAGCAGCCTTGGTTTACTACCGGTAGACCGCCTGTCAAGTTTCGTATCATTTGGACTTCGTTTGATACTCCAACGGTTAACCGAGGGACCGAAAAGGCCTTGTGTGTGTTGCAGCCCAACACCCCTCCAATTTGGCCCAAAACCCGCCTAAGTCTTCTCCATCATCTAGATCGTTCGATCACGATCGTGTGGCCGCAAACCGCACCTCATTTGGACACTTCTAGCTCCCTCTATGCCTATATAAAGGCCTCTCCCCGAAAATCCGGATTCCCCCTCGTCTGAAACCCTAAAAATCATCTCCGCACCGGCCGGACACGTCCGCCCAGGCCGGACACATCGCCGCCGCCCACCCGCGCGCCACCGCGGCCCGGAGGGCCCAGATCCGGCCCCCGTGGCCCAGATCCGGGCGCCGCGCGCCTCGCCGCCGGCTTGCTGCTTCCCCGCCGCCCGCGCCTCCTCGCCGCCGCCGCCTGCCTCCCTCGCCGGCGGGCGCCGCCACCTCGCCGCCGCGGTCAGCCGCTCCGCCACCGCGCCGGCCGAGCCCCGCCGCCCGCGCCTCCGCCGCCCGGCCACGCCGGCCGCCTCCGCCGCCCTGCCCTACCTCGACTCCGGCCGGCCTCCTCCTCTCCGGCGAGTTCTCCAACGTCTACAGTAACTCCGGCGTGCCTCGATCCGCGCGCTGGATCTGGATCTGAGGAGACTCTCGGTTGACTTTTGTTCCTAACCCTAGTCCAAGTGCTCATGTTCATAGCATCGTATCTTTGCATTCGTAGCTCCGATTTGGGCATATAGCATATCAAAATGTTCATCTCAGAGAGTACATCATTTCATTCCATTGCATCATTTTCATTTGAGTTCATCTTGATTACTGAAATGCTGTTAGAAGAGGGCTACTTGAGATAATTATCAGATCTGCTACTCCATTTAGATTTTTGTCATTTTTGCCATGATTATTGTGTGCATGTTATGTCCATGAGTTCTATATATGTTTTGTTAAGGGTTTTGTCATCTTTCCAGAGGTGCAACCCATGTATTTTTGTGATGTGTGTGGTGACTAGCACGAGCTTGCAAAGTGGTGCACTTGTTAATTCTGATTTCAGGGACTTAGCATTTCCACTAAGTCCTTGATCTGTTTGTCTCATGTTGTCATATGTTCATGTTGTTTCCTAGTGATCCGTGCCTCTTTTGAGGATGATCAGTAAGGATGTTTTGTTAATCTTGTAGTGCTCTATCCATCCATGTCTTTGGTTGCAATTATGGAGCACCCTAGCTTGAGTCAATCGAGCTCTACTTTTGCTACTTCGTAAATCTGGGCAGATTGTCAACTTGTTTGCAATTTTGCCGATGATGTTGTAGTTGATCCGTGCATGCTATGTTATTGTTCTTGCCATGTCTAGCCTGTATTTTGTGTATTCTTAATGTATGTATGCTTAGCTTATCATGACTTGCTCCGTATTGAGTGCATCGAGCTCGTAAACATGCCTACTTGAGATATGTTTCAGCCTATGCCAGTTTTCACTAAGTCTGAAAACTGATTATGTTTTTGCTATGTTCACATGCTTGCAATTGTATTTTCTGCTCCCTTTTGGCTCAAGGTCACTAAGGGAATTTTGTTAAGCTCTTTGAGTAGCTCCATGTCATGCTTTACTTTTCCATGTTCAGGCCCTGTAGCATGTAGTTTTGATGCTCCGAAGAGTGCTACCTGATCTGAAATTCCAGACAAGTGTTAATTTCACTAAGTCTGAAATCTGTTTGCCATATGCATTTTTGCCATGCTTGTTTGAACCTGTTAGTGGATGAATTGGCCGTAGCTCAGTGCTAGACTTTTGTTAAGTATCATGAATGCATCCCTGCCATGTATTTTTATTCCATGTTTGGGTGCAGTAGCATGCTCATCTCGTTGCATTTAGATGGCTACTTGCTGTAAATCGCAGACCGGTGCCATATTTGAATTGCTTGCCATTTCCAAACCGTAACTCCGATTCCGGCGTTCTTTATATCGTTTTCAAGCGATTTCATCTCACCTTTCCAGTGGCACACTTGGATTCCAAGTTGAGGCCAGGTTCATGCATTCCTTATCACATCTTGCATATGCATCCCGCATAGCATATCATCTTTGCATCATATTATTTGAGTCTTGCACGTGGTTGATTGTGTCCTTGTTGCTTGTTTGTCTTGTTTGGGTAGAGCCGGGAGACGAGTTCGCTAACGAGGAGCCCGTTGAGTTTGCTTTTGAGGATCCAGTCAACTCTGACAACTTTGCAGGCAAGATGATCATACCCTCGAAATCACTACTATCTTTGCTTTGCTAGATGCTCGCTCTTTTGCTATGCCAAAGCTACGATGCCTACCACTTGCTTGCAAGCCTCCCAAATTGCCATGTCAAACCTCTAACCCACCATGTCCTAACAAACCATTGATTGGCTATGTTACCGCTTTGCTCAGCCCCTCTTATAGCGTTGCTAGTTGCAGGTGAAGATTGGAGGCCGTTCCTTGTTGGAACATTTATTTACTTGTTGGGATATCATTATATTGCCATGTTATCTTAATGCATCTATATACTTGGTAAAGGGTGGAAGGCTCGGCCTCTCGCCTAGTGTTTTGTTCCACTCTTGCCGCCCTAGTTTCCTTCATATCGGTGTTATGTTCCCGGATTTTGCGTTCCTTACGCGGTTGGGTTATAATGGGAACCCCTTGATAGTTCGCCTTGATTAAAGCTTTTCCAGCAATGCCCAACCTTGGTTTTACCATTTGCCACCTAGCCTCTTTTCCCTTGGGTTTCCGGAGCCCGAGGGTCATCTTTTCCTCTGAGTGTTGGTCCGAACCAGGCAGCCTGCTGGGCCACCTCGGGGAAACTCGAGGGTTGGTTTTACTCGTAGCTTGACCTATCTGAGTGTGCCCTGAGAACGAGATATGTGCAGATCCTATCGGGATTTTTCGGCACATTCGGGCGGTGTTGCTGGTCTTGTTTTAACCTGTCGAAGTGTCTTGAAGAACCGAGGTACCGAGTCCGATCGGAACGTCTCGGGAGGAGGTCTATTCCTTCGTTGACCGTGAGAGCTTGTCATGGGCTAAGTTGGGACTCCCCTGCTGGGATTTGAACTTTCGAAAGCCGTGCCCGCGGTTATGGACAGATGGGAATTTGTTAATGTCCGGTTGTAGATAACTTGAACCTTAACTTAATTAAAATGAATCAACTGAGTGTGTTACCGTGATGGCCTCTTCTCGGCGGAGTCCGGAAAGTGGACACGGTGTTGGAGTAATGTTTGCGCAGGTTGCTCTCTAGTTTCTCGCTCGCGCTTTGCCTCCTCTTCTCGCTCTCTTCTGCAAACAGGATAGCCACCATATTTGCTAGTCGCTTGCTGCAGCTTCACATATTTACCTTGTCTTACCTATAAGCTGAAATAGTCTTGATCGCGAGGGTGCGAGATTGCTGAGTTCCTGTGGCTCACAGATTACTATTACACCAGATGCAGGGCCTGATGATTCCGCTCCAGGAGACGCGCTCGAGCTCAAGTGGGAGTTCGACGAGGACTCTCAATGATACTATGTTTCCTTTCCTGATGATCAGTAGTGGTGCCCAGTTGGGGGTGATCGGGACTGTGTCGCATGTTGGGTTATCTTTTATTTTGGCGCCGTAGTCGGGCCATGAGTGTTTGGATGATGTAATGTTATTTATGTACTTGATTGACGTGGCGAGTGTAAGCCAACTATGTTATCTCCCCTTTTATTATCTATATTACATGGGATGTTGTGAAGATTGCCTAACTTGTGACATATGCCTTCAATGCGATTATGCCTCTAAGTCGTGCCTCGACACGTGGGAGATATAGTCGCATCGAGGGTGTTACAGGCTGCCTTTGTCTTAACAGCCAAGCGGGCGCCCATGGTGAAATCGCCAAGCTAGAGGACATGCCCTGGAGCTAGGGCCCTTCCAGAGGTGATGCTGTCATTGATGACAAGGCGATCTATTGATCCTTCCATCGACGACACAAAGGAACTCTCAATGAAAGCACTAATGTCGGTGGTAAAACCGGCCGATCTCGGGTAGGGGGTCCCGAATTGTGCGTCTAAGGATCGAAGGTAACAAGGGACACAAGGTACATGATGTTTACCCAGGTTCGGGCCCTCTTAATGGAGGTAAAACCCTACGTCCTGCTTGATTGTATTTGATAAGTACAGGCGTTACAAGAGTCAATCTACCTCAAGATCGTAATGGCTAAACCCTAGATGTCTAGCATATATCAATTCTGATAGCCTCTATGGACTAAACCCTCCCGTTTATATACACACCAGAGGGGCCTAGGGTTGTACTGAGTTGGTTTACAGAAGAAGGAAACTATAAATCCGGACGCCAATCTTTCCATCCACGCAAAGGAGAGTCCTATCGGGACACGGGGGAAAGCCTTCTACCTTGTATCTTCACGGCCATCAGTCCGGCCCATATCACATAGCCCGGACACCCGAGAACCCGTTAAACCAGGACTCCCTCACCAGACAATGATCATTACATAGGCATCACGTCCAAGATTAGTAGACCGACTCCTGCCTGCGTCTACTACTATTACTCAACACATCGACTGCTATCCAGCATGCATCTAGTGTATTAACTTCATGGGGAATCGAAGTATGCAATAAGAATGACGACATGATGTAGACAAGATCTATCTATGTAGAGATAGTCCCCATCATTTTATCCTTAGTAGGAACGATACATATGTGTCCGCTCCCCTTCTGTCACCGGGATCAAGCACCGTAAGATCGAACCCACTACAAAGCACCTCTTCCCATTGCAAGATAAATAGATCAAGTTGGCCAAACAAAACCCAAATATCGGAGAAGAAATACGAGGCTATAAGAAATCTTGCATAAAAGAGATCAAAGAAACTCAAATACTTTCATGGATATAAAAAGATAGATCTGATCATAAACTCAAAGTTCATCCGATCCCAACAAACACACCGCAAAAAGAGTTACATCATATGGATCTCCAAGAGACCATTGTATTGAGAATCAAACGGGAGAGAGGAAGCCATCTAGATACTTATTACGGACCCGGAGGTCTACAAAGAACTACTCACACATCATCAGAGAGGCACCAATGGAGGTGGTGAACCCCATCCGTGATGGTGTCTAGATTGGATCTGGTGGTTCTGGACTCTGTGGTGGTTGGAATTGATTTTCGTCGACTCCCCTAGGGTTTCTAGAATATTGTGGTATTTATAGAGCAAAGAGGAGGTCCGGGGGCAACCGAGGTGGGAACAACCCACCAGGGAGCGCCTGGGCCTCCTGGCTTGCCCTAGTGGGTTGTGCTCTCCTCGGAGCACCCCCAGGCACAACCTTGGACCATTAGGTGTCTTCTGGTCCCAAAAAATCCTCATAAAGTTTCGTTGCATTTGGACTCCGTTCGGTATTGATTTCCTGTGATGTAAAAAACATGAAGAAAACAGCAACTGGCACCATGTCAATAGGTTACTACCAAAAAATGACTATAAAATGATTATAAAACATCCAAGATTGATAATATAACAGCATGGAACAATCAAAAATTATAGATACGTTGGAGACGTATCAGCATCCCCATGCTTAACTCCTACTCGTCCTCGAGTAGGTAAGTGATAAAAACAGAATTTTTGATGTGGAATGTTGCCTATCATGTCATATCATATTCTTTTCTTTATAGCATGGACATTTGGACTTTTATATTGTTCAAAGCAATAGTCTAGTTTTGACATGATAACTTAAATACTCAAGCATATCAACAAGAAACCATGTATTTCAAAATATCAACACTAAAATAAGCTATCCCAAGCCCACCATGCTCAATCATTGATCCATTCATTAAACACACTTTCATATTAACTACACCCAATGCTCAAGTACGATCATAGTGCCTCCTAGTCGGTGCTTTTATAAGAGAAGATGCAGACTCAATTTCAAAATTAAAATTTCATAAAGTAAAAGATAGGCCCTTCACAGAGGGAGATAGGGATTTGTAGAGGTGCCAGAGCTCAAAACGAAAAACTTAGAGATAAAAACATTTTGGGAGGTGTGTCCTTCCCACCAACGAAAACGACTTAGAGTTCGTAACACTTTCCATGCTAGATATATCATAGGTGGTTCCCAAACAGAAATTAAAGTTTATTCCTTTTCCCACCATACTTTCACTTTCCATCGCTAGCTGTATCCACGATTGCCTTCCATACCAACACTTTCCAAGGAATTTATTATTTGACAACATAAAGTAAATTCATTTTTATTTCATTTCGGGACTGGGCATCCCTAATGCCTTTGCCTTACTCTCGTGCAATGACAAGTGAATAAACACTCATCGCGAGAATAACACATCTAGCATGGTGATACGTCTCCGTCGTATCTACTTTTCCAAACACTTTTGCCCTTGTTTTGGACTCTAACTTGCATGATTTGAATGGAACTAACCCGGACTGACGCTGTTTTCAGCAGAATTGCCATGGTGTTATTTATGTGCAGAAACAAAAGTTATCGGAATGACCTGAAACTTCAGGGAACATCTTTTCGTAAATAATAAAAAATCCTTGCAAAAGACGAAGACCAGGGGGCCCACACCCTAGCCACGAGGGTGCGGGCGCGCCCCCTACCTCGTGGGCCTCCTGCAGCTCCTCCGACCTCAACTCCAACTGTATATATTTGCTTTCGGGGAGAAAAAAATAATAGAGACAGATTCATCGCGTTTTACGATACGGAGCCGCCGCCAAGCCCTAAAACCTCTCAGGAGGGCTGATCTGGAGTCCAATTGGTGCTCCGGAGAGGGGAATCCGTCGCCATCATCATCATCAACCATCTTCCATCACCAATTTCATGATGCTCACCGCTGTGCGTGAGTAATTCCATCGTAGGCTTGCTAGACGGTGATGGGTTGGATGAGATTTATCATGTAATCCAGTTAGTTTTGTTAGGGTTTGCCCTAGTATCCACTATGTTCTGAGATTGATGTTGCTATGACTTTGCTATGCTTAATGCTTGTCACTAGGGCCCGAGTGCCATGATTTCAGATCTGAACCTAGTATGTTTTCATCAATATATGAGAGTTCTCGATCCTATCTTGCAAGTCTATAGTCACCTATTATGTGTTATGATCCGTTAACCCCGAAGTGACAATAATCGGGATACTTACCGGTGATGACCGTAGTTTGAGGAGTTCATGTATTCACTATGTGTTAATGCTTTGGTCCGGTACTCTATTAAAAGGAGGCCTTAATATCCCTTAGTTTCCAATAGGACCTCGCTGCCACGGGAGGGTAGGACAAAAGATTTCATGCAAGTTCTTTTCCATAAGCACGGATGACTATATTCGGAATACATGCCTACATTACATTGATGAAATGGAGCTAGTTCTGTGTCACCCTAGGTTATGACTGTTACATGATGAACCGCATCCGACATAATTCTCTATCACCGATCCATTGCCTACGAGCTTTCCATATATTGTTCTTCGCTTATTTAATTTTCCGTCGCTATTGCTATCATCACCACCAAATACCAAAAACATTACTTTTGCTACCGTTAGCCTTTGCTATCGTTACCACTACTATCATATTACTTTGCTACTAAACACTTTGATGCAGATATTAAGTTTCCAGGTGTGGTTGAATTGACAACTCAGCTTCTAATACTTGAGAATATTCTTTGGCTCCCCTTGTTTCGAATCAATAAATTTGGGTTGAATACTCTACCCTCGAAAACTGTTGCGATCCCCTATACTTGTGGGTTATCAAGACTATCTTTTGGCGCCGTTGCCGGGGAGCATAGCTCTATTCTTTGAGTCACTTGGGATTTATATCTGCTTATCATTATGAAGAACTTGAGAGATCCAAAAATAAAGATTTATCCCTCAACTACGAGGGGAGGTAAGGAACTGCCATCTAGCTCTGCACTTGATTCACCTTCTATTTTGAGTAAGCTTGCGACACCTAAACCTGCTTCTGCTATTCGTTCTGATATGTCGTATGTTATTGATGATGCCACTTCTGCTATGCATGATACTTATGATGAAACTACTTCTATGCTTGATACTACTGTGCCACTTGGTGAATTTCTTGATGAACAACTTGCTAGGGTTAGAGAGAATGAAAATATTGAATCTAATAATATTGATGAAAGTGATGATGAAGACTCTCCCTCTAATGAATATGAATCACCTCTTATTCCTGAGGGTTATGTTTTTCAAAAAGAAGCTGCTCTAGCTATTTTAGCTTGCAAAGATAGATATGAACTCAAGAGGTTATTAGCTAAATGGAAGCAGCAATCTCTTAATGCTAGAATGAAACCTGACCCTGCTTTTGCTACTTCACCTATCTGTGTTACTGATAAGGATTATGAATTCTCTGTTGATCCTGATATAATTACTTTGGTTGAATCCGATCCTTTTCATGGCTATGAATCTGAAACTGTTGTGGCACATCTTACTAAATTAAATGAAAAGGATCACTAATGATGAGAAATCTCGCTACCTTTATATATTAGCATCACCCTTAAAATATTTACTGTTATTCGGAATGAGTTCGTTAACAAGACTTGATCAACCTTGTTAGTGGATTCCTTTTGATGAGCATGAGATGGATGAAACTAGAAGGCACAACCTTCTGTACCCTCCTCTTACTTTCTGTTATTTATATTAAATAAAATAAAAATAGTATTTTTCTGTCTGTTATCTGAATTATCTATGCAATATAAAAATACCCTGAAAATAAAAGTTCTCCAAATGCCCTGAAATTTAAATATGATTTTTTCTGGAATATTTGAAAATATTTGGCACTGAGAACACAGCAGGAGGGGCATCCACCTAGCCACGTGGGTGGAGGGCGCGCCCCCTGCCTCGTGGGCCCACAGTAGCCCTCCTCCACTTATTCCTACACCCACACACTTCTTCTTCCTCCCACAAACACGAATATCCAGCTCAAGCATGAGTTCTAGCTCATTTTGCTGCGATTTTTGATCTCCTTGCTCAAAGCACCTCTCACAAAACTGCTTGGGGGGATTGTTCCTTGGTATGTGACTCCTCCATTGGTCCAATTAGTTTTTGTTCTACTGCTTTATTCATTGAAAATTTGTGCTGCTTAGGTGACCATGTTCTTGAGCTTGCATGTCAAATTTATATGGTCAAAAGTAGTTCTAATGCATGATATAGGCTCTAGGCACTTGTAGGAGTTGTTGCTATCAATTTTGTTGAGCTTGGTTCACTTTTGTTTGAAGTTACTAAAAATTTCAAAAAAAAATCAGAGGAAGAAATATGCTTAGGAAGATGTACCAAGGTGGTTCTTCAAGGAAGCAAGGACCTAGGCTTGCAATGCGTGATGTTGATGAAGAACCACCAAGAGACGCTCCAGTGCATCCTTGTGAATGGACTTCGGAAAACTTTATGGATCGAGCAGGAATTAAGGAAGAATTTAACGCATATTTGTGTAACGCTAATCTTGTGAGCTTCGAGGAAGAAAAGTGTAGCCAGTATCACTATCTCACTAGTTCCTTTGTGAGGAGGTTTGAATTTTCATCTTCACGTAATTCTCCAACTGTCCTGTTTGATCTTTATGAAAATTCTTATACTATGGACTTAGAGGATTTTACCACTGCTTGCAAACTTCCACAATGGGGTAGTGTCAGGGAACCTCGCAAATCTGAATTTAGAGATTTTCTTGCTAGTATAACTGTGGGGGTATCTAAAGATATAACACAAGCTACCATAGGGAGCATTCACTTTCCTGCTATACATTATTTTGCTCTATTCATAGGTAGATGCATTAATTGTGAAGATGAGGCATGTCACATGTGTGTCCCTGACCTCAGTATTCTTAGGAGTGCTGTGTTAGGAGATAAATCTTATAATTTGGGAGTCATTGTTGCACGTAGGTTGCATCTTAATAGATTTAATGGAGATTTCTTTGGTGGAATTTATGCAACCCGCATAGCTAATTTTCATGGTATAGCCATACGTGAAGATGATATTGAGTTGCCTCCTGCTTATTTGGATTATGAGGCTATGGTTCACCACCAGTTTGTCGAGCGGAATGAATCACCTCTCCAGTATCGCTTAATCTTTGACTAACGTCGTGATGTCCGTATTACTCTCCCTGCTCCTGCCTTCTTTGATTATCAGGCAAAAGGAAGATATGTTATCACCAGAGAGGAGGCAGATGAGTACGAGAGGAGGGCGGAGGATGCTCGTCGCCACGCTGCAGCTCAGGAGGCGATAGCCGCTGCATCTCAGTATGACCCCAACTATTATTATGGATATCTGCCAGGCCAGCCGTGGCCATAGACCAACTTTGGAGAAAAGCTTAAGCTTGGGGGAGTACATATTTCTCACCGACATTATATTCATGTTCACACACTCATTGCTAGATGTCGGTGCTCATACTTTTTCATTGTATCATCCATGCTAGTTTATTTTCCTTTTTATGCTTTCTTCTTGTGTGTTTAATAAACCTTAAGAAAAACCAAAAAAATTAGTTGTAACTTTTAATTAGTTTACTTTCCATACTTGTAGTAGTAATTAAAAAGAAACCCCAAAAAGATTTCTTATTCTTCTTTTTCTTGTTGGGAGCTTTCCCGTGTAAATAGTTTTATTTTTTTCTTTTATTTGGGGGTCGATAGGAGAAGACCATAATTAAATTGTTGAAGCGACTCTTATATGTATTATTGTTGATCTGACAAAAGAGCCCATATTGCCTTGTCTTCTCATGTTCATTAAATGCTTGCAGATTCCAGCTTAGTCCAATGCACGTGCACTATTATTATTATCCACATCGTTCGGTCGTGCAAGTGAAAGGCAATTATGACGATATATGATAGACTGACTAAGATGAGAAAGGCTGGTATGAACACGACCTCTTTTGTTTTTGTAAATATGATTAGTTCATCGTTCCTGATTCAGCCAATTATGAATAAACATGTTTGCAATGACAACTAGAGATCATAGTTTCTTATGCCATGCTTAATTAGCTAGGAGCATATAATGGTTTACCTTGCGTGCCAACATGCTATTAAAATGGTTGTGATGTGGTATGATAGGGTGGTATCCTCCTCTGAATGATTTAAGTGACTTGACTTGGCGCATGTTCACGCATGTAGTTGAAACAAAATCAACATAGCCTTCATGATATTTATGTTCATGGTGGATTATATCCTACTCATGCTTGCATTCGGTGTTGATTAATTTTAATGCATGTTCATGACTGTTGTCGCACTCTAGCTGGTCGCTTCCCAGTCTTTTGCTAGCCATCACCTGTACTAAGCGGGAATACTTCTTGTGCATCCAACTCCATAAACCCCAAAGTTATTCCATATGAGTCCACCATACCTACCTATATACGATATCTACCTGCCGTTCCAAGTAAATTTGTATGTGCCAAACTCTAAATCTTCAAATAAATATCATGTTTTGTATGCTCGAATAGCTCATGTATCAACTAGGGATGTCTGTATCTTCCATGTTAGGCAGGTTATTCTCAAGAGGAGTGGACTCCGCTCCTCACTCGCGAGAAAATGGCTGGTCACCGGGATGCCCAGTCCCATGCTTTATGCAAACTAAATCAAAATAATTGCAAACAAAACTCCCCCTGGGACTCTTGTTAGTTGGAGGCACTTGTTGTTTCGAGTAAGCCATGGATTGATGCTTGTTGGTGGAGGGGGAGTATAAACTTTACCATTCTGTTTGGGAACCGCCTATAATGTGTGTAGCATGGAAGATATTGCCATCTCTTGGTTGTTATGTTGACAATGAAAGTATACCGCTCAAAATATTATTCACCTCTATTTCAAAACCGAGCTCTGGAACCTCTACAAATCCTTGCTTCCCTCTGCGAAGGGACTATCTATTTACTTTTATGTTGAGTCATCATCCTCTTATTAAAAAGCACCAGTTGGAGAGCACCGTTGTCATTTGCATTCATTACAATTAGTTTACATTGAGTATGACTTGACTGGATCTCTTTTACCATGAATTACAATGTCTAGTCAGTCCTTGATCTTTAAAGGTGCTCTGCATTTATGTTTTGCGGTCTCAGAAAGGGCTAGCGATATACCATCTTGTTATATCATTATTATGATTGTTTTGAGAAAGTGTTGTCATCCGAGATTTACTATTATTGCTCTTTAGTTGATTATGCCATTGATATGAGTAAACATGAGACCTATGCGTTATTGTGAATATGGTTAGTTCATAATCTTGGCTGAAAACTTGAATGCTGGCTTTACATATTTACAACAACAAGAGCAAACGTAGTTTGTAAAAGTTTTTCTTTATCACTTTCAGTTTGTCAACTGAATTGATTGAGGACAAGCAAAGGTTTAAGCTTGGGAGAGTTGATACATCTCCGTCGTATCTACTTTTCCAAACATTTTTGCCCGTGTTTTGGACTCTAACTTGCATGATTTGAATGGAACTAACCCGAACTGACGTTGTTTTCAGCAGAATTGCCATGGTGTTATTTATGTGCAGAAACAAAAGTTCCCGGAATGACTTGAAACTTCACGGAACATCTTTTCGGAAATAATAAAAAATCCCTGCAAAAGGTGAAGACCGGGGGCCCACACCCTAGCCACGAGGGTGGGGGCGCGGCTGCCCCCCTAGGGCGTGCCCCCCTACCTCGTGGGCCCCCTAGAGCTCCTCCGACCTCAACTCCAACTCTATATATTTGCTTTCGGGGAGAAAAAAATAAGAGAGAAAGATTCATTGCGTTTTACGATACGAAGCAGCCGCCAAGCCCTAAAACCTCTCGGGAGGGCTGATCTGGAGTCCGTTCGGGGCTCCGGAGAGGGGAATCCGTCACCATCGTCATCATCAACCATCCACCATCACCAATTTCACGATGCTCACCGCCGTGCGTTAGTAATTCCACCATGGGCTTGCTGGACGGTGATGGGTTGGATGAGATTTATCATGTAATCAAGTTAGTTTTCTTAGGGTCTGGTCCCTAGTATCCACTATGTTCTGAGATTGATGTTGCTATGACTTTGCTATGCTTAATGTTTGTCACTAGGGCCTGAGTGCCATGATTTCAGATCTGAACCTATTATGTTTTCATCAATATATGAGAGTTCTTGATCCTATCTTGCAAGTCTATAGTCACCTATTATTTGTTATGATCCGTTAACCCCGAAGTGACAATAATCGGGATACTTACCGGTGATGACCGTAGTTTGAGGAGTTCATGTATTCACTATGTGTTAATGATTTGGTTCGGTACTCTATTAAAAGGAGGCCTTAATATCCCTTAGTTTCCAATAGGACCCCGCTGCCACGGGAGGGTAGGATAAAAGATGTCATGCAAGTTCTTTTCCATAAGCACGTATGACTATATTCGCAATACATGCCTACATTTCATTGATGAAATGGAGCTAGTTCTGTGTCACCCTAGGTTATGACTGTTACATGATGAACCGCATCCGGCATAATTCTCTATCACCGATCCATTGCCTACGAGCTTTCCATATATTGTTCTTCGCTTATTTACTTCTCCGTTGCTATTTCTATCATCACCACCAAATACCAAAAACATTACTTTTGCTACCGTTACCCTTTGCTATCGTTACCACTACTATCATATTACTTTGCTACTAAACACTTTGCTACAGATATTAAGTTTCCAGGTGTGGTTGAATTGGCAACTCAGCTGCTAATACTTGAGAATATTCTTTGGCTCCCCTTGTGTCGAATCAATAAATTTGGGTTGAATACTCTACCATCGAAAACTGTTGCAATCCCCTATACTTGTGGGTTATCAAGACTATTTTATGGCGCCGTTGCCGGGGAGCATAGCTCTATTCTTTGAGTCCTTGGGATTTATATCTGCTTGTCATTATGAAGAACTTCAGAGATCCAAAAACCAAGATTTATCCCTCAACTACGAGGGGAGGTAAGGAACTGCCATCTAGCTCTGCACTTGATTCACCTTCTGTTTTGAGTAAGCTTGCGACACCTAAACCTGCTTCTGCTATTCGTTATGATATGTCGTATGTTATTGATGATGCCACTTCTGCTATGCATGATACTTTTGATGAAACTAGTTCTATGCTTGATACTACTGTGCCACTTGGTGAATTTCTTGATGAACAACTTGCTAGGGTTAGAGAGAATGAAAATATTGAATCTGATAATATTGATGAAAGTGATGATGAAGGCTCTCCCTCTAATGAATATGAATCACCTGTTATTCCTGAGGGTTATGTTTTTGAAAAAGAAGCTGCTCTAGCTATTTTAGCTTGCAAATATAGATACGAACTCAAGAGGTTATTAGCTAAATGGAAGAAGCAATCTCTTAATGCTAGAATGAAACCTGACCCTTCTTTTGCTACTTCACCTATCTATGTTACTGATAAGGATTATGAATTCTGTGTTGATCCTGATATAATTACTTTGGTTGAATTTGATCCTTTTCATGGCTATGAATCTGAAACTGTTGTGGCACATCTTACTAAATTAAATGATATAGCCACCCTGTTCACTAATGATGAGAAATCTCGCTACCTTTATATCCTTAAAATATTTCCGTTCTCATTAAAGGGTGATGCTAAGATATGGTTTAATTCTCTTGATTCTGGTTGTGTGTGTAGTCCCCAGGATATGATTTCTTACTTCTCTGCTAAATATTTCCCTGCTCATAAGAATCAAGTTTATGTTGTCCAATGATCTTCATGAAAGTTTTATTATATCCTTCTTGGATATCTATCACTTTGGAATTAATTTTCATGTGTTGCTTTTGAAAATCTCAAACAAATATAAGTGAAGATCATGAGCATAATATTTCTTTCTCTCAAATTAATTTAAGTGAAGGAAGAGAGACTTTCTTGAAAATTTTACTAATTCTCAAATAAATACAAGTGAAGCAAGAGAGCATTTCTTCAAAAATAGTAAAGCACACCGTGCTCAAAAAGATATAAGTGAAGCACTAGAGCAAGTCCATAACTCATAAAAAATTTAAGTGAAGCATAGAGAGCAATTCTAACAAGTCATGACTTAATTTTGGCTCTCTCGAATAGGTGTGTCCAGCAAGGAATCAAGACATAAAACACAAAAAAAAACAAGTAAAGACTCATATCATACAAGACACTCCAAGCAAAACACATAGTATGTGACGAATAAAAATATAGCTTCGAGTAAAATACCGATGGTCGTTAGAAGAAAGAGGGGATGCCACTCGGGGCATCCCCAAGCTTAGTTTCTTGCTATCTTTTGGATAATAGCTTGGGATTCCGGGGCATCCCCAAGCTTAGGCTCTTCTTATTCCTTATTCCTTCATCCATTGTAAGATAACCCAAAACTTGAAAACTTCAATCACACAAAACTCAACAAAACCTTCGTGAGATCCGTTAGTAAAAGAAAGCAAATCACTACTATAAATACTGTATCAAACCAATTCAATTTTTTTTGCATTGTATCTACCGTATTCCAACTTTTCTATGGCAAAAACTCATCAAAGAAAACCATAAAGGCATCAAAACAAGCACACAACTCAAAGAAAATGGAATATGTCAAAACAGAACAGTCTGTAGCAATCTGACTATTTCAAATACTTCTGTAACTCCAAAAATTCTAGAAACATAGGACGACCTGAGCAATTTGTATATTGATCTACTGCGCGCTCTCTGGTTAAAAATGAGAATTATTTTCACGAGCACAAAAGTTTCTGTTTTTTCAGCAAGATCAAACAACTATCACCCAAGAAGATCCTAAAGGCTTTACTTGGCACAAACACTAACTAAAACACAATCATAATAGTAGCATAATTTTGCAAACACTCAAGAAGAGAAAGCAAAAAGCAAAAATGAATTTTATTCATTGGGTTGCCTCCCAACAACCGTTATCGTTTTACGCCCTTAGCTAGGCATAAGATTTCAATGATGCCCACGTGAAAAATAATAATTGAAACACAAAGAGAGAATCATGAAACATGTGACAAACACATTTAAGTCTAACATACTTCCTATGCATAGGAATTTTATAGGAAAAAAATTGTCAAGACAAGGAATATCTAGCATACGTAAAGGAGAGGAATAAAACCTTGACAATCTCAACATAACGAGAGGAAATTTAATAACATGAAAATTTCTACAACCATATTTTCCTCTATCGTAATAATTACATGTAGGATCATAATCAAATTCAACAATATAACTATCACATAAAATATATTTTTCATGATCCACATGCATGCAAAGTTGACACTCTTCCAAAATAGTGGGATTATCATCAAATAAAGTCATGACCTCTCCAAGCCCACTTTTATCAAAAATTTCATAAGATTGAACACTCTCCAAATATGTGGGATTATTTTTACCTAGAGTTGACACTCTTCAAAACCCACTTTTAATATTATTACAAACATTTTCATCATGAGGCATAAATAAATTTTCAACATCATAAGAATCATCACCCCAATCATGATCATTGCAACAAGTAGTGGACATAGCAAAATTAGCATCCCCAAGCTTGGGCTTTTGTATATTACTAGCACAATTGACATTAACAGAATTTATAGTAAAATCATTGCAATCATGCTTTTCATTAAAGGAGCTATCATGAATCACTTCATAAATTTCTTCATCACAATTTTCAGATTCATGAATCTCAAGCAAAACTTCATAAAGATAATCTAGTGCACTCAACTCATTAGCAATTGGTTCATCATGATTGGATCTTTTAAAAAGATTAGCAAGTGGATGGGGATCCATAACAATAGTTTTTTAGCAAGCAAATATGCAAGCAAATAGAAGGCACATGGCAACACAAGCAAACATGAGATCTGACGAGAAAAAGGCGAATAAAATGACAATTTTTTGTGAAGTGGGGGAGAGGAAAATGAGAGGCAAATGGCAAATAATGTAAATTGCAAGGAGATGATATTTGTGATTAGGAACCTGGTAGATGTTGATGATGTCTCCCCGGCAATGGCACCAGAAATTCCTTTTGATGCTGCTTGAAGCTACATCGGTATTTCCCCAAAGGGGAAGGGATGATGCAGCATTGTGATATGTCCATTTTGCATCATGCTTTTATATTGATATTTATTGCATTATGGGCTGTTATTACACATTATGTCACAACACTTATGCCTTTTCTCTCTTATTTTACAATGTTTACATGAAGAGGGAGAATGCCGGCAGCTGGAATTCTGGGCTGGAAATGGAGCAAATATTAGAGACCTATTCTGCAGAACTCCAAAATTCCTGAAACTCCACGGAAGTCAGTTTTGGAATATATACAAAAAATATTGGGCAAAGGAAGCACCAGAGGGGGGCCACCCACCGTCCACGAGGGTGGAGTGCGCGCCCCTACCTTGTGGGCCACCTGGAAGCCCCCCGATGCCCATCTTCTGGTATAAGGTTTCTTTTGCCCTAGAAAAAAATCAGAAGGAAGCTTTCGGGACGAAGTGCCGCCGTCTCGAGGCGGAACCTTGGCAGAACCAATCTAGGGCTCCGGCAAAGCTGTTCTGCCGGGGAAACATCCCTCCAGAGGGGGAAATCGTCACCATCACCATCACCATAAGTCCTCTCATCGGGAGTGTAACACCCACGATGCGGCTATATCTCCCACGTGTTGGAGCACGACTTAGAGGCATAACCGCATTGTAGGCAATGTCGCAAGAGGGTTAATCTTTACACATCCCATGTACTGAATAAGAAAGAGGTACAGAGTTGGCTTACGATCGCCACTTCAAACAATACATAAATATAACATTACAATCATCCAGATACAATCAAGGTCCGACTATGGAACCAAAATAAAGCTAACCCCAAATGCATAAGATCCCCGATCGCCCCAACTGGGCTCCACTACTGATCGTCTGGAAAGGAAACATAGTATCGTCCTGAGTCCTCATCAAACTCCCACTTGAGTTCAGTCGCATCTCCTGGAATGGTATCATCGGCACCTGCATCTGGTTTTGGAAGTAATCTGTGAGTCACGCGGACTCAGTAATCTCACACCCTCGCGATCAAGACTATTTAAGCTTATGGGTAGGTAAAAGGTAAGAGGTAGAGCTGCAGTAAGCACTAGCATATATGGTGGCTAACATACGCAAATGACAGCGAGAAGAGAAGGCGAAGCACAGTCGAGAATCTATGATCAAGAAGTGATCCTAGAAATACTTACGCTCAAGCATAACCCAAGTGTGTCAATTGAATCTGCCTGGCAGCACAATCAAGTTGAGCCTTGTGCTTAGAAAGCCAGTCCATGCCGAGAATTAGATCAATATCTGAGTTACCAAGAACAATTGGAGAAGACAGAAATTTATAGTCTCCAAACTGAACAGAGACATCGGGAGCAACCAAACTAGAAGTCATAAGCTTTTCGGGAGAAACAACTTGCATGACTTTGGACAAAACCTCTGTGTCAACATTGTGCTTCGATGCAAAAGGGAATGACATGAAAGAATGTGATGCACCAGTATCAAAAAGAACTCTTGTAGGAATATCATTAACAGGAAGGTTACCCATAATCACTTCTGACGAGTCCTCTGCCTGAGCTGCGTTCATCATGTTGACCTTTGCAAACTTGGGATTATGCTTGACCACCACATTGCTGGCAGATCTCACAGGAGGAGGAGGAGGAAGACGCCTCTGGTTGAAGCATTTGTTTGCATAGTGACCCTTCTGCTGACACTTGTTGCACCTAACCTCTGAGAGCGGACGGTGATACGGAGCACTTGATCTTGGAGCATGAGACGAAGCCTTGTTCTGATAGCCTGGGTTGGGTGGGTGGGAAGATCCATTGCCACCTTTGCTCTTCTGCTGATAAGGCTGACGGAACGGAGGAGGAGGAGGCAACCAATACTTTTGCTTCTTAGCTGCCACTTGAGTTGAAGAAGAAGAAGAAGAAGAAGGAGTTGCATCCCTGACTCGCTTCTTGGAAGCATTGCACTTGAGCTGAGCAGTCTCTTGCTTTAGTGCCATATTGTAGAACTCATCGTACTTTTTTGGCTCAAAAAGCACAAGAGCTAGTTGCAGATCTTCTCGGAGGCCACCTCTGAACTGATAAATCATGCTCTTCTCGTCAGGGACGTCTTGCTTGGCAAAGCGAGCGAGCTTCTGGAACATGATGTTGTATTGGTAAACAGACAAGCTGCCTTGCCTCAGATTGCGGAACTCCTCACGCTTGCTCTCAACAACACTCTGAGGAATGTGGTGAACTCTGAAGTCTTGGCGGAAATCATCCCAGGTAATCACACGACCTCCTCTGGAATCTTTGTATTGCTGATACCACTCTGCAACTTGGTCTTTGAGTTGGAACGAAGCAAACTTGACAAAGTCCTCAGGCCTGACGCTGCTGCACTCAAAATGTTTGTAGATATCCACGAGCCAATCGTCAGCGTCTATGGCCTCGACACAGTTACTGAAGGTCTTTGGCTGGTTTGCGAGGAACTGGTTGAGGGTAGAAAACTGAGTTTGAATGTTGTCATTGCCTTGATTTCCTTGGTTGCGCTCTTGCAAGAGTTGCATAATCAGCTGCGTGTTGGCGTTGGTAGCGGCCATTATAGCTTGCCATGCCTCCGGAGGTGGAGGTGGTGGCGGCGGATCCGGATTCAGACGCGTTGGAGGAGACATTCTGAAGAGGGTGACATCCGTTAGCATCTTGAAAGACATATATTCAAGCTGAATCAAATGGATCAAAATTGCAACATATAGCCTTAACATTCGAACAAAAATGAACGAATGAATTCTAAATTAAATGGTCACACTTCCATAAATTGAGAAGCCACTTAGATAGAGGTACATGAATAAAACAACAAGGTACGGACATGAACAAATACTTGGTAAGGATTACCCAATCACAAACCATATATCCGCGGAAGAAATACTAGAGCTACATGAATTCCCACCTATGAAACTCCCGAAATTTTCCGGTTATGCAATCAGGTGTTGGGGATACAGGGGAAGCATAATATCTCACCCAAAACTAGCAAATCCTACATCCAGCTGTATCCAATCTTCGGAAATCATTTACCTCAACCTTCGAAAAAGCATCCGTTATACGAGTTATGGCAATACTCCCGAACTCCCACCCCAGTACTTGGTAGCGTCGAGATTATCTCACCAACAACTGCATAAAAGAGATTTTCGATGTCGGCGAAACTCAGGTATTCCAGAACTGCAACGATAAAATTGTGACAACAACACCTCGGAGCTCAACTTCCCGGGACACTGCCACAACCCCTAAATGTCAAGAGGCACCAAGAACAATGTTCTCTTCACAAAACCATCGGAACGATTCCAAGATACCCGCGTGATCCTAAATTTTTTTTAGTGAAATTTGAGAAGAGAAGAGTCAAAACACTACGTCAAGATGCCTCACCAGAGCGACGAAGGGACTGAGGAGTAAAAAGAATCCTACTCTCTGATATATCCTAGAAGACTCAAAACATTTTTCTAGACTCAACAACGCCAGCGATTCGATCAAGCAGGGGGCTCCTAAGTCGAGGAAGGCTCTGATTACCAACTTGTAACACCCACGATGCGGCTATATCTCCCACATGTCGGAGCACGACTTAGAGGCATAACCGCATTGTAGGCAATGTCGCAAGAGGGGTAATCTTTATACATCCCATGTACTGAATAAGAAAGAGGTACATAGTTGGCTTACAATCGCCACTTCAAACAATACATAAATATAACATTACAATCATCCAGATACAATCAAGGTCCGACTACGGAACCAAAATAAGACAACCCCAAATGCATAAGATCCCCGATCGCCCCAACTGGGCTCCACTACTGATTGTCTAGAAAGGGAACGTAGTAACGTCCTGAGTCTTCATCGAACTCCCACTTGAATTCAGTCGCATCTCCTGGAATGGTATCATCGGCACCTGCATCTGGTTTTGGAAGTAATCTATGAGTCACACGGACTCAGCAATCTCACACCCTCGCGATCAAGACTATTTAAGCTTATGGGTAGGTAAAAGGTAAGAGGTAGAGCTGCAGCAAGCACTAGCATATATGGTGGCTAACATACGCAAATGACAGCGAGAAGAGAAGGCGAAGCACATTCGAGAATCTATGATCAAGAAGTGATCCTAGAAATACTTACGCTCAAGCATAACCCGAGACCGTGTTCACTTCCCGGACTCCGCCGAGAAGAGACCATCACGGCTACACACATGGTTGTTCCATTTTTAAATAAGTTAAGTTTCAAGTTCTCTACAACCGGACATTAACAAATTCCCATCTGCCCATAACCACGGGCACGACTTTCGAAAGTTCAAATCCCTGCAGGGGAGTCCCAACTTAGCCCATCACAAGCTCTCATGGTCAACGAAGGATATTCCTTCTCCCAAGACGACCCGATCAAACTCGGAATCCCGGTTACAAGACATCTCGACAAAGGTAATACTAAACCAGCAAAGCCGCCCGATGTGTCGACAAATCCCGATAGGAGTCGCACGTATCTCGTTCTCAGGGCACACCGGATGAGACATCCTACGAGTAAAACCAACCCTCAATATGCCCTGAGGTGGCCCCGCAGTCTACTCATTTCGGACCAACACTTTAAGGAGCACTGGCCCGGGGGGTTTAAATAAAGATGACCCTTGAGTCCGCGGAACCCAAGGGAAATAAGGCTAGGTGGCAAAAGGTAAAACCAAGGTTGGGCCTTGCTGGAGGAGTTTTATTCAACGTGAACTGTCAAGGCGTTCCCATTATAACCGGCCGTGTAAGGAACGCAAAATCAAGGAACATAACACCGGTATGACGGAAACTAGGGCGGCAAGAGTGGAACAAAACACTAGGCATAAGGCCGAGCCTTCCACCCTTTACCAAGTATATAGGTGCATTAAAATAGACAAGATATAATAGTGATGTCCCAACAATAAACATGTTCCAACAAGGAACAAACTCCAATCTTCACCTGCAACTAACAACGCTATAAGGGCTGAGCAAAGCGGTAACATAGCCAAACAATGGTTTGCTAGGACAAGGTGGGTTAGAGGTTTGACATGGCAATATAGGAGGCATGATAATCAAGTGGTAGGTATCGCGGCATAGGCATAGCAATAGAGCGAGCAACTAGCAAGCAAAGATAGAAGTGATTTCGAGGGTATGGTCATCTTGCCTGCAAAGTTCTCTGGGTTGACGTAAGCCTGATCCTCATAAGCATACTCAATGGGTTCCTCGATCACGTACTCATCTCCCGGCTCTACCCAAAGCAAGAACACAAGCAAAGGTAACCGCGATCAACCATGGTGCAATGCGCAAGCAACATGATGCAAAACATGGCATGATATGCGGGATGTGATTTGCAATGCATATGCGTGCTTTGGAAGGGAAAGATTGAACCAAGCCTCAACTTGGAAAACCAAGAGTGTCGCTGGAAAGATGAGTTGATTTCGGTCGAAATCGATCTAAAGATCACCGGAATCGGATGCACGATTTGCAAATGGCAAGCAAAACAATAAGGGCACAAAGTTGTGATTAACAGCACGATGCCATCTAGAATGCAACAAGAAATTAAGCTACTGCACTCTAACATAACAACAAAGCACATGGCAGTGATCCACTTAAGATGCTTGACAAAAGATGAACACTAAGCTACAGCTAATTCACACAATAGCAGGTTCAAACAAGCATGGCAAAAGAGCAAAAGATATCAGGTTCACAGACTTAGTGAAATAAACATGTCAGGATTTAACATCAGGAAGCAATGTTTAGAGCTAGATAACAACATGCTACAGGAACATATCATGGCAAAGCAAGGCATGGCATGAAACTACTCAAAGCATATAACAAAAGTCCCTTACTGACCATAAGCCAAAAAGGACCAGAAGATACTATGGCAACCATGTGAACATAGCAAGTTTCGTTAACAGATTCAGACTTAGTAGAAAAACTGGACATGGCAAAAACAGAGTTACATAGGCATGTTTGCGAGCTCGATGCACTCACCACAAGGCATTGCATGACAAACTAAGCATACACCCAGCAAGAAGACATGTTCAAGTAGCTAACCATGGCAAGAACAATCTCATAGCATGCAAGGATCAACTACAACAACCTCGGCAAAATTGATTAACACGTAAACAATCTGCCAGGAACATTTTATAGCAAAAGTAGAGCAATATTGAGACATGCTAGGGTACTCCATAATTTGAAACAAAGACATGGATGGATAGAACATAACAATATTTCAAAATCATCCTTACTGAACATGCTCAAAAGAGGCATGGATCACTCTGTAGCAACAAGAAAACATGGCATAAAAATAACATCAGGGAAAAGACTTGGAAGAATTCCAAGTCCCTGAAATCAGCAACATCACGAGAGCTACTTTGCATGGTTGTGATAGTCACCACATTGATCACAAAAATACATGGCATACACTCCTATAAAGATGGCATGGCATAGCCCAAAACACATGTAGGGCTCAAGTTCATAGGAGGCACACATTAAACATGACAAAAATGACAAATGTCAATAATCTGTTAAGAAACAAAAACTAACATTACATAGCACTCTTGCAACAGCATTTAGGGCATCAAGATGGACTCAAACAAGCATGGTGAAATGGAATGAAATGACGAGCACATCCAGATGAACAATTTGGTATATCACACGCGCAAAACGGAGCTACGGACGCAAAGTTATGATGCGATAAACATGCCTAAAAATATGGAAAAACTGGGGACTTACTGAAAATTTTACCCTCCGGATCTAGGGTTCTTCGCAGCGCGCTAACCGAGGTCAAACTCCGGCGAGGGGGGGGGGCTTGCTCCGGCGAGGGTGGATACGGCCGTCCCCTCGTTCAGATCTGGCGGTGGACGGCGGCTCCGGCCACCTCGGCACGGACCCGAGGCGAGGCGGCTCGCGGGGGCGCGGGAGCTCCGGTGGCGAGCTCCGGTGAGCGGGGCGGCGGAGGCGCTAGCGGCGGGCGGCAGAGCGCATGCAGGCGGCGGCGGAGGGACTCGGGCGACGGCGCGGGGCTCGGCCCAGATCTGGCCCGGGGCAGGCCGGCGATGGGCCCCGCGGGCCCGGCGGCACGGAGGAGAGAGAGGGCCGGCGGCGGTGACGTGTCAGCGTCCGATTGGGCGAGGGGCGGTGGCGGACATGTCCGGCACGCGGTGGACGTGTTCGGCGGCGCGAGGATGACAAAGCTAGGGTTTGGACTGCGCGAAAATCCGGGGGGAGATACATATTTATAGGTAGAGGGAGCTAGGATAGTCCAAATGAGGTGCGGTTTTTGGCCACGCGATCATGATCGAACGACCGAGAGGATGGAGGGGGTTTAGCTGGGCTTTGGGTCACTTTGGAGAGGTGTTGGGCAGCAACACACATGAGGCCTTTACGGCACCTCGGTTAACCGTTGGAGTATCAAATGAAGTCCAAATGGCACGAAACTTGACAGGCGGTATACCGGTAGTATACCAAGGCCGCTTGGCAAGTCTCGGTCCAATTCGAGAACGTTTAACACCCTCACAATAAAAGAGGCAAAAGGGGACGCCGGAGGTCATAGGAGTGCCGGAATGCAAAAGGGACAACGGGAAAAATGCTCGGACGCATGAGACGAACACGTATGCAAATGCGATGCACATGATGACATGATATGAGATGCATGACATGGACAAAAGCAAAACGAAGACAAAACCCAACCACAATGGAATATCATAACTTAGTGTCGAAAATGGCAAGAGTTGGAATACAAATATGGCAAGTTACATACGGGGCGTTACAAGGAGGGGGACAATCTCCATCAACATCTTTACCTACACCATCTCCTCTCAAACCCTAGTTCATCTCTTGTATCCGATCTTTGTCTCAAAACCTCAGATTGGCACCTCTGGGTTGCTAGTAGTGTTGATTACTCCTTGTAGTTGATGCTAGTTGGTTTATTCGATGGAAGATTATATGTTCAGATCTTTTATGCACATTAATACCCCTCTGATTATGAACATGAATATGATTTGTGAGTAGTTACGTTTGTTCCTGAGGACATGGGAGAAGTCTTGCTATAAGTAGTCATGTGAATTTGGTATTCGTTCGATATTTTGATGATATTTATGTTATCTTTCCTCTAGTGGTGTTATGTGAACGTCGACTACATGACACTTCACCATTGTTTGAGCCTAGGGGAAGGCATTGGGAAGTAATAAGTAGATGATGGGTTGCTAGAGTGACAGAAGCTTAAACCGTAGTTTATGTGTTGCTTCGTAAGGGGCTGATTTGGATCCATATGTTTCATGTTATGGTTAGGTTTACCTTAATTCTCCTTTTGTAGTTGCGGATGCTTGCGAGGGGGGTTAATCATAAGTGGGATGCTTGTCCAAGTAAGGGCAGTACCCAAGCACCGGTCCACCCACATATCAAATTATCAAAGTAACGAACGCGAATCATATGAGCATGATGAAAACTAGCTTGATGATAATTCCCATGTGTCATCGGGAGCGCTTTCCTTTATATAAGAGTTTGTCCAGGATTGTCCTTTGCAACAAAAGGGATTCGGCCACCTTGCTGCACCTTTTTTACTTTTGTTACTCGTTACCCTTTACGAATTACCTTATCACAAAACTACCTTTTACCAATAATTTCAATGCTTGCAGAGAATACCTTACTGAAAACTGCTTGTCATTTCCTTCTGCTCCTCATTGGGTTCAACACTCTTACTTATCGAAAGGACTACGATAGATCCCCTATACTTGTGGGTCATCAAGACTCTTTTCTGGCGCTGTTACCGGAGAATGACGCGCCTTTGGTAGGTGGAATTTGGCAAGGAAAAATTTATATAGTGTGCTGAAATTTACTGTCACTTCTTACTATGGAAAATAATCCCTTGAGGGGCTTGTTCGGGGTATCTTCACCCCGACCAGTAGAGCAAAGAGTTTCTCCTCAACCTACTGAACCTACTGAAAATGTTTACTTTGAAATTCCTTCGGGTATGATACAGAAACTGCTAGCTAATTCTTTTAGAGGAGATGGAACATTACATCGTGATATGCACCTAATCTATGTGGATGAAGTTTGTGGATTATTTAAACTTGCAGGTATGCCCGAGGATGTTATCAAGAAGAAGGTCTTACCTTTATCTTTGAAGTTAAAGGCATTGACATGGTTTAGGCTATGTGATGATATTTGATCATGGAACTACAACCGATGAAAATTGGAATTTCATCAGAAGTTTTATCCTATGCATCTGGTTCATCATGATCGTAATTATATATACTAGTCACCAACCCCGTGCATCCGCACGGGCTAGCCCATTTTAGAAAGAATGTTGTTATTAGTATTCTATTTTATGCTGATACAATAATAAATGAGCATATATGTGAGAACATATTACATGAAGTTACCTACAATAGTACATTGTCTACCATGCATGTGGCTGAAATAAGCGTAAAGGCTATTCATGTTTATTATATATATTAAGTTTGAAAAACATTTTTTCTATGGATAACTTTGGGCTCCGGTGAACTCAATCAGCAAATATACTAAGGATATTTTTGAATATTACAATGTTTTTCTACACCTTGGATATATAGAGCGTGCCTAAATATTGCGTGCTTGCAAAATGCATGGTCTAAAACCTTGGTGATATTCATGTGTCATGCATGGCATATTGTACAAAGCCCAAATAGCTCCTTGGCTTTAATGAGCCAGGTTAAATAGCTCCTTGGGATTAATGTTGCAAAAAGGTCTATGGAAGGTTTAAGAAGAAATTTCTTGTGGGCCCCGTTGATAGAAAAATATGTGAATCTTCTATATTTGTTATTTTGAAACATCATATTTGTTTTTCAGTGTTGCCCACAATGACATATTTCAAACCCCATAGCGTATATAGAGATGCAATACATATTCAAATGGTGGCTTCGTCAAGGTACATACATTGGTAACTTATCTCAAGTGATAACTACAGACTCTTTCGTGCAATGTCTGCCGAATTCACTTTTGTAATTGCATTCTTTTCATTATTTTTAATGATTGACTGAATTGTTTCCGTTTTGAAACTTGATGCAAAATGCCCTCTATGCATGCCACGCAAGAAGTATTGGGTGTCATCATTTCACTTATTGTTTAAAGAACAACCATGCAAGTGGCCAAACAAAAGTAGAATGTACGTAGTACCAAGTATACTGCCTCTCTTGCGTTGGGTCACAGATCTTCTGAAATGGCCAATGTAACATGAACTGATAATCGAGGTGAGCCGGCAGTTCCAATCTTGGTGCATGTGGATGATGAAGATAACATGTGTAGTGGTATGGTGGTATAATTACAACCTCCCATAATATGAAAATCAAAATTCAGCAGCACTACTGCTATACTATTTACTATATATGATCATATGCGTGTGAGTTCGCGATCGGAAAGAGAAGAATTTACCCGTGTCAAAACTGCTGAGAAACACTATAAATAGATAGCCATAGTACGACCTGGAAATCCAAAGAGTGATAAAGAGACCTACACTACACATAGTATTTTGAAGCTGCAAAAACATTATAAAAACAATATGCATTGACCATATTTCGCAGCAGTAGAGTTCAGTTATGGCAATAGCAACTGACATAACCTATATAGAAAGAAATGGAGTATGCCATCTAACTAAAACATGAAGGCATAAACGTCTGTAAAAAACATTAATTCTTCCATGCAGTTGCTTGAAGCTAGCTCCACAGACAATAGTGTTAAATCTGACTACCTGATGTAATGACTAAAACGCTTACAATTATATATATAAATGTATGAATAAAATTAAATCTCTAAGCCTATTACCTCTGTTTAACGGATGGATAATTAATTAGATATATACCTTTGTCTTATTCGAATATTATTTATCATGTACTTGAAAGAAAAAAAGTAACACATCATTGATCTTGTACGTAAGAAATGACATCAACTAATTCGGTTGGCCATGTAAAAAGACTTAACTCGGTTCCCTACTATATAGATTTTGTGCTGCTCCTGGAGGCGACGCTGAGCACCCCAATTGGCATGCGTCCTCATCTTTTAGCACACAATGGAGTCTACAGGACTCCTTGATCGGTTCCCTACTGTATAGTTGCTCTTCCGTTACGAATTTGGAGGATGGAGAATATAGCAGGGAATGGATCACGTACGACATCACCAGTCCGTTGCAGTTTCTTCACTCCGTCTAGTCTACTTGAAATTGTCGTCGGTACACGTATCCCACCGCATTAACTATCATGAGAAGATAAAGTAATTGGCCTAGCTCAAAGATATATGTTGTAGTACATGGTCAGATCAGAACCAGAAATTTGAGCAGATTAAAGACTGTAAAGAGATATTGCGGAGATGCTAGATTGAACCATGACCTTTTCTCCATATCCATTGATCCTTAGACCTAGCAGGTGTTGTTCTCCTCTTCCCCCTCATCGATTCCCATGGCCGCTATTCTCCTCTCTTATGATTCCAGAAACGCCAGCCAGCGGGCGTTGTTGTCCTCTTCTCCCTCATCGATTCCCGTGGTCGATGGTCTCCTCTCTTATGATTCCAAAAACGCCATGCATGGCACCTACAGCCTGTGTGTCATCGATGAGGCATATAGGCCATCGATCGTCCAAACTCCAAATATCTGCTTCAGTTCGGCCTCTCTTCTTCTCCCTTTGATGTGAAAATTTCCTATGATCTGTAGTCCTAAAACGTGGGAATTTGAAGCTTAAGTTGGCATGGAGAGGAGATGTAAAAGGATTACCAAGAGGAGGGCTTGAATCGTGGCCTTTTAACCAAAGGGGCTATAGCATGGATGCTGGAAGTTCACAGCGGCATGGAGGGCATGCCAGAGGAGCGAAGAGGAGCGGTGACATGAGGGGTTAGGGGCTGTAGGAGAGATGTTCTCCTCAGCAACCGGCTGGGGAATTCAGGGTGAATCATGCTCCTGTGAGAGCTGGAGATGGTACGCCAAGGTCATCTGCCTAATTTTCTATCACGTGTTGATACAGAAGAGATTTTTTTCCAAATAAACTAAGAAGAGCCTTTCAGAAAAACTGAGAAGAGATCAATACAGAAGAGATATTATTTTTAATTTAGAAGATATCTTTCATGAGAATAGGAAACCGAACTGTTGCATAGAGAAAAAGCAAAGCAAACTGATCCGTAACCGTTCAGGACTCCTGGAATTTTCCAAATATGATTATACTGATTTCTTCGTAATCGTGGACGCACAATTAAAATCCAACGGTTATTGCTATTAGTTTTCTAGGCTTAATGTGGAGTGAGGAAGTCCTGAATTAGGGGGTCCCCGGACAGCCGGACTATCTTCATTGGCCGGACTATTAGACTATGAAGATACAAGATTGAGGACTTCATCTCGTGTCCGGATGGGACTCTACTTGGCGTGGAAGGCAAGCTAGGCAATACGAATATGGATATTTCCTCCTTTGTAACCGACCTTGTGTAACCCTAACCCTCTCCGCTGTCTATATAAACCAAAGGGTTTTAGTCCGTAGGACAACAACCATAACATACAATCATACCATAGGCTAGCTTCTAGGGTTTAGCCTTTCTGATCTCGTGATAGATCTACTCTTGTAATACCCATATCATCAATATCAATCAAGCAGGATGTAGGGTTTTACCTCCATCAAGAGGGCCCGAACCTGGGTAAAACATCGTGTCCCCTACCTCATGTTATCATCCGGCCTAGACGCACAGTTCGGGACCCCCTACCCGAGATCCGCCAGTTTTGAGACCGACATTGGTGCTTTCATCGAGAGTTCCTCTGTGTCATCGCCGTTAGGCTTGATGGCTCCTACTATCATCGATAGCGATGCGGTCCAGGGTGAGACTTTTCTCCCAGGAGAGATCTTCGTATTCGGCGGCTTTGCACTGCGGGCTAATTTGCTTGGCCATCTGGAGCAGATTGAAAACTGCGCCCCTGGCCATCAGGTTAGATTTGGAAGTTTGAACTACACGGCCAACATCCGCGGAGACTTGATCTTCGACGGATTCGAGCCACAGCCGGGCGCGCCGTACTGTCGCGATGGGTATGACCTGGCTCTGCCGTCAAACAGTACCCCAGAGGCCGCGCCCGCATCAGCTCCGACCCTTAGCTCGGAGCCAACTGCGCCAATCGAGGACGGGTGGCTAGACACCGCCTCAGGGGCTTCAGTCTCAACGGCGATCGAGCCGAACACCAGCCTCATCCTCTGCGAAGCCCGTGACTCCAAGGTGTCGGACTCTTTTCCGGACTCCGAACCTTCCGCGCCCCTGACAATCAAATCCGATTGGGCGCCGATCATGGAATTCACCGCCGCAGATATCTTTAAGCATTCGCCCTTCGGCGACATTCTGAATTCACTAAGATCTCTCTCCTTGTCAGGAGAGCCCTGGCCGGACTATGGCCAACAGGATTGGGATGTGGCCGACGAAGAAATTCGACGCCCACCCACCACCCACTTCGTAGCCACTGTCGATGATTTAACCGACATGCTCGACCTCGACTCCGAAGACATCGACGGTATGGACGACTATGTAGGAGGCGAACATGAACCAACGCCTATAGGGCACTGGAAAGCCACCTCATCATACGATATATACATGGTGGATACACCCAAAGAAGGCAATGGCGACGAGATAGCGGAGGATGACCCCTCCAAGAAGCTACCCAAGCGCTGACGTCAGCGGCGCCGCTCTAAGCCCCGCCAAAGCAAAAGTGGTGATACCGGCACAGGAGATAATAACACTCCGGATAGTGCCGAAGACAATAACAATCCCCTCTAGCAAAATCTAGAGCAGGAGGATGGAGGAGCCAGCCCTCCTGAGAGAGCGGCAGACGGAGAGGAGGAGGATGATAATTACATGCCCCCTTCCGAAGACGAGGCAAGCCTCGGCGACAACAAATTAGCCGTGCCAGAGGATCCAGTCGAACAAGAGCGCTTCAAGCGCCGGCTTATGGCCACGGCAAATAGCCTGAAGAAAAAGTAGCAGCAGCTTCAAGCTGATCAAGATCTGCTAGCTGACAAATGGACTGAAGTCCTCGCGGCCGAGGAATATAAACTCGAGCATCCTTCCAAGAGTTACCCAAGGCGCAGTTTACTACCCCGACAGGAGGAAGAAGCATATGATACGGCTGATCGGCCACCTCGTGGCCGCGATAGAGAGGCATTCCAGCCAAAAGCTCAGCCTCCACCCCAACACCATTCAAATAAAAAGGCATGGGGAGATATGCCAGACCTGCGAGACATATTGGAGGACAAGGCAAAGCATTCAAGATCGGTCTACGAATCACGAGGGCGCACCACTCTGCGAGACGACAAACGTCACGCCGGATACAGTAAAAGCAAATCCGGCCGGGCCAAACACAGCGGGCACGACCCATTCGAGCTGCATCGCGATACATCCCAGTACAGAGCCGCCGCACATCCCTTATGCTTCACAGACGAAGTAATGGAACATCAATTCCCAGAAGGTTTCAAACCTGTAAATATTGAATCATACGATGCCACAACAGATCCCGCGGTATGGATTGAGGATTTCCTCCTCCACATCCACATGGCCCGCGGCGATGACTTACACGCCATCAAATACCTCCCACTAAAGCTCAAAGGACCAGCGCGGCATTGGCTTAACAGCTTGCCAGCGGACTCCATTAGTTGTTGGAAAGATCTGGAAGCCGCATTCCTCGACAACTTTCAGGGCACTTATGTGCGACCACCAGACGTCGATGACTTGAGCCACATAATTCAGCAGCTAGAAGAATCGGCCAGGCAATTCTGGACTCGGTTCCTTACAAAGAAAAATCAAATCGTCGACTGTCCAGATGCGGAGGCCTTAGAGGCTTTCAAGCACAACATCCGAGACGAGTGGCTAGCCCGGCACCTTGGTTAGGAAAAGCCGAAATCTATGGCAGCTCTCACGACGCTCATGACCCGCTTTTGTGCGGGAGAAGACAGCTGGCTGGCTCGCAGTAATAACATATCAAAGAACCATGGTACCTCAGATACCAAGGACGGCAATAGCAGGTCACGTCGCAACAAGCATAAGCGCCGCATTAACAGCAAAAATACTGAGGATAGGGCAGTCAATGCCAGATTCAAAGGCTCTAAACCCGGTCAGCGGAAAAAGTCATTCAAACAAAGTACGCCTGGTCCGTCCAGCTTGGACCATATACTCGATCGCTCGTGTCAAATACACGGCACCCCAGACAAGCCAGCCAATCACACCAACAGGGATTGTTGGGTGTTCAAGCAGACCTGCAAGTTAATTGCCGAGAACAAGGACAAGGGGCCGCGTAGCAATGATGAGGAGGAGCCCCGGCAGCCGCACACTGGAGCATAGAAGAGGTTTCCCCCGCAAGTGCGGACGGTGAACATGATATACGCAACCCACATCCCCAAGAGGGAGCGGAAGCATGCGCTCAGGGACGTATATGCGTTGGATCCAGTCGCCCCAAAGTTCAACCCTTGGTCCTCCTGTCCGATCACCTTCGATCGTAGGGACCACCCCACTAGTATCCTCATGGAGGATTCACTGCACTGGTCCTCGAACCAATCATCGACGGATTTCACCTCACTCGAGTCTTTATGGATGGCGGCAGCAGCCTGAACCTGCTTTACCAGGACACAGTGCGCAAAATGGGTATAGACCCCTCAAGGATCAAACCCACAAAAACGACCTTTAAGGGCGTCATTCCAAGCGTAAAGGCCCATTGCACAGGCTCAATTACACTGGAAGTGGTCTTCGGATCCCCGGATAACTTCCGTAGCGAAGAGTTAATCTTCGATATAGTCCTGTTCCGCAGTGGTTATCACGCGCTGCTCGGGCGAACCGCATTTGCTAGATTCAATGCGGTACCGCATTATGCATACCTCAAGCTCAAGATGCCAGGACCTCGCGAAGTAATCACAGTCAATGGAAACACAGAGCGCTCTCTCTGAACAGAGGAGCACACAGCGGCCCTTGCAGCAGAAGCGCAAAGCAGCCTCTCAAGGCAATCAACCGGTTCGGCGTTTCAAAGCCCAGACACCTTCAAGCGCGCTCGGGGCAATCATCAAATAGACCGCCTGGTGTGATCTGAGCTCGCGTAGCAATACGGCGGCCACCCCAATCCCAGCCCAACGGCGATATTCGTGCCGCGCGTACATAATTACGCATTAAAAATACCATGGGCACAGGTGGGAAGGGGGGCACAACTGCGGCACGCCCTAAAACGCGGCCTAAACCGCACTAGGGGCTTCCCGTTTGGTCATTTTTCTTTTTCTTTCAGGACCTTCATCTTTGGAAACATTGTCCGGTAGCACTATTGCCGAACACATGATACAGCAACCAAGGAGGCAAATAGCTACGTTATACCACGGAATCCCCAGGTTGATTATAGTAACGAGCGAAATATTCGATTCCATATCATTCCTTAGCTTGCACTTGGAAGGGACATAGTCCCACTCTTTGCTTATCACTATCTGTATCACTCTGCTTTAACGCAATTTTTCAATGAACAATGCATGACATTACGACTATTATTGCATTCTTGTTATATATATATATATATATATGTGTGTGTGTGTGTGTGTGTGTGTGTGTGTGTGTGTGTTCATTAATGACGCCTTGCAACCGTACACTCTGGTACGGCCAATACACCAGGGGCTTACGTACCCCACAATGCGGTGTGAAAAGTCCGAACACTTTCACAAGTGCGGCACCCCGAACTTATAGCATTATATGCATCAGCTCCGAATCATGTCTTTGGTCAAATGTTGGGTTTGCCCGGCTCCTATGTTTTGGTACCTTATGTTGCGCTCTATCGGCTAAGGTAGCGCTAGGAGAACTACTGCGATTGTGCCCCGGTTCTGCCGTGCTGAGCATCTGAGTAGAGAAAGCTAAAACTGACTGTCATGATAAGGCGAGAGAATGGTCGCTGTTCGGCGAGGTTTTTCGAGTCCCTAAAGACTTATGCCGCTTAGGGTGAGGGGCCGGCCCTGTCCGGCTTACAGGCGTGTATCGTGCCCCGAATTCGGCCTTCTGAATACCAAGGGCTTCGCCGAAATTTAAAATTAATAGAATTCTATGGCTAAGTGAGAGTGATAAAGCATTATTAGTTCGGTTGCCTTGTTCGTTGTGCTGAGCACCTCCCTCGAAGGACCTAAACATGGGAACAAGAGTGCTCAGGTTTATCCCGAACACCCTAGCACTCGTGGCATGGGGGCAGAAGCCGAGGACTAGCCATCTCTCAGATTGGATAAACAGCCAAACAGAAGGCAATATTTTAAATTCCAACAAGCGTTGCATAGTGCATATGAAACAAGTTTTCATACATACATGATAAAACGAGCAAGTCTCATTCAAATATTACATCTTTCGAGCACTCATCCGCGATGAGACGGGCGCCCGGCGGAACACCCTCGTAGTACATCTCGGGGTGGCGGTGCTCCTTGCCCTCTGGCGGCCCCTCCTTGATCAGCTTCACAGCGTCTAGCTTGACCCACTGCAATTTCACACGGGCGAAAGCCCGGCATGCAGCTTCAGTGCAGACGGATCGCTTGACGACCTCCAGCCACGGGCAGGCATCCACAAGCTGCCTCACCAGGCCGAAGAAGCTATTTAGAAGGACGTCGCCAGGCCACAGCCGGACTATAAAGCCCTCCATGGCCTGTTCGGCCGCCTTATGTAGCTCGACCATCTGCTTCAGCTGGTCGCTCATGGGCATCGGGTGTTCGGCCTCAATATACTGAGACCAGAACAGCTTCTCCGTTGAGCTTCCATCCTCGGCCTGGTAAAATTGTACGGCATCGGACACGCTGCGGGGTAAATCTGCGAATGCTCCTGAAGAGCTCCGGATCCGGGTAAGTAATCGGTAATTTACTTTTACATGCTTGCTTTGCATATAGAAAGCCTTACCCGTCGCAATCTTCTTCATCGCGTCGATCTCCTGGAAGGCCTTTTGGGCCTCGGCCTTGGCACTTTTTACACTCTCGAGGGCCGCGGCAAGCTCAGACTCCCGCGTCTTGGAGTCAAGCTCCAACGCCTCGTGCTTCGCCACAAGAGCCTGGAGCTCTTGCTGCACCTCGCCCACCCGAGCCTCGTGCTTCTCTCGCTCTGTGTGCTCCTTGGCCGCTGTATCTTCGGCCTCGGTTAGCGCTTGCTTCAGGGTCGCCACCTCGGTAGTGGCCCCTGGCAAACATACAATGATCCTGTCATTTTGCAATCGCGTCCTTTTTTATATATACATATCTATAGACGGGGTATTACTTACCCCTGTTCTCCTCGAGCTGCCTCTTGACAAGGCCGAGCTCTTTCTTGGACCCCTCAAGGTCCTGCTTTAGTACGGCGACCTCCGCAGTTAGTGCGGCGGACGTCAGCAGCGAAGCCTGCATATGCATATTGACATACTTATATTAGACTCCTGCGATATTATTTGATCCTCTGTTCGGGTTTTCTTTGTGAACACCGAACAAAGCATCAGGGGCTATTGTCTATGCGGTAATATTTCTACTACATTTTGAAACACTTACCTCAAAGCCTGTTAGAAGGCTGGCACAGGCTTCAGTCAATCCGCTCTTGGCGGACTGAACCTTCTGGATCACCGCACTCATGATAGTACGGTGCTCCTCGTCGATGGAAGCGCTACGAAGCGCTTCCAGCAGATTGGTCGGTGCCTCTGGATGGACAAAGGTCGCCGGCACAGGCGTCTTGCCCCTCTTAGAAGGGGACCGCCTGCCCGAGCCCGGAACCGCTGGAGGGTCCGGCACGGTGTTCGACTGAGGGCCGAACTCGGAGCTCTCGGGGCCCCGTCCCCGTGGCTCCCAGAGTCCGGAAGGTCGCCTTGAGGCACCTCCGGGACTGTCTCCCCTCGATCCAGTGCCTCTCTAGACAACACCTCGGTGTCGTCGGCAGGATGAGGGGAGGTGGCGGTCGGGACTGGATCGCTATCCATGTCTGACAAGCCCAAGGAGCCGTCCGACGATACATCGATACTGGCTCAGGGTGGCCTGCATAATTGTGTTCCGCGTTAGGGAAAGCAGTGCGACAAAGGAATCCTATGGGTTACTTTGGTATCCGAATACTTATGATCTCCCCGAGGGCTTGGCCCTGGGCAACCACTCGTCTTCGCCTTCATCGGCGGCGGTGGAGCTATCCGGAAGGAGAGTCCTTCCCTTCTTGGACCCTTCGGCCCCCCCAGTTGGGGCGGCCTTCCTTTTCCTGTCTCCCCCAGTCGGTGGGGGAGCATCTTCTTCTTCTTCCTCGTCTTCAGGGGAAGAGTGCGCCGCAGAATCATCGGACGGTGAGTCCGACGACGCTTGGCGTCGGGAACTCTTTCGAGTTCCCTTGGCCTTCTTGGTCTTCTCCGGCACCGTATAAGGGGCTGGAGTCAACATCTTCGCCACAAGAGGGTCTGCGAGGCCTTCGGGCAAAGGAGCCGGACAGTCGATCTGTCTGGCCATCTTCTGCCAGTCCTGTCAAAGGAACGGGAGTTTAGATCCCGCATAGAGTCAATCTATATGAAAAAATAAGTATCCTGTGAAAGGTAAAGCAGCTTACCGCACTGGCTTGGCGCTTCACGCTGAATCCGCGATCCTCCGTCATAGGGGGAGGGACCTCGGCACTTTTGAACAGCACCCTCCAGGCGTCTTCATGAGTCGTGTCGAAAAGCCCGTTCAGAGTTCGGTGCTGTGCCGGATTGAACTCCCACAAGTTGAACTCCCGTTGTTGGCACGGGAGTATCCGGCGGATGAGCATAACCTGGACTATGTTGACAAGCTTGAGCTTCTTGTCCACCATGTTTTGAATACATGTTTGGAGTCCGGTCAGCTCTTTCGAATTACCCCAGGACAGGCCCTTCTCTTTCCAGGAAGTGAGCCGCGTGGGGATGCCAGATCGGAACTTGGGGGCCGCTGCCCATGCAGAGTCGCGCGGATCGGTGATATAGAACCACCCCGATTGCCACCCCTTTATGGTTTCCACAAAGGAACCCTCGGGCCATGTTATGTTGGGCATCCTGCCCACCATGGCGCCTCCGCACTCCGCCTGGCGGCCGCCCACCACCTTCGGCTTGACATTGAAGGTCTTCAGCCATAAGCCGAAGTGGGGCTTGATGCGGAGGAAGGCCTCGCACACGACGATAAACGCCGAGATGTTGAGGACGAAGTTCGGGGCCAGATCATGGAAATCCAGGACGTAATAGAACATGAGCCCCCGGACGACTGGATGGAGAGGGAATCCCAGTCCACGGAGGAAATGGGTGAGGAATACTACCCTCTCATGGGGCCTGGGGGTGGGGATGAGCTGCCCCTCATTTGGGAGCCGGTGCGCGATGTCGTCGGGCAGGTATCCGGCTCTCCTCAGTTTCTTGATGTCTCCCTCCGTGACGGAGGAGACCATCCACTTGCCTCCTGCTCTGGACATGATCGGAGAAGGTTGAGGTGGGAAGTGCGGACTTGGGCGCTAGAGATCGAGTGTGCGATAACGGATGAGCAAAGGAGGAAGAAGGCGTGGATAGAAAGGTGAATCCTTATCCCTTTATATGGGCGGACGAAGCTAAGCGTCCCCACTTGCCTGGTAAAACTCGCTTATCCCCCAAGCGCCGCAATTGATGGCGCGGTTGGCTTACCCACGCCCGTATTAATGAGAATCCCGTAATAAGGGGACATGATCTCTGCTTTGACAAGACGTGTCGAAAAACTGCCTCGCGTTATGTGCAGGGCTGGTTAAAAGAAACGGTTCGAATAATCACCGGGCCGTGACATAACGTCATGTTGCCAAAACAGGCCAGCAAATTAGATCTGCGAAGATATTATTCTCTCTACGGTGGAATGTGGAACTTATTTTGCAGGGTCGGACATTATCCTCGTATTCAAATTCTTCTGTGATGTATTCGGAGAAGGAACCCGCCTTGCAATGCCGAAGATAATACTGCGCGCCGGACTCATCGTCATTGAAGCCTGGTTCAGGGGCTACTGAGGGAGTCCTGGATTAGGGGGTCTCCGGACAGCCGGATTATCTCCATTGGCCGGACTGTCAGACTATGAAGATACAAGATTGAAGACTTCGTCTCGTGTCCGGATGGGACTCTACTTGGCGTGGAAGGCAAGCTAGGCAATACGAATATGGATATTTCCTCCTTTGTAACCGACCTTGTGTAACCCTAACCCTCTCCGGTGTCTATATAAACTGAAGTGTTTTAGTCCGTAGGACAACAACCATAACATACAATCATACCATAGGCTAGCTTCTAGGGTTTAGCCTTTCTGATCTCGTGGTAGATCTACTCTTGTAATACCCATATCATCAATATCAATCAAGCAGGACATAGGGTTTTACCTCCATCAAGAGGGCCCGAACCTGGGTAAAACATCGTGTCCCCTACCTCCTGTTACCATTCGGCCTAGATGCATAGTTCGGGAGCCCCTACCCGAGATCCGCCGATTTTGACACCGACATGGAGGCTCTAATGCTGCTTCCAATTAGTAAATATAAGATAATTTTTGGCCTCACGAAGGAGAAAGTATCACTCAAGCTTGGGGGAGGCTTAAGTCAATGTTATATTCATGCCCCAATCATGATCTCTCAAGAGAAATTATTATTCAAAAAATTTATGCTCGACTTTCTCTCGATAATCGCTCCATACTCGATACTTCTTGTATTGGTTCTTTTATGATGAATACTATTGAATTCAGATGGGATTTATTGGAAAGAATTAAACGCAACTCTGAAGATTGGTAACTCGATGAGGGTAAGGAGTCAGGTATAACACCTAAGTTTGATTGTGTTAAATCTTTTATGGATACCGATGCTTTTCGTGAATTTAGCACTAAATATGGACTTGACTCTAAGATAGTAGCTTCTTTCTGTGAATCATTTGCTACTCATGTTGATCTCCCCAAGGAGAAGTGGTTTAAATATCATCCTCCCATTGAACTAAAACTAGTTGAACCTAATAAAGTTTAAGAAAACACTATCACTTATAATGTTGATCCTATTGTTCCTACCACTTATATTGAGAAACCACCTTTCCCTGTTAGAATAAAGGATCATGCTAAAGCTCCAACTGTGGTTCGTAAGAGTAATGCTAGAACACCTACACCCCTGAGCAAATTAAATTTGAATCTAGTATTGCTATGGTTAAAGATCTCTTGGTAGATAATATTGATGGGCATGTTATTTACTTCTGTGACAAAGCTGCTAGAATTGCTAGACCCGATACTAAAAATAAACATAGACCTATTGTAGGCATGCCTGTTGTTTCTGTTAAAATAGGATATCATGGCTTATGTGACATGGGTGCTAGTGCGAGTGCAATACCTCATTCCTTATACGAAGAAATTATGCATGATATTGCACCTGATGAGATGGAAGGTATTGATGTTACAATTAATCTTGCCAATAGAAATACTATTTCACCAATTGGGATTGTTAGAGATGTTGAAGTCTTGTGTGGGAAAGTTAAATATCCTACTGATTTTCTTATTCTTGGTTCCCCACAAGATGACTTTTTTCCCATTATATTTGGTAGACCCTTCTTGAATACTGTTAATGCTAAGATAGACTGCAAAAAGGATATTGTTACCGTTGGTTTAGGGGGGTATGTCTCATGATTTTAATTTTGCTAAACTTCATAGACAACCCCATGATAAAGAATTTCCTAGTAAAGATGAAATTATTGGTCTTGCTTCTATTGTTGTGCCTCCTAATGATCCTTTAGAACAATATTTGCTAGACCATGAAAACGATATGTTTATGAATGAAAGAAGGGAAATAGATGAAGTATTCTTTAAACAAGGACCTATTTTGAAACACAACTTGCCTGTTGAAATCTAGGGGATCCTCCTCCACCCAAGGGTGATCCCGTGTTTGAGCTGAAACCATTACCTGATACTCTTAAATAGGCTTATCTTGATGAAAAGAAGATATATCCTATTATTATTAGTGTTAACCTTCTAGAGCAGGAAGAAGAGAAATTATTGAAAACTCTGAAGAAGCACCATGTAATGACCCACAAGTATAGGGGATCTATCGTAGTCCTTTCGATAAGTGAGAGTGTTGAACCCAACAAGGAGCAGAAGGAAATGATGGGCAGTTTTCAGTAAGGTATTCTCTGCAAGCATTGAAATTATCGGTAACAGATAGTTTTGTGATAAGGTAATTTGTAAGGGGTAACAAGTAATAAAAGTAAATAAGGTGCAGCAAGATGGCCCAATCCTTTTTGTAGCAAAGGACAAGCCTGGACAAACTCTTATATAAAGGAAAATGCTCCCGAGGACACATGGGAATTATCGTCAAGCTAGTTTTCATTATGTTCATATGATTCGCGTTCGGTACTTTGATAATTTGATATGTGGGTGGACCGATGCTTGGGTATTTCCCTTCCTTGGACAAGAAACCCACTTATGATTAACCCCTATTGCAAGCATCCGCAACTACAAAAGAAGTATTAAGGTAAACCTAACCATAGCATGAAACATATGGTTCCAAATCAGCCCCTTACGAAGCAACTCCTAAACTAGGGTTTAAGCTTCTGTCACTCTAGCAACCAATCATCTACTTATTACTTCCCAATGCCTTCCTCTAGGCCCAAACAATGGTTAAGTGTCATGTAGTCGACGTTCACATGACACCACTAGAGGATAGACAACATACATCTCATCAAAATATCGAACGAATACCAAATTCACATGACTACTTATTGCAAGACTTCTCCCATGTCCTCAGGAACAAATGTAACTACTCACAAATAATATTCATGTTCATAATCAGAGGGGAATTAATATGCATATAAAGGATCTGAACATATGATCTTCCACCAAATAAACCAACTAGCATCAACTACAAAGAGTAATCAACACTACTAGCAACCCACAGGTACCAATCTGAGGTTTTGAGACAAAGATTGGATACAAGAGATGAATTAGGGTTTGAGATGAGATGGTGCTGGTGAAGATGTTGATGGAGATTGACCCCCACCCGATGAGAGGATCGATGATGATGACGATGGTTATGATTTCCCCCTCCTGGAGGGATGTTTCCCCGGCGAAACAGCTCCGCCGGAGCCCTAGATTGGTTCCACCAAGGTTCCGCCTCATGACGGCGGAGTTTCATCCCGTAAGCTTTCTTATGATTTTTTCTCGGACAAAAGACTTCATATAGCATAAGATGGGCACCGGGGGCCTGACAGGGGGCCCACGAGACAGGGGGCGTGCCCAGGGGGTAGGGCGCGCCCCCATCCTCGTGGCCAGGGTGTGGGCCCCCTATGGTAAATTCTTTCGCCTGTATTTTTTATATATTCCAAAATGTGCTCCCGTGAAGTTTCAGGACTTTTGGAGTTGTGCATAATAGGTCTCTAAAATTTACTTCTTTTCCAGCCCAGAATTCCAGCTGCCGGCATTCTCCCTCTTCATGTAAACCTTGTGAAATAAGAGAGAATAGGCATAAGTATTGTGATATAATGTGTAATAACAGCCCATAATGCAATAATTATCGATATAAAAGCATGATGCAAAATGGACGTATTTTATCAACTCCCCCAAGCTTAGACCTCGCTTGTCCTCAAGCGGAAGCCGATATCGAAAAATATGTCCACATGTTTAGAGATAGAGGTGTCAATAAAATAGAATACGGACATGAGGGCATCATGATCATTCTTATAACAGCAACACACACACACACAAAGATATATATATATATATATATATATATATATATATATATATATATATATATATATATTGTCATATGATTTCTTATGCTAAAGTAACAATGCATTCACAATTTCAAGTATGAATCAGAAACTTCATTAAAAACTAACAAACTATAATCTCAGTCATTGAAGCAATTGCAATTTATCATAACATCAGAAAGAGTCAATATAAGAGCTTTTCAGCAAGTCCACATACTCAACTATCATTTAGTCTTTCACAATATCTAACAATCACGCAATATTTATGGGTATGAAGTTTCAATCGGACACAGAGAAAGATAGGGGCTTATAGTTTTGCCTCCCAACCTTTTACCTCAAGGGTAATGTCAACAATAATAGTTCATGAAAACTCACATCCAATTAGCTATATATATTAGGATCTTTCCAACACATTGTGCTTGCCAAAGGATAAAATGTAAAAAGGAAAGATGAAGATCACCATGACTCCTGTATGAAGTAAAAGACAAAACTAAAAGATAGGCCCTTCATAGAGGGAAGCATAGGTTGTCATGTGCTTTTATGGTTGCATGCACAAAATCTTAATCCGAAAGAACATCACTTTATATTGCCACTTGTGATATGGACCTTTATTATGCAGTCCGTCGCTTTTATTTGTCCCACATCACAAGATCGTATAAAGCTTATTTTCTCCACACTAATAAATCATACATATTTAGAGAGCAATTTTTGTTGCTTGGAACAATGACAACTTACTTGAAGGATCTTACTCAATCCATAGGTAGATATGCTGGACTCTCATGGCAAAACTGGGTTTAAGGATATTCGGAAGCACAAGTAGTATCTCTACTTGGTGCAAAGAATTTGGCTAGCATGAGGGGGGAAGGCAAGATCAACATGTTGGATGATCCTTGACAATATAATTTATTTCGGATGTAAGAAAGCATAACCCATTACGTTGTCTTCCTTGTCCAACGTCAACTTTTTAGCATGTCATATTTTAATGAGTGCTCACAATCATAAAAGATGTCCAAGATAGTATATTTATATGTGAAAACCTCTCTTTCTTTATTACTTCCTATTAATTGCAATGATGACCAAAACTATGTTTGTCAACTCTCAACAACTTTTATTCATCATACTCTTTGTATGTGAAGTCATTACTCTCCATAAGATCCATATGATATCTTTACTTCTTTTTATTCTTTTCTATCCCCTTCTTTTTTATTCCCTCAAGATCATAGAAAGATAATCAAAGCCCTTGACTTGAAACTAATCTTTTATTATATATAGCTCACGGACTCGACTAACATAGAAGGATCATAAAGCAAAACTCAAAACTAGATCATAGTAAAACTTTATTCTACTAGATCAAGATATAACCAAAAGGATCAAACTAAGAAAAATGGTAAAGATAGGAGTGTGATGGTGATACGATACCGGGGTACCTCCCCCAAGCTTGGAAGTTGCCAAGGGGAGTGCCCATACCAGATACTCAGTTCTCCTTTGTTGGTGAAGAAGATGATGGTGATGATGGAGTTGTAGATGACATAGGCTTGTCGTCCATCTTCCAAGGCATAGGCTCATGATCGTAAAAGGATGATCGAGTCTCCGGGATCCTCAAATCTGCAGCTAAACTCATCCTCTTGAAACTATATTCATACTCATAGTTTTGGTTTTGCAGGTCATAGATCTGGGCTTGGAGGCGCTCAATTTTCTCATGAAGCTTGAAGATGGTCTCCCCAATGTTCTTGGCATCCAGCTTGTGGTTGTTGGGGAGCTCCGTGATCAATATATGATTGGCGTCGAGTCCATGTTCCACCATCTCCTGGCACTTGAAAACTTGTTGCTCCATTGCCTTGAGCCTCGTCTCCTTGGTCCTTCAACATCGCGGATGTGCAGCAACCCCTCACGCATCTCAATGTTTTGAGGATGTTGCAGCACTTCCGCGAGGTAGGGGTTGATGACCTTCTCGAAGAACTTGTCCTTGGGGCACTTGGAGACGTCATGGTGATCTAGATCTGTCAGAAAAATAGCTCGAAACAAAAACAGAGGATATTTGCGTGGTACGGTGGTCAAAACCTTCGGGAGATCATATAATGATTTTTTACCGACCAAAAGAAGTATCGTGCAAGAAAACGGAGTCCAGAGAGCACAGGAGGTGCCCACGAGGCAGGGGCGCGCCCTCCACCCTCGTGGAAGCCTTGTGTCCTTCCCGGACTGCTTCTTAATTTCCTATTTTCTTAAATATTCCAAAACAGAGAAAAATTGCTATTAGAACTGTTTTGGAGTCGGTTTACTTACCGTACCTCATACCTATTCCTTTTCGGAGCCTGAAACATTCTGGAAAGTGTCCCTTGTGTATTCCTCCGGGGTGACAATTTCAATAACCTTAGTTTCAACATTTATGGGATTACCTGAGATATAATGTTTGATTCTTTGACCGTTCACCACCCTCAGATTTGTGCCTTCGAAGTTGTTGATTTTTATGGCACCGGAACGATAGACCTCCTCGATGACGTAAGGACCTTCCCATTTAGAGAGGAGTTTTCCTGCAAAAAATCTTAAACGAGAGTTGTATAACAATACATAATCACCTACATTAAACTCATGTTTTTGTATCCTTTTCTCATGCCATCTTTAAACTTTTTCTTTAAACAGTTTGGCATTCTCATAGGCCTGGGTTCTCCATTCATCAAGTAAGCTAATGTCAAATAGTCTCTTCTCACCGGCAAGTTTGAAGTCATAGTTGAGCTCTTTAATGGCCCAATATGTCTTATGTTGTAGTTCGAGAGGTAAGTGACATGCTTTTCCATAAACCATTTTATATGGAGACATACCCATAGGATTTTTATATGCAGTTCTATAAGCCCATAATGCATCATCAAGTTTCTTGGACCAATTCTTTCTAGATCTATTAACAGTCTTTTTCAAAATTAATTTAAGCTCTCTATTACTCAATTCTACTTGACCACTAGACTGTGGATGATACGGAGATGCAATTCTATGATTAACATCATACTTAGCAAGCATTTTACGAAAATCACCATGAATAAAATGTGAACCACCATCAGTCATTAAATATCTAGGGACTCCAAACCTCGGAAAAATAACTTCTTTAAGAATCTTGATAGAGGTGTTATGATCAGCACTACTAGTTGGAATACCTTCTACCCACTTAGTAACGTAATCAACAGCAAATAAAATATGTGTATACCCATTAGAGGAAGGAAACGGTCCCATATCATCAAAGCCCCAAACATCAAATGGTTCAATAACAAGTGAATAATTCATAGACATTTCTTGACGTTCATCACAAGACAAGACAAACTTACACGCATCTTTGAAGAGAGTAGGCCAATAAAAACCGGATTGCAATACCTTATGCGCAGTTCTGTCTCTAGCATGGTGTCCTCCATAAGCCTCAGAGTGACACTTGCGTACGATCTGTTCCTGTTCATGCTTAGGTACACAACGTCCAATAACACCATCTACTCCTTCTTTATAAAGGTGTGGGTCATCCCAGAAGTAATGTCTTAAATCATAGAAAAACTTTTTCGTTTGCTGGTATGTGACTAGGTGGTATAAATTTAGCAACAATATAAGAGCATATTCAGCATACCATGGAGCAGTATGAGAAGCATTTATGACCGCTAATTGTTCATCAGGAAAGCTATCATCAATAGGTAGTGGGTCATCAAGAACATTCTCTAACCTAGACAAGTTGTCTGCAACGGTGTTCTCAACTCCCTTTCTATCAATAATACGCAAATCAAATTCTTGTAGCAAGAGAACCCATCTGATAAGTCTAGGTTTAGCATCTTTCTTTTCCATAAGATATTTAATAGCAGCATGATCAGTGTGAACAGTAACTTTAGAATCAACAATATAAGGTCTGAACTTATCACAAGCAAATACAATTGTAAAAATTCTTTTTCAGTAGTAGCATAATTTCTTTGGGCACTGTCTAGAGTTTTACTAGCATATTGGATAACATTTAATTTCTTATCAACCCTTTGTCCTAGAACAGCACCTACGGCATAATCACTAGCATCACACATAATTTCAAACGGTAAATTCCAATCAGGAGGTTGAACAATGGGTGCAGAAATCAAGGCTTTCTTAAGTATTTCAAATGCTTCTACACAATCATCATCAAAGACAAAAGGAACATATTTTTGTAACAGATTAGTCAGAGGCCTGGAAATTTTTGAGAAGTCTTTAATGAACTTCCTATAAAAACTAGCATGACCAAGGAAACTTCTTATACCTTTAATGTCCTTAGGACATGGCATCTTTTGAATAACATCAACTTTAGCTTTATCAACTTCCATACCTCCTTCAGAAATTTTATGCCCCAAGACAATACCTTCATTAACCATAAAGTGGCACTTCTCCCAATTCAAGACAAGATTAGTTTCTTCACATCTCCGCAAAACTCGATCAAGGTTGCTTAAGCAATCATCAAAAGAAGTTCCATATACGGAGAAATCATCCATGAAAACCTCAACAATCTTTTCACAAAAGTCAGAGAATATAGCAGTCATATATCTTTGAAAGGTAGCAGGTGCATTGCATAAACCAAAAGGCATACGTCTATAAGCAAAGGTACCAAAAGGGCAAGTAAAAGTTGTATTTTCTTGATCTTCTTTTGACACAGGAATTTGAGAGAAACTAGAATTACCATTTAGAAAGCAAAAATGTGTATGTTTAGATAATCTTTCTAGCATTTGATCAATAAAAGGTAAAGGGTAATGATCCTTTTTAGTAGCTTTATTTAATTAGCGAAAATCAATTACCATTGTATAACTTGTAACGATTCTTTGTGGGATCAATTCATCTTTATCATTAGGAACAACAGTAATACCTCCCTTCTTAGGGACAGAATGGACAGGACTTACCCACTGACTATCAGCAACGGGATAAATTATACCTGCCTCCAGAAGCTTTAGTATTTCTTTTCTTACCACTTCTTTCATCTTAGGATTTAACCGTCATTGGTGATCAACAACCAATTTCACGTCTTCCTCCAATTTTATTTTGTGCTGGCATAGAGTGGGACTAATGCCCTTAAGATCATCAAGAGTATATCCAATAGCAGCATGGTGCTTCTTCAGAGTTTTCAATAATTTCTTTTCTTCATGCTCTAAAAGGTTAGCACTAATAATAACATGATATATCTTTTTCTCATCAAGATAAGCATATTTAAGAGTATCAGGTAATGGTTTAAGCTCAAACATGGGGTCACCCTTGGGTGGAGGAGGATCCCCTAGAATTTCAACAGGAAAGTTGTGTTTCAAAATAGGTCCCTGTTTCAAGAATACTTCATCTATTTCCCTTCTTTCATTCATAAACATATCATTTTCATGGTCTAGCAAATATTGTTCTAAAGGATCATTAGGAGGCACGGCAATAGAAGCTAGACCAATAATTTCATCTTTACCAGGCAATTCTTTATCATGAGGTTGTATATGGAATTTAGCAAAATTAAACTCATGAGACATATCCCCAAACCAATAGTAACAACATCCTTTTTGCAATCTATCCTAGCATTAACAGTATTCAAGAAGGGTCTACCAAATAAAATGGGACAAAAGTCATCTTGTGGGGAACCAAGAACAAGAAAATCAGCAGGATATTTAACTTTCCCACACAAGACTTCGACATCTATAACAATCCCAACTGGTGAAATAGTATCTCTATTAGCAAGCTTAATTGTAACATCTATCTCTTCTATCTCAGCAGGTGCAATATCATGCATAATTTCTTTGTATAACGAATGAGGTAATGCACTTGCACTAGCACCCATATCACATAAGCCATGATAGCAATGATCTCCTATTTTAACAGAAATAACAGGCATGCCTACAACAGGTCTATGCTTATTTTTAGTATCGGGTCTAGCAATTCTAGCAGCTTCATCACAAAAGTAAATAACATGCCCATCGATATTATCGGCCAAGAGATCTTTAACCATAGCTGTCGGTGTCAAAACCGGCGGATCTCGGGTAGGGGGTCCCGAACTGTACGTCTAAGGCGGATGGTAACAGGAGGCAGGGAACACGATCTTTTACCCAGGTTCGGGCCCTCTTGATGGAGGTAAAACCCTATGTCCTGCTTGATTTAATCTTGATGATATAAGTATTACAAGAGTTGATCTACCACGAGATCGGAGAGGCTAAACCCTAGAAGCTAGCCTATGGTATGATTGTATGTTGTCCTACGGACTAAACCCTCCGGTTTATATAGACACCGGAGGGGGCTAGGGTTACACAAGGTCGATTACAAAGGAGGAGATATACATATCCGTATTGCCTAGCTTGCCTTCCACGCCAAGTAGAGTCCCATCCGGACACGAGACGAAGTCTTCAATCTTGCATCTTCATAGTTTAACAGTCCGGCCAAAGGATATAGTCCGACTGTCCGGAGACCCCCTAATCCAGGACTCCCTCAGTAGCCCCTGAACTAGGCTTCAATGACGATGAGTCCGGTGCGCAATATTGTCTTTGGCATTGCAAGGTGGGTTCCTCCTCCAAATACACCACGGAAAAATTTGAATACAAGGATAGTGTCCGACCCTGCAAAATAAGTTCCACATTCCACCATAGAGAGAATCATATTTCCACAAATTTAATCTGCAGACTTGTTTTGGCAACATGACGTTATGCCATGGCCCGCTGATTATTCGAACCATTTCCTTTAACTAGCCCCGCACATAATGCGAGGCAGTTTTTTGACACGTCTTGTCAAGGCAGAGATCATGTCCCCCTTATTACGGGATTCTCATCAATACGGGCGTGGGTAACCCAACCGCGCCATCGATTACGGCGCTTGGGGGATAAGCGAGTTTTACCAGGCTAGTGGGGGCTCATAGTTTCGGCCGTCCTTATAAAGGGACAAGTTTTAACCTTTTTCTACCCACGCCTTCTTCCTCCTTGCTCATCCACTCGTGCGCACTCGAGCACCAACGCCCAAGCCCACATCCTTCCCCTCAACCTTCTCCAATCATGTCCGGAGCGGGAGGGAAGTGCATGGCTTCCTCCGTTATAGAGGAACACATCAAAAAGTTGCGCGGAGCCGGATACTTAGCCGCGAATATCGCGCATCGGCTGCCCGCTGCGGGGCAGATCGTCCCTATCCCGAAACCTCATGAGAGGGTAGTTTTACATCACCACTTCCTCCACGGACTGGGGTTTCCCCTTCATCCAATTGTCCGTGGTCTCATGTTCTACTATGGGCTGGACTTTCATGATCTGGCCCCGAACTTCATCCTCAACATTTCGGCGTTCATCGTCGTCTGTGAGGCCTTTCTCCGCATCCGCCCCCACTTCGGTTTGTGGCTGAAGACCTTCAATATTAAGCCGAAGGTGGTGGGCGGCCAACAAGGATAATGCGACGGAGCCATGGTGGGCAAGATGCCCAATTTTATATGGCTCGAAGGCTCCTTCGTGGAGACCATAAAGGGGTGGCAATCGGCGTGGTTCTACATCACCAAGCCACGCGACACCAACTAGGTGGCTGCCCCCGAGTTCCGGTCCGGATTCCCTAAATGGCTCACTTCCTGGAAAGAGAAGGGCCTATCGTGGGGTTCATCGGTAGAGCTGGACGGACTCCAGAAATGTATCCGAAACATGGCAAAAGAAACTCAAGCTTGTCAACATAGTCCAGGTCATGCTCATCCGCCGGATCCTCCCGTGTCAACAACGGGACTTCAACTTGTGGGAGTTCGACCCGGCCCAGCATCAAACTCTAAGCGAGCTCTTCGACACGATGCACAAGGACGTCTGGAGGGTGTTGTTCAAGGGCTCCGAGGTCCCTCCATCTCTCAATGAGGATCGTGGGCTAAGCGCGAAGCGGCGAGCGCATTCGGTAAGTTCTATACATCTGGTAGGATTTATTTCTCCTGGCTCAACCATGTGCAAGGTCTAAGCTCCCATGCCTTTGACAGGACTGGGTGGAGATGTCGGGGCAGATTAACTGTCCGGCCCCTCTGCCCGAAGACACCGCAGACGCTCTCCTGACAGAGATGCTGACTCCGGCTCCTTACAAGGTGCCGGAGAAGACCAAGAAGGCCAAGGGAACGCGAAAGAGTTCCCGACGCCAGGTGTTATCGGACTCATCGTCCGATAACTCCGCAACGCACTCCTCCCCTGAAGACGAGGAGGAAGATGAAGATGCTCCCCCTCTAGTCGGGGGAGACAAGAAAAGGAAGGCCGCCCCAATTGGGGAGGCCGAAGGGTCCAAGAAGGGAAGGACTCTCCTTCTGGACTACTCCACCACCGCCGCCGAAGGCGAAGACGAGTGGCTGCTCAGGGCCAAGCCCCTGGTGAAGTCGTAAGTATTCAGATACCAGAGTAACTCATAGCATACCTTTGTTGCACTGCCTCTCCTAACGCCGAATTATGGCTATGCAGACGGCCACGAGCCCGTATCGACGTATCGTCGGACGGCTCCCTGGGCTCGTCGGATATGGATAGTGATCCACTTCCGACCATCACCTCCCCTTGCCCTACGGACAACGCCGAGGTAGTGTCTCAAGAGGCACCGGGTCGAGGGGAGATAGTCCCGGAGGCGCCTCAAGGCGACCTTCCGGATTCCGGGAGCAGAGGGAGCAAGGCTCCCGAGGGCTCCGAGTTTGGCCCTCAGCCGAACACCGCACCGGAACCCCCAGTGGTTTCGGACTCGGGCAGGCGGCCTTCTTCCAAAAGGGGCAAGACGCCGGTGCCGGTGACCTCTGTCCATCCAGAGGCACCGGACAATCTGCTGGGAGCGCTTCGCAGCGCTTCCATCGACGAAGAGCACCGTACTATAATGAGTGCGGTGATCAAGAAGGTTCAGTCCGCCAAGAGCGGACTGACTGAAGCCTGTGCCAGCCTTCTAACAGGCTTTGAGGTAAGTTTTTGAAATATAGGAGAAATATTACCGCATAGACAGTACCCCTGATGCTCTGTTCGGTGTTCACAAAGAAAAGCCGAACAGAGGATCAAAAAATATCGCAAGAGTCTAATATAAGTATGTCTATATGCGTATGCAAGCTTCGCTGCTGGCCTCTGCCGTACTGACTGCGGAGGTCGCCACACTGAAGCAGGACCTTAAAGGGTCCAAGGAAGAGCTCGGCCTTGCCAAGAGGCAGCTCGAGGAGAACAAAGGTAAGTAATACCTAATCTATAGATGTGTGTATATAAAAAAGATGCGATTGCAAAATGACAGGACCATCATAAATTTGCCAAGGGCCACTACCGAAGTGGCGACCCTGAAACAAGTGCTATCCGAGGCCAAAAACAAAGCGGCCAAGAAGCGCACCGAGCGAGAAAAGCAAGAGGCGTGGGGGGCGAGGTGCAGCAAGAGCTCCAAGCTCTCGTGACGAAGCACGAGGCGTTGGAGCTTGACTCGAAGACGCAAGAGTCTGAGCTTGCCACGGCCCTTGATAGCGCGAAGAATGCCAAGGCTGAAGCCCAAAAGGCCCTCCGGGAGATTGAGGCGATGCGGAAGATAGCGGCGGGTAAGGCATTCAATATGCAAAGCAAGCATGTGAAAGTAAATTACTTGTTACTTACCCGAATCCGGAGCTCTCCAGGAGCATTCGCAGATTTGCCCCGCAGCATGTCGGATGCCGCAACGTTTTACTAGGTCGAGGAGGGAAGCTCAACGGAGAAGTTGTTCTGGGCCCAATATACTGGGACCGAACACCCGGTGCCTATGTGTAACACCCCGGATGTAACTTTCCCAATTTGTACTCCAACTCTTGTCGTTTCCGGCGTTAAGTTATTTTATTTTCTCGGGTTTGGGTCTTTGTCTCTGTGTGTTGTTGTCGTTGTCATGCATCTCATATCATGTCATCATGTGCATTGCATTTGCATACGTGTTCATCTCATGCATTCGAGCATTTTCCCCGTTGTCCGTTTTGCATTCCGGCGCTTCGTTCTCCTCCGGTGGTCATTTCTAGCTTTCTTTCGTGTGTGGGGATTAAACATTTCCGGATTGGACCGAGACTTGCCAAGTGGCCTTGGTTCACTACCGGTAGACCGCCTGTCAAGTTTCGTATCATTTGGACTTCGTCTGATACTCTAATGGTTAACCGAGGGACCGAAAAGGCCTCGTGTGTGTTGCAGCCCAACACCCTTCCAATTTGGCCCAAAACCCACCTAAACCTGCTCCATCATCTAGAGCGTTCGATCACGATCGCGTGGCCGAAAACCGCACCTCATTTGGACTCTCCTAGCTCCCTCCACCTCTATTTAAAGTCCCCTCCCGAAATTTCGCGGATCTTCCCCTTCCTCTAACCCTAAATATCCACCGCGCCGCGCCGGACATGTCCGTGCCGGCCGGACACCGTCCGCCACCCGTCCGCACCAGTGGCAGGCTGCCACGTGGCACCTCCGCCGCCAGCCGCTGCCGCGGACCGGGAGCCCGG
>NC_041380.1:301740076-301764046 GCF_002162155.2 Triticum dicoccoides | reverse complement strand
CGTTCGCCGCCTCGGCCACCACCGCCGCCCGACCGTCTCCCTCCTCCTCCGGTGACCTCCTCCGGCATCGTCCCCGTCGCCGGTGAACAGTGCGCCGCCGCCTCGGTTCGCGTGCCACCGAAACCTTAGATCTGGTGGTGTTTTTTCTAAGTCCCCGGAATTTTCTAGTCCAAGTGCTCATGTTCATAGCCTCGTAACTTTGCATCCGTAGCTCCGATTCATGCATATAGCATATCAAAATATTCATCTCAGAGAGTACATCATTTCATTCCATTGCATCATTTTCATTTGACTTCATCTTGATGCCCGAAATGCTGTTAGAAGAGGGTTACTTGAGATAATTGTCAGATCTGCTGCTCCATTTAGCTTTTTGTCATTTTTGCCATGATTATTGTGTGCATGATATGCCCCTGAGTTCTACATATGTTTTGTTAAGAGTTTTGTCATCTTTCCAGAGGTGCAACCCATGTATTTTTGTGATGTGTGTGGTGACTAGCACAAGCTTGCCAAGTGGTGCACTTGGTAATTCTGTTTTCAGGGACTTAGCATTTCCACTAAGTCTTTGATCTGTCTATCTCATGTTGCCATATGTTTCCACTAAGTCTGGGATCTGTTTGCCATATGCATTTTTGCCGTGCTTGTTTGAACCTGTTAATGGATGAATTGGCCGTAGCTCAGTGCTAGACTTTTGTTAAGCATCTTGTATGCATCCCTGCCATGTATTTTGTTGTCATGTTTGGGTGCTGTAGCATGTTCATTTCGTTGCATTTAGTTGGCTACTTGCTGTAAATCGCAGACCGGTGTCATATTTGAATCGCTTGCCATTTCCAAACCGTAACTCCGATTCCGGCGTTCTTTATATCATTTTCAAGTGATTTCATCTCATCTTTCCAGTGGCATGCTTGGATTTCCAAGTTGAGGCCAGGATCTTGCATTTCCTGTCATATCTTGCATATGCATCCCGCATCGCATCCCGCATAGCATATCATCATTGCATCATATTGTTTGATCCTTGCACGTGGTTGATTGTGTCCTTGTTGATTGTTTGTCTTGTTTGGGTAGAGCCGGGAGACAAGTTCGCTAATGAGGAGCCCGTTGAGTTTGCTTTCGAGGATCCAGTCAACTCTGACAACTGTGCAGGCAAGATGATCATACCCTCGAAATCACTACTATCTTTGTTATGCTAGTTTGCTCGCTCTTTTGCTATGCCAATGCTACGATGCCTACCACTTGCTTTCAAGCCTCCCAGATTGCCATGTCAAACCTCTAACCCACCATGTCCTAGCAAACCGTTGATTGTCTATGTTACCGCTTTGCTCAGCCCCTCTTATAGCATTGCTAGTTGCAGGTGAAGATTGGAGGCCGTTCCTTGTTGGAACATTTATTTACTTGTTGGGATATCATTATATTGCCATGTTATCTTAATGCATCTATATACTTGGTAAAGGGTGGAAGGCTCGACCTCTCGCCTAGTGTTTTGTTCCACTCTTGCCGCCCTAGTTTCCGTCATATCGGTGTTATGTTCCCGGATTTTGCGTTCCTCACGCGGTTGGGTTATAATGGGAACCCCTTGATAGTTCGCCCTTATTAAAGCTTTTCCAGCAATGCCCAACCTTGGCTTTACCATTTGCCACCTAGCCTTTTCTTTTCCTTGGGTTCTACAGACTCAAGGGTCATCATTATTTTAACCCCCCCCCCCCGGGCCAGTGCTCCTCTGAGTGTTGGTCCAAACTGTCAGCCGCCGGTGGCTACCAGGGGCAACTCTGGGCTGGCCTACCGGAAGTTTAGACAATCTGAGTGTGCCCTGAGAAAGAGTTATGTGCAGCTCCTATCGGGATTTGTCGGCACATTCGGGCGGTGTTGCTGGTCTTGTTTTAACCTGTCGAAATGTCTTGAAGAACCAAGATACCGAGTCTGATCAGAACGTCTAGGGAGGAGGTCTATTCCTTCGTTGACCGTGAGAGCTTGTCATGGGCTAAGTTGGGACTCCCCTGCAGGGATTTGAACTTTCGAAAGCCGTGCCCGCGGTTATGGGTAGATGGGAATTTGTTAATGTCCAGTTGTAGATAACTTGAACCTTAACTTAATCAAAATGAATCAACTGAGTGTGTTACCGTGATGGCCTCTTCTCGGCGGAGTCCGGGAAGTGGACACAGTGTTGGAGTAATGTTTGCGCAGGTTGTCTCTAGTTTCTCGCTCGCGCTTTGCCTCCTCTTCTCGCTCTCTTTTGCGAATAAGTTAGCCACCATATTTGCTAGTCGCTTGGTGCAGCTCCACATATATTTGTACCTTGCCTTACCTATAAGCTTAAATAGTCTTGATCGCGAGGGTGCGAGATTGCTGAGTCCCTGTGGCTCACAGATTACTATTACACCAGATGCAGGGCCTGATGATTCTGCTCCAGATGACGCGCTCGATCTCAAGTGGGAGTTCGACGAAGACCCTCAACGTTAGTATGTTTCCTTTCCTGATGATCAGTAGTGGTGTCCAGTTGGGGTGATCGGGACCGTGTCGCTTGTTGGGTTATCTTTTATTTTGGCGTCGTAGTCGGGCCATGATTGTTTGGATGATGTAATGTTATTTATGTACTTGATTGACGTGGTGAGTGTAAGCCAACTATGTTATCCCCCCCTTTATTATCTATATTACATGGGATGTTGTGAAGATTGCCTAACTTGCGACATATGCCTTCAATGCGATTATGTCTCTAAGTCGTGCCTCGACACGTGGGAGCTATAGTTGTATCGAGGGTGTTACAAGTTGGTAATCAGAGCCTTCCCCGACCTTAGGAGCCCCATTGCTTGATCGTTATTAGCGGCCGAGTTGTGTCTAGAAAAATGTTTTGAGTCATTTAGGAATTATATATCGGAGAGTTTAGGAATTCTTTTTACTTCCCAGTCTCCTCATTGCTCTGGTAAGGCATCCTGACGTAGAGTTTTGACTCTTCTCTTCTCAAATTTCACTAAAAAAATTTAGGATCACGCGGGTATCTTGGAATCGTTCCGATGGTTTTATGATGAGAACATTGTCTTGGTGCCTCCTGTCAGGGGTTTAGTGGAAGTGTCCCGGGGAGTTGAGCTCTGAGGTTTTGTCATCATAATTTTATCATTGCAATTCTGGAATACCTGAGTTTAGTACGCCGACATTGAAAATCTCTTTTATGCAGTTCGTTGGTGAGATAACCTCGACGCCACCCAGTACTGGGGCAGGAGTTTGGGAGTATCGCCATAACTTGTATAACGGATGCTTTTCGAAGGTTGAGGTAGATGGTTTCCGAAGGTTTCTTGGTTATGTGTTGAAGGATGGATACAGCTGGATGTAGGATTTGCTAGTTTGGGTGAGATATTATGCTTCCCCTGTATCCCCAACACCTAATTGCATAACCGGAAAGGTTCGGGAGTTTTATAGGTGGGAATTCTTGTAGCTCTAGTTCTTCTTCCACGGATATTGGTTTGAGATGGGGATTTCTTACCGATTATTCATTCTTGATCCGTACCTTGTTGATTTATTTCTCTACCTTAATTCTAAGTGGCTTCTCAATTTATGGATATGTGACCATTTCAAGAGGAATGCATTCGTTCATTTTGTTCGGATGTGAAGACTATATGTTGCAATTTTCATTCCGTTGGATTCAGCTTCAATAATTGTCTATCAATGTGCTAATGGATTGGCTTTCTAAGCACAAGGCTCGGCTTGATTGTGCAGCCAGGCAGATTCAATTGACTCATTCGTCTGAGGATGTAATTGTCTTTGCCGCTCGGGATAATACCATCCGTCTGTTTTCTCTCAATGAGAAGGGTGAACTCGATGCTATCTCGCAAATTCCAGTCGTTTACGAATATCAAGACGTCTTTCCAGAAGAGCTTCCAGGAATGCCTCCGCACCGGCCAGTTGAATTCGTTATTGATCTCGAGCCTGGCACGGAACCTGTGTGCAAGCGTCCTTACAAGCTCGGACCTGAAGAGTTGAAGGAGCTGAAGAAGCAACTCGGTATTCAAGAGAAAATGGGTCTCATCCGGCCTAGTTCTTTTCTGTGGGGTTGTGGTGTTCTTTTTGTGAAGAAGAAGTATGGAACAGACCGACTTTGTGTTGATTATTGTCCATTGAACAAGAAGACCGTCAAGAACAAATACCCACTTCCCAACATCAACGAGCTGTTCGAACAACTCAAAGGTGCCCAAGTATTCTCCAAGCTTGATCTCCGCATGGGTTATCATCAGATTCGTATCCGTGAGCAAGATATTCCCAAGACGGCTTTCAGGACAAGCTATGGTTCATATGAATACACTGTCATGTCTTTTGGCCTCGTCAACGCTCCTCCGACGTTCTCTCGCATGATGAACTTCATCTTCAACGTCTACACCAATGACTTTGTTTTGGTCTATCTCGACGACATTCTGGTTTTCTCGAAGAACAAGGAAGATCATGCCAAGCACTTGCGTTTGGTACTCGATAAGCTCAGGGAACATCAGTTCTACGCCAAGTTCTCCAAGTGTGAATTTTGGCTCGATGAGGTTCTTTATCTTGGTCATATCATCTCTGCCAAGGGCATTGTCGTGAATCCTGAGAAGGTGTCTACAATTGTGAATTGGGAACCTCCTCAGAACGTGAAGCAACTCCGTAGCTTCCTCGGTCTCACAAGCTATTGCCGAAGATTTGTTGAAAAATTTTCTAAGATCGCGAAGCCCCTCTCAAATCTTCTCCAGAAGCACGTCAAGTACGTTTGGTCTCCGGAGTGTGACATTGCTTTCAACACTTTGAAAGAGAAATTGATCACTGTTCCAGTTCTGACTCCGCCTGATGAATCCAAGCCGTACGCGGTCTTTTGTGATGCCTCTCTCCAAGGTCTTGGCGCAGTATTGATGCAAGAGAAGAAAGTTGTTGCTTATACCTCTCGCCAGTTGAAGCCCAATGATAAGAACTACCCCACTCATGATCTCGAGTTGGCGGCAGTTGTGCATGCTCTTTTGACTTGGAGACATCTTCTACTGGGAAGAAAAGTGGACATTTTCACTAACCATAAGAGTCTCAAGTACATCTTCACTCAGCCTAATCTCAACCTTAGGCAAACTCGATGGGTCGAAATGATTCAAGAGTATAATCCGAGTATTGAGTATACTCCAGGCAAGGTCAATGTGATTGTTGACGCATTGAGCAGGAAAGCTTATTGCAACAGTCTAATACTTCAGCCTTATCAACCCGAGCTTTGTGAAGCTTTCCGCAAACTTAATCTGCAAGTTGTTCCTCAAGGTTTCCTCGCCAACCTTCTAGTCTCTCCTACCTTGGAAGATCAGATTCGCCAAGCCCAGCTTCTTGATGCTATGGTGAGAAAGGTGAAGAATTGCCAAGAGTCAACCCAAGTACAAGTGCTACTACCTTGATGACAAGGACACTCTCTTCTTCGAGGATCATATTGTTGTACCCAAAGGTGACCTCCGTAAAGTGATCATGAATGAGGCTCACAATTCTCTCCTCTCCATCCACCCTGGGAGCACGAAGATGTATCAGGACCTTAAGCAGGCTTATTGGTGGACTCGAATGAAGCGCGAGATTGCTCAATTCGTGAATGAATGTGATGTCTGCAAAAGAGTGAAGGCAGAACACCAAAGGCCAGCTGGTCTCCTCCAACCTCTTGCCATTCCAGAATGGAAGTTTGAACACATTGAGATGGACTTCGTGACTGGGTTTCCAAAGTCCAAGCGTGGCAATGATGCTATATTCGTTGTCATCGACAAGCTCACCAAAGTGGTGCATTTTCTTCCTATCAAAGAGTCAATCACTGCAGCTCAATTGGCGGAACTCTATACCTCACGTATTGTCTCTCTGCATGGTATTCCACAAGTGATCTCTTCAGACCGTGGCAGCATCTTTACCTCCAAGTTTTGGGATTCTTTTCAGAAGGCCATGGGCACCAACATCCGCTTCAGCACAGCTTTCCATCCTCAAACTAGCGGTCAAGTCGAGCGTGTCAACCAGATTCTTGAAGATATGCTCAGGGCTTGTGTGATCTCCTTCGGCATGAAGTGGGAGGATTGTCTTCCTTATGCTGAATTCTCCTACAATAACAGTTTTCAAGCAAGTTCGGGCAAGGCCCCATTTGAAATTCTATATGGCAGAAAGTGTCGTACCCCTCTCAACTGGTTTAAACCGGTGAACGTCAGCTTTTGGGTAATGACTTAATCACAGAGGCAGAGGAAATAGAAAGTCATTCATGATAACCTCAAAGCAGCCCAATCCCGCCAGAAGAGCTACTATGATAGTAAGCACCGTGATTTGGCTTTCGAGATCGGAGATCATGTTTACCTCCGCGTCTCTCCTATGAAAGGTACTCGTTGCTTCGGTATCAAAGGGAAGCTTGCCCCTAGATACGTGGAACCTTTCAAGATTGTCAGCAAGAGAGGCGACCTCGCCTATCAACGCGAGCTTCCTTCAAACTTTGTAAATGTTCATGACGTGTTCCATGTCTCTCAACTTCGTAAGTGCTTCAAGACTCTTGCCCGCACCATCAACTTCGAGGACATTGAGCTCCAAGAAGATCTCTCTTATCGTGAGCACCCAGTTGCTATTCTTGAAGAGACTGAACGCAAGACTCGCAATAAGTCAATCAAATTTCTCAAAGTCAAGTGGTCACACCATTCCGACCGTGAAGCTGCCTGGGAACGCGAGGATCACCTCCGTTCTGAGTACCCGGTGTTCTTTCAGTCCTAGATCTCGGGACGAGATCCTTTCGTAGTGGTGGAGTGTTGTAACACCCCGGATGTAACTTTCCCAATTTGTACTCCAACTCTTGTCGTTTCCGGCGTTAAGTTATTTTATTTTCTCGGGTTCGGGTCTTTGTCTCCGTGTGTTGTTGTTGTTGTCATGCATCTCATATCATGTCATCATGTGCATTGCATTTGCATACGTGTTCATCTCATGCATTCGAGCATTTTCCCCGTTGTCCGTTTTGCATTCCGGCGCTTCGTTCTCCTCCGGTGGTCATTTCTAGCTTTCTTTCGTGTGTGGGGATTAAACATTTCCGGATTAGACCGAGACTTGCCAAGCGGCCTTGGTTTACTACCGGTAGACCGCCTGTCAAGTTTCGTATCATTTGGACTTCGTCTGATACTCCAATGGTTAACCGAGGGACCGAAAAGGCCTCGTGTGTGTTGCAGCCCAACACCCTTCCAATTTGGCCCAAAACCCACCTAAACCTGCTCCATCATCTAGAGCGTTTGATCATGATCGTGTGGCCGAAAACCGCACCTCTATTTAAAGTCCCCTCCCGAAATTTCCCGGATCTTCCCCTTCCTCTAACCCTAAATATCCACCGCGCCGCGCCGGACACGTCCGTGCTGGCCGGACACCATCCGCCGCCCGCCCGCACCAGTGGCAGGCTGCCACATGGCACCTCCGCCGCCAGCCGCCGCCGCGGCCCGGGAGCCCGGAGCCGGCCCCCGAGGCCCGTTCGCCGCCCCGCGGCGCCTAGGGTCCCCGCTGGCCGAGCGCCGCCACCGCGCTCGCCGGCCCCGCCGCCTCCGCCCGCCGGCGCCACCACCAGCCGCCCCGACCGCGCTCGCCGGCCCTGCCGCCTCCGCCGTGTCGCCCGCCGCGCCGCCTCGGCCACCACCGTCGCCCGACCGTCTCCCTCCTCCTCCGGCGACCACCTCCGGCATCGTCCCCGCCGCCGGTGAACACTGCGCCGCCGCCTCAGTTCGCGTGCCACCGAAACCCTAGATCTGGTGGTGTTTTTCTTCTAAGTCCCCGGAATTTTCTAGTCCAAGTGCTCATGTTCATAGCCTCGTAACTTTGCATCCGTAACTCCGATTCATGCATATATCATATCAAAATGTTCATCTCAGAGAGTACATCATTTCATTCCATTGCATCGTTTTCATTTGAGTTCATCTTGATGCCCGAAATGCTGTTAGAAGAGGGCTACTTGAGATAATTGTCAGATCTGCTGCTCCATTTAGCTTTTTTTCATTTTTGCCATGATTATTGTGTCCATGATATGCTCCTGAGTTCTACATATGTTTTGTTAAGGGTTTTGTCATCTTTCCAGAAGTGCAACCCATGTATTTTTGTGATGTGTGTGGTGACTAGCACAAGCTTGCCAAGTGGTGCACTTGGTAATTCTGTTTTCAGGGACTTAGCATTTCCACTAAGTCCTTGATCTGTCTATCTCATGTTGCCATATGTTCATGTTGTTTCCTAGAGATCCGTGCCTCTTTTGAGGATGATCAGAAAAAATGTTTTGTTAATCTTGTAGTGGTCTATCCATCCATGTCTTTGTTTGAAATTATGGAGAACCCTAGCTTGAGTCAATCGAGCTCTACTTTTGCTACTTTGTGAGTCTGGGCAGATTGTCAACTTGTTTGCAATTTTGCTGATGATGTTGTAGTTGATCCGTGCATGTTATGCTATTGTTCTTGCCATGTCTAGCTTTCATGTTGTGCCTTCTTGATGGGTGTATGCTTAGTTTGTCATGACTTGCCCTGTGGTGAGTGCATCGAGCTCGTAAACATGCCTACTTGAGTTATGTTTCAGCATGAGTCAGTTTTCACTAAGTCTGAAAACTGATTATGTTTTTGCTATGTTCACATGCTTGCAATTGTATTTTCTGATCCTTTTTGGCTCAAGGTCACTAAGGGACTTTTGTTAAGCTCTTTGAGTAGCTCCATGCCGTGCTTTACTTTGCCATGTTCAGGTCCTGTAGCATCTAGTTTTGTTGCTCCGAAGAGTGCTACCTGATCTGAAATTCCAGACAAGTGTTAATTTCACAAAGTCTGGGATCTGTTTGCCATATGCATTTTTGCCGTGCTTGTTTGAACCTGTTAATGGATGAATTGGCCGTAGCTCAGTGCTAGACTTTTGTTAAGAATCTTGTATGCATCCCTGCCATGTATTTTGTTGTCATGTTTGGGTGTTGTAGCATATTCATTTTGTTGCATTTAGTTGGCTACTTGCTGTAAATCGCAGACCGGTGTCATATTTGAATCGCTTGCCATTTCCAAACCGTAACTCCCATTCCGGCGTTCTTTATATCGTTTTCAAGCGATTTCATCTCATCTTTCCAGTGGCACACTTGGATTTCCATGTTGAGGCCAGGATCTTGCATTTCCTGTCATATCTTGCATATGCATCCCGCATCGCATCCCGCATAGCATATCATCATATCATCATATTGTTTGATCCTTGCACGTGGTTGATTGTGTCCTTGTTGATTGTTTGTCTTGTTTGGGTAGAGCCGGGAGACTAGTTCGCTAACGAGGAGCCCGTTGAGTTTGCTTTCGAGGATCCAGTCAACTCTGACAACTGTGCAGGCAAGATGATCGTACCCTCGAAATCACTACTATCTTTGCTTTGCAAGTTTGCTCGCTCTTTTGCTATGCCAATGCTACAATGCCTACCACTCGCTTTCAAGCCTCCCAGATTTCCATGTCAAACCTCTAACCCACCATGTCCTAGCAAACCGTTGATTGGCTATGTTACCGCTTTGCTCAACCCCTCTTATAGCATTGCTAGTTGTAGGTGAAGAATGGAGGTCGTTCCTTGTTGGAACATTTATTTACTTGTTGAGATATCATTATATTGCCATGTTATCTTAATGCATATATATACTTGGTAAAGGGTGGAAGGCTTGGCCTCTCGCCTAGTGTTTTGTTCCACTCTTGCCGCCCTAGTTTCCGTCATATCGGTGTTATGTTCCCGGATTTTGCGTTCCTCATGCGGTTGGGTTATAATGGGAACCCCTTGATAGTTCGCCTTGATTAAAGCTTTTCCAGCAATGCCCAACCTTGGTTTTACCATTTGCCACCTAGCCTTTTCTTTCCCTTGGGTTCTACAGACTCAAGGGTCATCATTATTTTAACCCCCCCCCCCCCGGGGCCAGTGCTCCTCTGAGTGTTGGTCCAAACTGTCAGCCATCGGTGACTACCAGGGGCAACTCTGGGCTGGCCTACCGGAAGTTTAGACAATCTGAGTGTGCCCTGGGAAAGAGATATGTGCAGCTCCTATCGGGATTTGTCGGCACATTCGGGTGGTGTTGCTGGTCTTGTTTTAACCTGTCGAAATGTCTTGAAGAACCGAGATACCGAGTCTGATCGGAACGTCTTGGGAGGAGGTCTATTCCTTTGTTGACCGTGAGAGCTTGTCATGGGCTAAGTTGGGACTCCCCTGCAGGAATTTGAACTTTCGAAAGTCGTGCCTACGGTTATGGGCAGATGGGAATTTGTTAATGTCCGGTTGTAGATAACTTGAACCTTAACTTAATCAAAATGAATCAACTGAGTGTGTTACCGTGATGGCCTCTTCTCGGCGGAGTCCGGGAAGTGGACACGGTGTTGGAGTAATGTTTGCGCAGGTTGTTCTCTAGTTTCTCGCTCGCGCTTTGCCTCCTCTTCTCGCTCCCTTTTTCGAATAAGTTAGCCACCATATTTGCTAGTCGCTTGTTGCAGCTCCACATATATTTGTACCTTGCCTTACCTATAAGCTTAAATAGTCTTGATCGCGAGGGTGCGAGATTGCTGAGTCCCTATGGCTCACAGATTACTATTACACCAGATGCAGGGCCTGATGATTCCGCTCCAGGTGACGCGCTCGAGCTCAAGTGGGAGTTCGACGAAGACTCTCAACATTATTATGTTTCCTTTCCTGATGATCAGTAGTGGTGTCCAGTTGGGGTGATCGGGACCGTGTCGCTTGTTGGGTTATCTTTTATTTTGGCGCCGTAGTCGGGCCATGAGTGTTTGGATGATGTAATGTTATTTATGTACTTGATTGACGTGGCGAGTGTAAGCCAACTATGTTATCCCCCCCCCTTTATTATCTATATTACATGGGATGTTGTGAAGATTGCCTAACTTGCGACATATGCCTTCAATGCGATTATGTCTCTAAGTCGTGCCTCGACACGTGGGAGCTATAGTCGCATCGAGGCCTATCCATCCTCCTGCCCTAAATCGTGCTGGAGGGGATTATTGCCATCTTCGGCACTATCCGGAGTGCTATTATCTCCTGTGCCAGTATCACCACTTTTGCTTTGGTGGGACTTAGAGCGGCACCGCTGACGTCGGTGCTTGGGTTGCTTCTTGGAGGGGTCATCCTCCGCTGTCTCGTCGCCATTGCCTTCTTTGGGTGTGTCCACCATGTATATGTCGTATGATGAGGTGGTTGTCCAGTGCCCTGTGGGCAGTGGTTCCTCTTCGTCTCCCGCATCGTCGTCCATACCGTCAATGTCTTCAAAGTCGAAGTCGAGCATGTCAGTTAAGTCGTCGACAGTGGCTACTAAGTGGGTGGTGGGTGGGTAGCAAATTTCTTCGTCATCCGCATCCCAATCCTGCCGGACATAGTTCGGCCAGGATCCTCCTGACAAGGAGAGAGACCTTAATGAGTTCAGTATGTCGCCAAAGGGCGAGTGCTGAAAAATATCCGCGGAGGTAAACTCCATGATCGATGCCCAATCGGATTCGCTAGGAACGGGCGCAGGCGATTCGGAGTCCGTGGTCGTAGAAGAATCCGGCAGTTTGACAACACGGCTCTCGTGCAGGGTAAGGTCGATGTTCGGCTCGATCGCCGCTGAGGATAAGGCCTCCGTGGCGGGGTCCATCCACCCGTCCATGGACGGCGCAACTGGCTCCGAATTGAGGGTCAGAGCGGCTGCCGGTGCAATCTCCTGGACACTGTCCAATGGTAGAGCTAAATCGTACTCATCGTGACCGTGTGACGCACAAGGCGGGGGATCGAATCCGTCAAAGATCAAGTCTCCGCGGATATCGGCCGTGTAGTTTAAGCTTCCGAACCTGACCTGGTGGCCAGGGGCGTAACTTTTGATCTGCTCCAGATGGCCAAGCGAGTTGGCCCGCAGTGCGAAGCCGCCGAACACAAAGATCTGTCCGGGGAGAAAAGTCTCACCCTGGACTGCATCGCCATCGATGATCGTAGAAGCCATCAAGCCTAACGGCGACGACACAGAGGAACTCTCAATGAAAGCACCAATGTCGGTGTCAAAACCGGCGGATCTCGGGTAGGGGGTCCCGAACTGTGCGTCTAAGGCGGATGGTAACAGGAGGCAGGGAACATGATGTTTTACCCAGGTTCGGGCCCTCTCGATGGAGGTAAAACCCTACGTCCTGCTTGATTTATTCTTGATAATATGAGTATTACAAGATTTGATCTACCATGAGATCGGAGAGGCTAAACCCTAGAAGCTAGCCTATGGTATGATTGTATGTTGTCCTACGGACTAAACCCTCTGGTTTATATAGACACTGGAGAGGGCTAGGGTTACACAAGGCCGGTTACAAAGGAGGAGATATACATATCCGTATTGCCTAGCTTGCCTTCCACGCCAAGCAGAGTCCCATCCGGACACGAGACGAAGTCTTCAATCTTGTATCTTCATAGTCTAACAGTCCGCCCAAAGGATATAGTCCGGCTGTCCAGAGACCCCCTAATCCAGGACTCCCTCAATAGCAATACTAGGTTCAACTTTAATTTGCTCAGGGGGTGTAGGTGTTCTAGTATTACTCTTACAAACCATAGTTGAAGCTTTAGCATGATCCTTTATTCTAACAGGGAAAGGTGGTTTCTCAATATAAGCAGTAGGAACAACAAGATCAACATTATAAGTGATAGTCTTTCTTCAACTTTAATAGGTGCAACTACTTTTACGTCAATGGGAGGATTATATTTAAACCACTTCTCCTTAGGGATATCAACATGAGTAGCAAAGGATTCATAGAAAGAAGCTACTATCTCAGAGTCAAGTCCATATTTAGTGCTAAATTCACGAAAAGCATCGGTATCCATAAAAGATTTAACACAATCAAACTTGGGTGTTATACCTGACTAATTACCTTCGTCGAGATCCCCATCTTTAGAGTTGTGTTTAATTCTTTCCAATAAATCCCATTTCAATTCAATAGTATTCATCATAAAAGAACCAGTACAAGAAGTATTGAGCATGGAGCGATTATTGAGACAAAGCCGAGCATAATTTTTTTGAATAATAATTTCTTTTGAGAGCTCATGATTGGGGCATGTATATAACACTGACTTAAGCCTCCCCCAAGCTTGAGTGATGCTTTCTCCTTCGCGAGGACAAAAATTATATATATAATTACGATCACGACAAACAAGATGCATAGGATAACACTTCTGATGAAATTCCAATTTCAATCGGTTGTAGTTCCATGATCCATATAATCACATAGCCTAAACCATGTCAATGCCTTTCCCTTCAAAGATAAAGGGACGACCTTCTTCTTGATAACATCCTCGGGCATACCTGCAAGCTTAAATAATCCACAAACTTCATCCACATAGATTAGGTGCAAATCGGGATGTAATGTTCCATCACCTGTGAAAGGATTAGCTAGCAGTTTCTCTATCATACCCGAAGGAATTTCAAAGTAAACATTTTCAGTAAGTTCAGTAGGTTGAGGAGCAACTCTTTGCTCTACTGGTCATGGTGAAGATACCCTGAACAAGCCCCTCAAAGGATTATGTTCCATAGTAACAAGTGACAGTAAATTTCGGCACACTATATAAATTTTTCCTTACCAAATTCCACCTACCAAAGGCGCTTCATTCCCCGAAAACGGTGCCAGAAAAGAGTCTTGATGACCCACAAGTATAGGGGATCTATCTTAGTCCTTTCGAATAAGTGAGAGTGTTGAACCCAACGAGGAGCAGAAGGAAATGATAAGCAGTTTTCAGTATGGTATTCTCTGCAAGCACTGAAATTATCGGTAACAGATAGTTTTGTGATAAGGTAATTTGTAACGGGTAACAAGTAATAAAAGCAAATAAGGTGCAGAAAGATGGCCCAATCCTTTTTTTAGAAAAGGACTAGCCTGGAAAAACTCTTATATAAAGGAAAACGCTCCTGAGAACACATGGAAATTATCATCAAGCTAGTTTTCATCATGTTCATATGATTCGTGTTCGATACTTTGATAATTTGATATGTGGGTGGACCGGTGCTTGGGTACTACCCTTACTTGGACAAGCATCCCACTTATGATTAACCCCTACTGCAAGCATTCGCAACTACCAAAGAAGTATTAAGGTAAAATTAACCATAGAATGAAACATATGGATCCAAATCAACCCGTTACGAAGCAACTCATAAACTAGGGTTTAAGCTTCTGTCACTCTAGAAACCCATCATCTACTTATTACTTCCCAATGCCTTCCTCTAGGCCCAAACAATGGTGAAGTTTCGTGTAGTCGACGTTCACATGACACCACTAGAGGATAGACAACATACATCTCATCAAAATATCGAACGAATACCAAATTCACATGACTACTTATAGCAAGACTTCTCACATGTCTTCAGGAACAAACATAACTACTCACAAATCATATTCATGTTCATAATCATAGGGGTATTACTATGCATAAAGGATCTGAACATATGATCTTCCACCGAATAAACCAACTAGCATCAACTAAAAAGAGTAATCAACACTACTAGAAACCCACAGGTACCAATCTGAGGTTTTGAGACAAAGATTGGATACAAGAGATGAACCAGGGTTTGAGATAAGATGGTGCTGGTGAAGATGTTGAAGGAGATTGACCCCCTCCCGATGAGAGGATCGATGATGATGATGGTGGTGATGATTTCCCCCTCTCGGAGGGATGTTTCCCCGGCAGAACAGCTCCGTCGGAGCCCTAGATTGGTTCTGCCTCGTGGCGACGGAGTTTCATCCCGTAAGCTTGCTTATGATTTTTCTTGGATGAAAGACTTCATATAGCAGAATAAGGGCACTGGGGGCCTGATAGGGGGCCCATGAGATAGGGGGCGCGCCCCCCACCCTCGTGGCCATGGTGTGGGCCCCCTTTGGTAAATTCTTTTGCCAGTATTTTTTATATATTCCAAAACGTGCTCCCGTGAAGTTTCAGGACTTTTGGAGTTGTGCAGAATAGGTCTCTAATATTTGCTCCTTTTCCAGCCCAGAATTCCAGCTGCCGGCATTCTCCCTCTTCATGTAAACCTTGTAAAATAAGCGAGAATAGGCATAAGTATTGTGACATAATGTGTAATAACAACCCATAATGCAATAATTATCGATATAAAAGCATGAGTATCACCATGCTGCTATTGTATATACTCTTGATGATCTTAAGGGCATTAGTCCCACTCTATGCCAGCACAAAATAAAATTGGAGAAAGACACTAAACCGGTTGTTGATCACCAACGACGGTTAAATCCTAAGATGAAAGAAGTAGTAAGAAATGAAATACTAAAGCTTCTAGAGGCAGGTATAATTTATCCTGTTGCTGATAATCAGTGGGTAAGTCCTGTCCATTGTGTCCCTAAGAAGGGAGGTATTACTGTTGTTCCTAATGATAAAGACGAAATATCCCACAAAGAATTGTTACAGGTTATAGAATGGTAATTGATTTCTGCAAATTAAATAAAGCTACTAGAAAGGATCATTACCCTTTACCTTTTATTGATCAAATGCTAGAAAGATTATCCAAACATACACATTTTTGCTTTCTAGACGGTTATTCTGGTTTCTCTCAAAAACCTGTGTCTAAAGAGGATCAGGAAAAGACCACTTTTAGTTGCCCTTTCGGTACCTTTGCTTATAGACGTATGCCTTTTGGTTTATGTAATGCACCTGCTACCTTTCAAAGATGTATGACTGCTATATTCTCTGACTTTTGTTAAAAGATTGTTGGTGTTTTCATGGATGATTTCTCCATGTATGGAACTTCTTTTGATGATTTTTTAAGCAACCTTGATCGAGTTCTGTAGAGATGTGACGAAACTAATCTTGTCTTGAATTGGGAGAAGTGCCACTTTATGGTTAATGAAGGTATTGTCTTGGGGCATAAAATTTCTGAAAGAGGTATCGAAGTTGATAAAGCTAAAGTTGATGCTATTGAAAAGATGGCGTGTCCTAAGGACATTAAAGGTATAAGAAGTTTCCTTGGTCATGCCTGTTTTTATAGGAGCTTCATTAAAGATCTCTCAAAAATTTCTAGGCCTCTGACTAATCTATTACAAAAAGATGTTCCTTTTGCCTTTGATGATGATTGTGTAGAAGCATTTGAAATACTTAAGAAAGCCTTGATTTCTGCACCTATTGTTCAACCACCTGATTGGAATTTAACCTTTGAAATTATGTGTGATGCTAGTGATTATGTTGTAGGTGGTGTTATAGGACAAAGGGTTGATAAGAAATTAAATGTTATCCAATATGCTAGAAAAACTCTAGACACTGCCCAGAGAAATTATGCTACTACTGAAAAAGAATTTTTAGCAGTTGTATTTGCTTGTGATAAGTTCAGACCTTATATTGTTGATTCTAAAGTAATTGTTCACACTGATCATGCTTCTATTAAATACCTTATGGAAAAGAAAGATGCTAAACCTAGACTATTAGATGGGTTCTCTTGCTACAAGAATTTGATTTGCATATTATATTGATAGAAAGGGAGCTGAGAACCCCGTTGCAGACAACTTATCTAGGTTAGAGAATGTTCTTTTTGACCCACTCCCTATTGATGATAGCTTTCCTGATGAACAATTAGCTATCATAAATGCTTCTCATACTGCTCCATGGTATGCTGATTACGCTAGTTACATTGTTGCTAAATTTATACCACCTAGTTTCACATACCAGCAAAAGAAAAAGTTTCTCTATGATTTGAGACATTACTTCTGGGATGACCCACACCTTATAAAGAAGGAGTAAATGGATTTATTAGACGTTGTGTACCTGAGCATGAACAGGAACAGATCCTACGGAAGTGTCACTCCGAGTCTTATGGAGGACACCACGCTGGAGATAGAACTGCACATAAGGTATTGCAATCCAGTTTTTATTGGCCTACTCTTTTCAAAGATGCCCGAAACTTTGTCATGTCCTGTGATGAATGTCAAAGAATTGTTAATATTAGTAGGCGTCAAGATATGCCTTTGAACTATTCACTTGTTATTGAACCATTTGATGTTTGGGGCTTTGATTATATGGGACCGTTTCCTTCCTCTAATGGGTATACACATATTTTAGTTGCTGTTGATTATGTTACTAAGTGGGTAGGAGCTATTCCAGCTAGTAGTGCTGATCATAACACCTCTATTAAGATGCTTAAAGAAGTTATTTTTCCAAGGTTTGGAGTCCCTAGATACTTAATGACTGATGGTGGTTCACATTTTATTCATGGTGCTTTTTGTAAAATGCTTGCTAAGTATGATGTTAATCATAGAATTGCATCTCCATACCACCCATAGTCTAGTGGTCAAGTAGAACTGAGTAATAGAGAGATTAAATTAATTTTGCAAAAGACTGTTAATAGATCTAGAAAGAATTGGTCCAAGAAACTTGATGATGCATTATGGGCCTATAGAACTGCATATAAAAATCCTATGGGTATGTCTCCGTATAAAATGGTTTATGGAAAAGCATGTCACTAACCTCTCGAACTAGAACATAATGCATATTGGGCCATTAAAGAGCTCAATTATGATTTCAAACTTGCCTGCGAGAAGAGACTATTTGACATTAGCTCACTTGATGAGTGGAGAACCCAGGCCTATGAGAATGCCAAACTGTTTAAAGAAAAAGTTAAAAGATGGCATGACAAAAGGATACAAAAGCGTGAGTTTAATGTAGATGATTATGTTCTGTTATACAACTCCCTTTTAAGATTTTTTTCAGGAAAACTCCTCTCTAAATGGGATGGTCCTTACGTTATCAAGGAGGTCTATCGTTCCGGTGCCATAAAAATCAATAACTTCGAAGGCACAAATCCGATGGTGGTGAACGATCAAAGAATCAAACATTATATCTCAGGTAATCCCATAAATGTTGAAACCAATGTTATTGATACCGTAACCCCGGAGGAGTACATAAGCGACACTTTCCAGAATGTTTCAGACTCCGAAAAGGAATAGGTATGTGGTACGGTAAGTAAACTGACTCCAAAATAGTTCTAATAGCAATTTTCCTCTGTTTTGGAATATTTAAGAAAATAGGAAATAAGAAATAGTCCGGAAAGGACATGAGGCAACCACAAGGGTGGAGGGCGCGCCCTACCCCTTGGGCATGCCCCCTGCATTGTGGGCACCTTGTGTGCCCTCCGGACTCTGAATTCTTCCACGGTACTTCTTTTGGTCGGTAAAAAATTATTATATGATCTCCCGAAGGTTTTGACCACTGTACCACGGCAAAATCCCCTGTCTTCGTTTTGAGCTGTTTTCTGCCAGAGTTTCCAAGGCCTGGCATCATGTTGTCCCCCTCCTCCAATAACACGGGTGACGATGCTTGGATAATGAAGATAGAGATGAAGAGAGAAGAACTTGGGGAGATAAACAAGGGCGATAGGATCAAGAAGGCCACGGAGGATCAAGCTCCGAAAGCAGAAGAACAAGACATCCTTCAACCTTACTATAACCATCTTACCCTTACTGAAATAGAAGCTTTCAAGATGATTGAAATAGTTTGGGTGCAAAACAAGTATCTCACTCATGAAAATATTTTGTTGCAAGAATACATCACCGCACTCAAGGGCATTATTCGCAAATTGGAGAATCTCCTATGCTCGATGTGTGACACGACTTCATCAACAACTCCATCATCACCACCTCCGAAGAAAGAGACATAAACACATGGGTATGGGCACTCCCCTTGGCAACTGCCAAGCTTGGGGGAGGTGCCCGTGTATCGTATCACCATCAAACTTCTATCTTTACCTTTTTCTTAATTCGACCCTTTTGGTTATATCTTGATCTAGTAGAATAAAGTTTAGTATGATCTAGCTTTGAGTTTTGTGTTGATCCTTATCTATTTAATCGAGTCTGTGAGCTATATATAATAAATATTAGTTTTGAGTCAAGTGCTTGGTTATCTTGCTATGATCTTGAGGGAATAAAAAAGGGGAAATAATAAAAAGAAATAAAGAGATCATATTGATCTTATGGAGAGTAATGACTTCACATATAAAGAGTATGGTGAATAAAAGTTGTTGAGAGTTGACAAACATAGTTTGGGTCATCGTTGCAATTAATAGGAAGTAATAAAGAAAGAGAGGTTTTCATATATAAATATACTATCTTGGACATCTTTTATCATTGTGAGCACTCATTAAAATATGACATGCTAAAGTTGATGTTGGACAAGGAAGACAACGTAATGGGTTATGTTTTCTTATATCCGAAATAAATTATATTGTCATGGATCATCCAACATGTTGAGCTTGCCTTTCCCACCTCATGATAGCCAAATTCTTTGCACCAAGTAGAGATACTACTTGTGCTTCTAAATATCCTTAAACCCAGTTTTGCCATGAGAGACCACCATATCTACCTATGGATTGAATAAGATCCTTCAAGTAAGTTTTCATTGTTGCAAGCAATAAAAATTGCTCTCTAAATATGTATGATCTATTAGTGTGGAGAAAATAAGCTTTATACGAGCTTGTGATATGGACGAAATAAAAGAGATGGACTGCATAATAAAGGTCCCTATCACAAGTGCCAATATAAAGTGACGTTCTTTTGCATTAAAATTGTGTGCATCCAACCATAAAAGCACATGACAACCTCTGCTACCCTCTGCGAAGGGTCTATCTTTTATTTTTTTTTGTCTTATACCTTATACAAGAGTCATGGTGATCTTCACCTTTCCTTTTTACACTTTATCCTTTCGCAAGCACTATGTGTTGGAAAGATATATATATCCAATTGGATGTGGGTTTTCATAAAGCATTATTGTTGACGTTACCCTTGAGGTAAAAGGTTAGGAGGCAAAACTATAAGCCCCTATCTTTCTCCGTGTCCAATTAAAACTTCATACCCATAAGTATTGCGTGAGTGTTAGCAATTGTGAAAGACAAAATGATAGTTGAGTATGTGGACTTGCTGAAAAGCTCTTATATTGACTCTTTCTGGTGTTATGATAAATTGCAATTGCTTCAATGACTGAGATTATAGTTTGCTAGTTTTTCAATGAAGTTTCTGATTCATACTTGACATTGTGAATAGATTGTTACTTTAGCATAAGAAATCATATGACTATAGAAGGCACATGGCAGCACAAGCAAACATGAGATCTGACGAGAAAAGGCGAATGAAAAAGAAGGCGAATAAAACGGCAAATTTTTGTAGTGGGGGAGAGGAAAATGACAGGCAAATGGCAAATAATGTAAATTGCGAGGAGATGATATTTGTGACTAGGAACCTAGTAGATGTTGATGATGTCTCCTCGGCAACGGCGCCAGAAATTCCTTTTGATGCGGCTTGAATTTACGTCGGTATTTCCCCAAAGAGGAAGGGATGATGCAGCACAGTGATACGTCCATATTGCATCATGCTTTTATATCGATATTTATTGCATTATGGGCTGTTATTACACATTATGTCACCATACTTATGCCTTTCCTATCTTATTTTACAAGGTTTATATGAAGAGGGAGAATGCCGGCAACTGGAATTCTGGGCTGGAAAAGGATCAAATATTAAAGACCTATTTTGAACAACTCCAAAAGTCCTGAAACTCCACGAAAGTCAGTTTTGGAATATATAAAATATATTGGGCGAAGGAAGCACCAGAGGGGGGTCACCCACCGTCCACGAGGGTAGAGGGCGCGCCCCCTACCTCATGGGCCACCTGGAACCCCCCGATGCCCATCTTTTGGTATAAGGTTTCTTTTGCCCTAGAAAAAATCAGAAGGAATCTTTCGGGATGAAGCATCGCCGTCTCAAGGCGGAACCAATCTAGGGCTCCAGCGGAGCTGTTCTGCGGGCGAAACATCCCTCCGGGAAGGGGAAATCATCACCATCGTCATCGCCATCGATCCTCTCATTGGGAGGGGGTCAATCTCCATCGACATCTTCACCAGCACCATCTCCTCTAAAACTCTAGTTCATCTCTTGTATTCGTTTTTTTCTCAAAACCTCAGATTGGTACCTGTGGGTTGCTAGTAGTGTTGATTACTCCTTGCAGTTGATGCTAGTTGGTTTATTCGATGGAAGATTATATGTTCAGATCCTTTATGCACATTAATATCCCTTTGATTATGAACATGAATATGATTTGTGAGTAGTTACGTTTGTTCCTGAGGACATGGGAGAAGTCTTGCTATAAGTAGTCATGTGAATTTGGTATTCATTCGATATTTTGATGAGATGTATGTTGTCTATCCTCTAGTGGTGTCATGTGAACGTCGACTACATGAAACTTCACCATTGTTTGGGCCTAGAGGAAGGCATTGGGAAGTATTAAGTAGATGATGGGTTTCTAGAGTAACAGAAGCTTAAACCCTAGCTTATGAGTTGCTTCGTAACGGGCTGATTTGGATCCATATGTTTCATTCTATGGTTAAGTTTACCTTAATACTTCTTTTGTAGTTGCGAATGCTTGCAGTAGGGGTTATTCATAAGTGGTATGATTGTCCAAGTAAGGGCAGTACCCAAGCACCGGTCCACCCACATATCAAATTATCGAAGTAATGAATGTGAATCATATGAGCATGATGAAAACTAGCTTGACGATAATGCCGATGTGTCCTCGGTAGTGCTTTCCTTTATATAAGAGTTTGTCCAGGCTTGTCCTTTGCTACAAAAGGGATTGGGCACCTTGCTGCACCTTGTTTACTTTTGTTACTCGTTACCTATTACGAATTACCTTATCACAAAACTATTTGTTACCAATAATTTCAGTGCTTGCAAAGAATACCTTACTGAAAACTGCTTGTCATTTCCTTATGCTCCTCGTTGGGTTCGACACTCTTACTTATTGGACGGACTATGATAGCTCTCCTATTCTTGTGGGTCATAAAACAGTGGTGGTAGGTATTTCCCTCGGTTATCAGACCAAGTTTATCGAACCAGTATGTCGGGGATATACCCCGCGATATGACCCAGCTGGATATATGAGCCGGCCGGATCTGGCGACTCACTAGTGACCCGCCCTGACTTGGCGACTCACTAAGTGACCCGCCCGGATCTCTCCACTCACTGATGACCCGGCCGGCGGGTCAGAGGAGAAACAAGACCCAGTGGCCTAGAAGGCGGTTCATGGAAGTCCGGCTCAAGCTATGGTGGGCCGGTTTAAGAGAAAATGCATAAGGAATATTCCATTACAAAGGAAGCAAGACTAGGACTCCACTTGTAATAGAGTAATCCTAATCCTAATAGGACTAGTCATGTAAGCCGCCCCTTCAACAAATCAACATATATAAGGAGGAGCAGAGCACCCCAAGAGGGACAGGTTCCACAAGTTGGACAAGTTAGGTTTAGATAGATAAGTCAATAGCTCTCGACATAGAGCACCCTTGTAACCATGATCATGATCATCAATATCAATGAAGCAGGATGTAGGCTTTTACCTCCGCCGTGAGGGGCCGAACCTGGGTAAAACATCGCGTCTCTCGTCCCGCTCAACCCCTCTCAAGCTACCACATAGATGCGTTGGCCTCATGACTAAGTCCTTTTCATGAGGACATCTGTCGTGACAAATCCACGACAGTTGGCGCCCACCGTGGGGCTTGCGCATGGTGGTGTTGAGTTCTTGAAGGGATTTCTCCTAGCAATCGTGAAGTACGCAATTTTTCAGATGAAGAAGAGCCAGTTTGGTAGGATTTGCATCAGCTTCAAGTTCATCAGTTCAGATTCAAGATATGTGAAATTTAAGGTCAAGAAAAATTTAGGGTTCCGTTTTGTGCGGCGGCGAGTGATCCTTGGATCTGATTTACCCTCTGGCATTTTGGAAGAATAAAGATCTCCGGCAGGAGCAACTGGCAAGATCTCTGCAAACCAATCGATGAGACCTTCAGCGGCGCACGTGCAAGATCATGCCCAACCATCCGAAAGCTCGCGCATTACGGAAAACCAAAAGAAGGAAATGACAAGGACTTAAGGATGATCAGGTGCCGGATTACAAGAATTTTTAACCCGAAGCACAACCTGTCAAATTTGTTCTTGTGTTTATTTTGCAGGATCAGTTTAACATGGATAAAATCCAAAATTCAATTGGGGGCTAATGTCGGGGATATACCCCACGGTATGACCCGGCCGGATATATGAGCCGGCCAGACCTGGCGACTCACTGGTGACCCGCCTTGACCTGGCGACTCACTAAGTGACCCGCCCGGATCTCTCCACTCACTGATGACCCGGCCGAGCCAGGCGACTCACCGATGAACCGACCGTCGGGTTAGAGGAGTGACAAGACCCAGTGGCCCAGAGGCGGTTCATGGAAGTTCGGCTCAAGCTATGGTGGGCCGGTTTAAGAGGAAACACATAAGGAATATTCCCTTACAAAGGAAGCAAGACTAGGACTCCACTTGTAATAGAGTAATCCTAATCCTAATAGGACTAGTCATGTAAGCCGCCCCTTCAACATATATAAGGAGGGGCAGGGCACCCCAGGAGGGACAGGTTCCACAAGTTGGACAAGTTAGGTTTAGATAGATAAGTCAATAGCTCTCGAGATAGAGCATCCTTGTAACCGTGATCATGATTATCAATATCAATGAAACAGGATGCAGGCTTTTACCTCCACCGTGAGGGGCCGAACCTGGGTAAAACCTCACATCTCTCGTCCCGCTCAACCCCTCACTACTGGAATCAGCTACTTTGCCATCTGCCAGCTCTTTGCCGTCAGCTAGCGGACGGCAAAGAAGCTCTTTGCCATCAGCTACCCGAAAGCAGACGGCAAAGAACTTGCTGATGGCAAAGAAAGCCTTTGCCATCAGCCAGCTCTTTGCCGTCCGCTAGCTGACGGCAAAGAGGGAGGGGGGCCCACTGAGGAGCTGGTTAAAAAATACTTAACGTCCCCCCGCTTTGCCGTCCGCCGCAGATGGCAAATATGAAGAAAAGCGGACGGCAAAGGAGGGCGGACGGCAAAGGCTACCCTAACTAACCTAACTAACGGCCGAGCCCCCTCCCCCGCCCGTTACTCATCTCTCTCCCTCGACCTCCTCCGCCCCCGCCCCCGCCCCCACCGCCCGGCGCCGCCCCC
>NC_041380.1:301727539-301739228 GCF_002162155.2 Triticum dicoccoides | reverse complement strand
CCCGACACCACACCCCGACACCTGACCCCGACACCCTGACCCCGACACCCCGACCCCGACACCACACCCCGACACACAGACCACGACACCACACCCCGACACCCCGACCCCGACACGACACCCTAACCCCGAAACAGCACCCCGACACCGACATGACACCCCGACCCCCTAAACCTCCCGAAAAGGTGCTCTTTGGCCTTCCAGAGGCCGACGGGGTTATATATTTGTGAATTATTAGTTAGGTCATATATTTTTCGATTTTGTTATGAAAAACATCATATATAATTGTGTTGATCGGGTAGATTTAAATGTGCAGTTGTTTCATCGCTGCGAGGTTTGGTGTTCGACGACCGCGCCGTGCGTTTGACGAGCTCTGCCCCTTCGTTCGTGGGTGAGCACAAATGACATGTCCTTCTCCCCCATTAATTATTTGCACAAATGACATGAAATTTGGTAGCTAGCTATATATGTGTCTTGAATCATCAGTATGCGTAACCAATATGTGTCTCCCATTCGAAAGCGTCATAGTTATAAATATGCATGCATTTGCATATTTATAACCTTGATTCTTTCGAATTGTCCAACGCTATCCACGGACAGCCCGAGTATGTGTAGATTGGGTTCGTTTTCCCATATGCTTTGCTCCGGATCCGACGCATAAACTTCGTCAGTGCCTCCCCTGTTGTTCTCTGGGTACACATCCTCTCTGTTTATTGCAGAGACGTGTATCAGGAGAACAGCGGGGAGGTGCTGCCGAAATTTTGTGTCGGATCCGGAGCATAGCATATGGGAAAATGAACCCAATCTACACATACTCGGGTGGGATTAGGACCTATCATTACCTATTAGAGTGTAGGTTGCATGGACGTAATAAAATTGACAAAGTAGATCAACTGATGAATATATACATGGTGAATTATATATATAATTGTTGTGTGTCCAGTAGCTCTGAAAGTCAAGATGAGTGATCGTGCGTGGATGTATACCGGTCACACTGGTCAGAACAAATGGAGCGCTGAATGGTTCACAAAAACCAAGGGGTTTGTGCAAGCCGCATTTGCAAATGGCCAGAGGAAAACTTGGTGCCCCTATTTCCGATGCGGCAATTGGAAAAAGAGGACAGAGGCGGAAATGGGTAAACACCTGCAGAAGAATGGTTTTATGCCCGATTATACGGTGTGGACATTTCATGGTGAGTCTGCCCAACGTGACCGAGCTGAGGTGGATCATCGTCGCACCGACGAGCATGGTACCGGGATGGAAAACATGGTGCAAGACTATGATGATGCTCGGGATTCGGACGAGGAGATGGAGGAATCTGCAAAGGCCTTCAATGAAATGTTGGAGTCTTCAAAACGTCCGCTCCACGAGCACACTGAGCTTTGTCAGTTGGATGCCATCTCACAAGTAATGGCTTTGAAGGCTCAGTTCAACTTGGGCAAAGAATGCTATGACACAATTATGACAGTATTTGGACGCTTTCTACCCAAAGGCCATGTAATGCCTGCAAACCTGTACCAGTCGAACAAAATCCTCCGTGCACTGAAGATGCCCTATGAGAAGATACATGCCTGTGAGAAAGGATGTGCCTTATTTAGGCTTGACTATGCGGACTTGAACTATTGTCCCATTTGCAAGTGTTCCAGGTATATTGTGGTAGACAACGGTATGGGTGAGAAGACACGGACCAAAATCCCTGTTAGTGTTCTTCGGTATATGCCAATCGTACCAAGACTTCAACGTCTTTTCATGGTCGAAGAGACGGCCAAACAGATGACATGGCACAAAACAGGCAAAAGAACCGAACTAGATGCAGATGGGAAACTGATGATGGTACACACATCGGATGGTGTTGCGTGGAAAAGGTTTGATGAATTACATGCTGACAAAGCGGCAGATCCGAGGCATCCTCGAGTCGGCATCAGCACCGATGGGTTCAGTGTGTTTGGTATGACGGCAGCCCAATACAGTTGTTGGCCCGTATTTGTCTTTCCACTCAATCTCCCCCCCGGACAGACTATGCAAAGAAAGAACATTTTCCGGACGTTGATAATTCCAGGGCCCAACTATCCGGGGAAAAATATGAATGTGTACATGCAGCCGCTTAAGGACGAATTGCAAGAAGCCTGGGATAATGGGTTGAAGACATATGACGCCTATAGCAAACGAAACTTCATAATGCGTGTCTGGTACATGTACTCGACGCATGACTTGCCGGCGTATGCGCTATTCGTTGGCTGGTGTGTGCATGGAAGGTTCCCGTGCCCCACATGCAAGGGAGCTCTTGAGTTTCGTTGGCTTCAGGACGGTCGCAAGTTTTCTTGCTTCGACATGCATAGACAGTTCCTGGATCCTCGCCATAAGTTCAGGAAAGACAAGAAGAACTTCATCAGGGGTAGAGTTGTCAAAAACTCTGCACCACCTGCATTGATAGGCCAACAGACCCTGGATCAGTTAAACGCTCTCGAGCCAGATCCACAACGTCCAGGGTACTTCAAGGGGTATAATACTAAGCACGCGTGGACTCACAAAACATGCTTATGGGATCTGCCTTACTTCAAAGACCTCCTTTGCCCACACAACATCGACGTGATGCACACTGAGAAGAATATCGCCGAGGCACTTTTTGGTACATTGTTCGGCATAGATGGGAAGTCAAAGGATAATACTAAGGCTAGAGTCGATCTGGAGGCGCTATGTGATAGGCCGTTACAAAACATGGAAGAACCGAAAGGAAAGCAGAACTGGACGAAGCCAAAGGCATGGTTCAATCTTGGAAGGCCAGCTATGAGGGAAATTCTCTTGTGGGTGCAACAGCAGTTGATGTTCCCCGATGGGTATGCAGCGAATCTAAAGAGGGGAGCGAATCTTGATAAACTGAAGATATTTGGTCTCAAGAGTCATGATTGGCACATATGGATTGAGTGGGTAATGCCGGTGATGTTGTGTGGCTTCATCCCTGAGGATGAATGGCTAGTACTGGCAGAACTCAGCTATTTCTTCCGTGTTCTTTGTGCGAAAGAACTATCACCTGGCGTGCTAGAAGAAATGGAAGAGTTGGCACCGGAGTTGATCTGCAAGTTAGAGAAGATCTTTCCACCGGGCTTCTTTAATCCAATGCAGCATTTGATTTTGCATCTCCCGACCGAGGCAAGATTGGGGGGGCCTGTGCAAAATCGTTGGTGCTACCCAACTGAGAGAATGCAGAAGACGCTTCGAGAAAAATGTAAAAATAAACATAGAATTGAAGCATCGATGGCTGAGGCATTCATCACAGAGGAGGCGGCAAACTTCGTAACAGCGCACTACGAAGCCAAAAATCGTCATTTGCATAATCCGAAGCCTCGGTATAATGCTGACGAGCCTAAAAAGGGTGGATCCAACCTCAGCCTATTCAAAGGGAATCTCGCACCAGCTAGTGTTTCACATCTAGTATCTTTGGATAACGAAGAATGGCGGACCATTTCGTTGTATATCTTCAACAACCTGATAGAAGTGCGGCCGTACATCGAGTAAGTTCTCGGTACATTGTTTCGCAACTTCTATTTCCTTTGAACTACACTTATTCCTGGATATGTCATACAGTCGATACGTCGCCATATTCTTGTATGGAGCGGAGATCCAAAAGGATTCCGTCGAAGAGTATGAGCTTCTCGCAAAGCAAGGAGGTGGCTATCCCGGTTTCATCTCTTGGTTCAAACAAACGGTAATTTCTATTAGACAATTTCATTTCATTCGCTAATTTGTGCATAATGCAACAATCCTTTCATATTAAACTTGTAGGCTAATTCAGAGTCTATGGACGCCGAATTGAGACAAGTCGCTAATGGTTTTGACTATAAGGTCCGTTCATTTGACAAGTACGACATCAACGGGTATCGCTTTCGTACCTATGGCAAAGAGCTATCTATGGCCGACCGAAAGTCTACAAATTGTTGTGTATCTGCTATCGGCGAAGGAGGTACCGAGTATTATGGGAGAGTTGAAGCAATTTATGAACTTCTGTTCTATGGTGAAAACCCACCGAATGTCGTAGTCTTCAAATGTTATTGGTTTTAGCCGAAGGAGACTAGAAGGACTCATGAACATATAGGGCTAGTTGAAATCAACCAAAGCACTCATTTAGATGTTCCTGATGTCTATATTATGGCTCAACAGGCGACCCAAGTATTCTATCTACCGTGGGCCTGCCAAACTAATCCAAATCTGAAAGGTTGGGATGTCGTTTATGAAGTGCCGCCACGTGCTAGACTTTCTCCCCCAAAGGAAGAGGATTATGAACCTCACATTAACCCAGGCCCAAGAGATACGTCTTTCCAAAAAGCGTTTCAAGAACCGCTATACTTCACCCCAAAACATTGAAGTAGATAGCGACAATGAATCCGACATCACCCCAGAGGAGGAACAAGAAGAGCCGGAATAAGAAGAGGTTACTGCTACGAATGACCTGTCAATGCTTGACCGATTACGTCAAGGTGGCCTTGCACATGTTGATGGCAATGAACCCTATGAGCCCATCATTGATTATAGTGATGATGATGATTATGCATTTATTGATGATACTGATCGAGATTATTAGTAGTGTCAGGTATTCAATATTTTTATGTTGTACTTGATGATGATACACTTAAGTGATATACATATTATTATTCATGTCAGTACTTTTTTTATGTTGTACTAATTTCGTTTATTCTTTGTCATGGCAGGTGTTGAAAGATGGTGGGCGCTGGTCGGGAGCGCGCCGAGGCCCCTTCTTCGTCGGCGCGTGGTGCGAGGTCTTCCATTCCACACGCACCTCTCCGCCGAGCGTTGCTGGATAGTATGGTGACACCGCCGGGCCCTTCTTCGTCGACCGCGGTGCCCAGCAGGGGACGAGGTAAGAAGAAGAGAGGAGGTGGAGCACGTGGTCGCGGGAGAGGAGGTAGGGTGACTCTTACGGCGCCTTCCTCGCCACCGCCCCCAGCTGTTTCACCCGAGCACGTGACTGCTAGGGTGGACTCGTCTGAGAAGGAGGCTGCACGGACTCCGGTCCACGAGCCTCCGGTCCACGAGTCTTCGGCCCACGAGCCTCGGCTCGATGGGCCTTTGGCCCACAAGACTTGGGCCCACGAGACCCCGGAGGAGCACACGTCTGGATGGGGTACCTGGTCGGGTCAGCCTGAGCATGGCGGGGAGCCGAGTGGCCATGCTGATGATGGCGGGGAGCCGACTGATGAGGAGGGGGAGGAGGGGGGCAACGTCTACCAGCATGGTGCTACACGGCTCCCGTCCGTGCCGGTGACCCGCGAGTAGAGGTGGTTGATTTTCCCTGATGGGGAGAGGTATGTAAGTGCATTTAATATTTTTGTACCTTCTGCATTCACGTTTCTTCAAATAACTAATGCGTTGGCCTTGTCATGCTGCAGGGGTTGGGACCACCATCATAGTGTCCGCCGGCCCAACTCCGTCCTTGGAGTTCTTTGCCGGCAAAACTTCCCGGGGTTTGTCACGTTGCCTGGTGAGGGTCGGCTTCCAGAGCTTGGATTGAGCTGGGAGCACTACGTGGCTGCCCCGGCCCCGCCGGATGAGATTATCGACAGTGTCGTGTGCGACACGAGGGCAGACATGGTGATCAGAAAGTTCTGGGTAATTTCTCCTTTACACATTTAAAAATCTTCAACTAGCTAGTTATTAATTGTACTAATCAATATTGTCTCATTTGATTGCAGATATTCTACAGGTGTGAGGAGGGATACGAGGAGGACGCGGCACATGTTATCGAGAACGTCTGCAAGCGCCTACTCCAGAACTTACGGCACGAGGCTTGGGTGCAGGCTGTTCGAGACTACTACGCCTTGCATGGTATCAAGAAGACCAAGCCGGCGTGCCGCGATAAGTTCCTGAGTAAGGAGCAGTACATGAAGGTAATTCTTAAGGCCTTCTCTACTTAAGTTCCTTCATTTAGTAATTCTTAGCCGTAGCGCTCAAGTTTCTATTTGCTAACTTAGGCGCCTCCGAGATGGTGTGCGGATCGGATGGATTGTTGGGAGGTGTTGGTCGATGAGTGGTGCTCAAAACAATGGCTAGCCCTCCACAACGAGGCCAAGGACAAACGTGCCCAAATGGAAGGTGTGCCACACCATCAAGGCAGCTCCAACTTATATCAGTTCGGGCGCAACTGGGTATGTGGTTTGCTTCATGATTCATGCAATTCATTCATCATGCTAGCTTGAGCCCTTTAATTACTAATTTTCATTGTTTCTCTCTTTCAGGCACGCTACAATAAGGCGGATAAGGTGCCAGAGGTGTACGACCTGTATGCCATGGCCCACACTGCCTCTTTCAAGAAAGTCAAGGCTTTCTCTCAGTCTGACCTCGATGATGCAAACAACTTCGCCAACATCTCCTCCCACAACAAGCTCGTGAGATATAGAGATGAGGGGAAGGCGAGGAAAGGGGAGGACTTTAACCCGAGCCAGGGTCCTATTGATCCAGAGCTGGTGATGATATCTGGTGGCGGGAGGTCCCATGGCTCCATAGCCATTGGAGATGGACTTATCCGTTGTCCTAGCACTCTCCCGGAGATCAAGGCGCGCCAGTCGAGCTCCGCTCCTGAGATAAGGCCTCGTGAACAGCCAGTGCAACTCGCCATCAAGGTTAGTGATACGTACTCAGTTATCTTTCTCCATTACATTGTGTGCGCTTCCATCAATGATTACAAATGGTCATGTGAGTGGTGTTGCAGGCTGCTATATAGAGTGAGAGAGATAGAACGGAGAAACTTCTGGCGGAGGCGGCGGAGAGGCAGTGGGAGTTGGAGGAGAGGACGACAAAGATGATGGAGGAGGAGAGGGCATGGAATGACATGCAGGCAAGGGCCATGTACGAGCTCCTTGTGGTAAGTTTCTTCTGCAGATTAGCCAAAACATTCATGTAGTGTTTGTCTCATTACTAACTAGTATGACTGAGTCGTCAAAACCAAATGTGCAGTCTGTGTACGAGAAGACAGGTCAGACCGCTCCGCCGATGCCAGTGATTGCTCCTGGGACCACGGTGAGTTTTATTTGAATGGACATTACTTACTAGTCTTAACATTTGAGTGTCATCATGCTAACAAGACATTGGAAATGATCTTTGGTGTAGCGTAACTCTAGACAAGCATCGCACGATCCTTCTCCAGCTACCGACACGAGCCACCCCGCTCCTACACCTCCTGGATCTTGGTAAGTTTATCTAGTGTTTTTCTTAACACATGCATAAAGACCTAGACTTAGCTTTATTTCCTCCAATGCTTACCATAATGACCTAGACTTAGCTTCTTCTCCTCCAAAATGACTTAATAAGCTTACTGACCTCCAAAACCATCCATTTTACCTAAGTTAGCTCTAAAACGATCTGTACTTAGCTTACTTATGTCAAAAATTGCATAATTAGCTTAGTTAGCTCACAGACGATCCATTTTACCTAAGTTAGCTCTAAAATGACCCATTTTACCTAGGTTAGCTTATAAATGATCCAGTTCATCCAAGTTAGCTCAAAAATGACCCATTTTACCTAGATTAGCTCCTAAATGATCCATTTTACCTACGTTAGCTTTAAAATGACCCATTTCACCTAGGTTAACTCCAAAATGACCCATCTTACCTAGGTTATCTCATAAACGATCCATTTTCAACTAATTTAGCTCATAAACGATCCATTTCACCAAGTTAGCTAAAAAATGATCCATTTCACCTAAATTAGCTCTTAAATGATCCATTTCACCTAAGTTAGCTCAAAAAGATCCATTTCAACTAAATTAGCTCATAAATGATCCATTTCACCTAAGTTAGCTCAAAAACGATCCATTTCAACTAAGTTAGCTCATAAATGATCCATTTCACCTAAGTTAGCTAAAAACGATCCATTTCACCTTAGTTACCTCAAAAACGATCCATTTGACCTTAGTTAGCTCATAAATGACCCATTTCAACTAAGTTAGCTCATAAATGATCCATTTCACCTTAGCTAGCTCATAAACGACCCATTTCAACTTAGTTAGCTCATATATGATCCATTTCACGTAAGTTAGCTCATAAATAACATACTCTTCTTGTTCTAGTCTTCTTCTTGTTCTACTCTTCTTGTTCTAGTCTTCTTCTTGTTCTACTCTTCTTGTTCTAACTTTCTTATTTTTCATTTTGCAGATTTCATTCACTTGATGAAAGCTTGCATAGATGGAGTGTTCCTTATCCCTTTCTCTATTTCTTTTGTATCGTTGAACTATGCATGTATTGTTGGATGAAACTATTGTAATATATATGGTTGGATGCCTCTATGTTGAACTTGTTATGTATGATGGAACTATGCATGTAATATATATGGTTGGATGATGAAGTTATGTGTTGGATATCTTATATGTTTGCTCTGTAATGGCCTTTTGAAATATATCTATATATGTCATATATATTTGTGATGAAAATTGTTGGATTTAATAAAAAACAGATAAAAGAGCCAATATGCAGGGTCTTTGCCGTCTGCCACCGACGGCAACGGGCTCTTTGCCGTCTACCGCGGACGGCAAAGAAGACGCGTGGCATCCAGCTGTGCTTCCTAGGAGCTGACCCATTTGGTCAGTTTGCCTACAGTGGCAAACGACAAAGACTTTGCCATCTGGCAGACGGCAAAGAACCTGCACTTTGCCATCAGTGGCAGACGGCAAAGAACCTGCCATGTAGTGACGTGTAGATGACATCATACGGCGGATGGCAAAGACACTAGAAATTTTGCCATCAGTGGCGGACGGCAAAGGCCTGCCGTTAGCCACTTAACGGACTGACAGCGCAATTATTGTCGTCCCCTCTCTTTGCCGTCCGCCGCAGACGGCAAAGATGAGTGCACGGCAAAGATTCTGCTAGCGGACGGCAAAGATTGCGCTGTGGGCCCCCCTCCCTCTTTGCCGTCTGCTAGCGGACGGCAAAGATTCTTTGCCGTCAGCTAGCGGACGGCAAAGAGCTGGCTGATGGCAAAGGCTTTCTTTGCCATCAGCCAGTTCTTTGCCGTCTGCTTCCGGGTAGCTGATGGCAAAGAGCTTCTTTGCCGTCCGCTAGCTGACGGCAAAGAGCTGGCAGATGGCAAAGTAGCTGATTCCAGTAGTGTCTCAAGCTACCACATAGATGTGTTGGCCTCGTGACTAAGTCCTTTTCACGAGGACATCTGCCATGACAAATCCACGACAGTTGGCATCCACCATGGGGCTTGCGCATGGTGGTGTTGAGTTCTTGAAGGGATTTCTCCTAGGAATCGAGAAGTACGCAATTTTTCAGATGAAGAAGAGCCGGTTTGGTAGGTTTTGCATCAGCTTCAATTTCATCCGTTCAGATTCAAGATATGTGAAATTTAAGGTCAAGAAAAATTTAGGGTTCCGTTTTGTGCGGTGGCGGGTGATCCCTGGATCTGATTTACCCTCTGGCGTTTTGAAAGAATAAAGATCTCCGGCAGGAGCAACTGGTAAGATCTCTGCAAACCACTCGATGAGACCTTCAGCAGCACACGTGCAGGATCATGCCCAACCATCCGAAAGCTCGCAGATTATGGAAAACCAGAAGAAGGAAATGACAAGGACTTAAGGATGATCAGGTGCCAGATTACAAGAATTTTTAACCCGGAACACAACCTGTCAAATTTGTTCTTGTGTTTATTTTGCGGGATCAGTTTAACATGGATAAAATCCAAAATTAAACTGGGGGCTAATGTCGGGGATATACCCCGCGGTATGATGCGGCCGGATATATGAGCCGGCCGGACCTAGCGACTCACTGGTGACCCGCCCTGACTTGGCGACTGACTAAGTGACCCGCCCGGGTCTCTCCGCTCACTGATGACCCGGCCAAGCCAGGCTACTCACTGATGACCCGGTCGGCGGGTCAGAGGAGCGACAAGACCCAGTGGCCCAGAAGGCGGTTCATGGAAGTTCGGCTCAAGCTATGGTGGGCCGGTTTAAGAGGAAAAGTATAAGGAATATTCCCTTACAAAGGAAGCAAGACTAGGACTCCACTTGTAATAGAGTAATCCTAATCCTAATAGGACTATTCATGTAAACCGCCCCTTCAACATATGTAAGGAGGGGCAGGGCACCCCAAGAGGGACAGGTTCCACAAGTTGGACAAGTTAGTTTAGATAGATAAGTCAATAGCTCTCGAGATAGAGCACCCTTGTAACCGTGATCATGATCATCAATATCAAGGAAGCAGTATGTAGGCTTTTACCTCCACCGTGAGGGGCCAAACCTGGGTAAAACCTCGCGTCTCTTGTCCCGCTGAACCCCTCTCAAGCTACCACATAGATGCATTGGCCTCACGACTAAGTCCTTTTCACGAGGACATATGCCATGACAAGTCCACGACACAGTAGGAGAACCAAGAAACACAACATAAACAACACCTGCACACAAATAACAATTACTCGCAACCCGGCGTGTAAAAGGGGTTGTCTCCCTTTCGGGTAGCGGCGCCTCAAGATAGGCAAACAGACGTGAATAAATTGTGGTAGATTGATAGATCGAACGCCAAATAAAATAAATAAGAATAAAACACAGCAAGGTATTTTTTGGTTTAATAGATCTGAAAATAAAAGCAAAGGAAAATAGACCGCAAAGGCAAATAATATGAGAAAGAGACCCGGGGGCCGTAGGTTTCACTAGTGGCTTATCTCGAGAAAAATAGCAAACGGTGGGTAAACAAATTACTGTTGGGCAATTGATAGAACTTCAAATAATCATGATGATATCCAGGCAATGATCATTACATAGGCATCACGTCCAAGATTAGTAGACCAACTCCTGCCTGCATCTACTACTATTACTCCACACATCGACTGCTATCCAGCATGCATCTAGTGTATTAAGTTCATGGAGAAACGGAGTAGTGCAATAAGAATGACGACATGATGTAGACAAGATCTATCTATGTAGAGATATACCCCCTCGTTTTATCCTTAGTAGCAATGTAACATCCCAATTTTCAATTTGGATGTTAAACATAGGTCATCATATGCATATCATATTTTATTTGCATATTTGGTTGTGATCCTAGAAATCTTAAGCAACTCAAGGACCCAAGGAGACAATTGGGGATTTCACAAATTTTCATATTTGAATTTTCTCAAATTTGAAAAGAGGATCAATTTGGTTTTAATAATTTTCTCTCCAATTATTTCCAATATTTAAAATAAAAGAGAGAAGATAATATGACTTCTTCAAAAGAGAGGAATATTGGAGAAGAAATTTTAAAATCAAATTTATAATTTATTTGGATTTTATTTGCTATTTTATTTGAATTTAGAAAAATATGCATTTTTGGAAATTGCATTTTAGGCCATAAAAATGTTCACTTTGTTCTAAATAATAGGTTTAGATGGAGAAAATTGTTTCTGGTATTTTAGAATTTTTTTAATATATTTTACTAGGATTTTTCTTTGGGCGAAATTTTATTTAAAAAAAACTTTCCGCCCGACTGGGCCGAAGCCCACCTCGCCGCCGCCTTCCTCCCGTGCGGGGAGACCGCGCCGCCGCCGGAGCTCGGGAGAGTCCGAGCCGGACTCCTCCCCACCTCGCCCCTCGCCCAAGACAACCCCCCCCCCTTTAAAGCCGCCGACCCCCGCCGCCTCCTCCCTCACTTCGTCCCACCGCCGCAACCGCTTCAGCCGCTCGCCGCCGCCTTCGCCTGCCGCC
>NC_041380.1:301595592-301727222 GCF_002162155.2 Triticum dicoccoides | reverse complement strand
GACGCCACTTGCCGCCGCCGCCTTCGCCTAGCGCCGCCCCGCACCGCGCCGCCGCCGCCGCACGTTGCTTCTCCGGAGCTGCCGTTCACTGGAAACTGCCGCCGCCCACCGGTTTTTCCGCCAGTTTTAGGTATAAAACCTATATCTTTTTTAGGCTTTTGTCGATTTTCTTTTTGGTTCGACGGTTTAGATCGGTTTTATTTTTTTAGGGTTCGCTTGTTAGCGAATGTTTACTGCTTAGTTCGTTTAAACGAACACGTTCGTTTGTTTGGTTCTGTTAGCGAACGTTCGTTCGATAGGTTTTCCTTTTTATTTTATTTTTGGCCAGGGACCTATCTGCGATTACTTTTATCATAGATTAGTCCCTCATCTTCAAACCCTCACAATTTTTTTTCTCGTTTGTCCAAATCCAATGAAACCAACGCCAAAATCTTTGTCTTGTTCCCCTCTTTCCAGATAATCAACTTGAACATGGTTTTGACCATTTAAAATTTGGTTTCAAGTAGATTTGAATTTGAACTTCTTTTGATCGCAGTTTGAGTTTCGTAGCTCCGATTCGATTGACTCTTTTTACAAATCGAAACTCTTCAATTGAACTTTTAGTTTGGATCTTTTTATTTGAGTTTTACCCTTGCATCCATTGCTTGAGTGCTTATGTATGCTACTATTTGTTTATGATAGAGTTTCCGGAGTGCGAAGCGTGCTACTACGAGTCACTAGGGCTTTCAGATCGTCAGCAAGGCAAGTAACACTTTGGTCATACCCCTTATTACCCAGTTTTTATGCATTAGTTCAATACTCAAACACTGCATGGTTAGGACTTGAATACTTGTGGGTACTGGGAAGTAGTGATGAGGTAGTACCTATTGCCTTTATTTTCAAACCCTGGGAGTTACTTCTACGTTATGCTTATACTGCTATACTATGCTCGTAGACGTGGTTTGGTTTGAGTGATCCATGACAGATGTGAGAGTTTTAATTAATGGTTAAACTTAAGGTGGATAATTTAATACACATATGGGTGGATTGGTTGAGGCACCCTGGAGCACCCAGTGGTTGTCTGGGCACCTAGAGCAATCCAGTGTTGTCCTAGGATATCCCGGAGTACCCGTGTGATCATCCTACGGTTTGCCACACAGGCTCAAAGGGATCATAAGATTATTCATGCTGGAAACTTCCGTGTGCAGCCACAAGCCATTATGGGCTCTGGCATAGTTGAGTATGTTGTGGGATCTCTTTCAGTGGTAGGCTAGCAGATGTATGGGATGTAGGTGGTACTGTCTACCCAGAGTAAAGAGTTAATGCTTCTGAAAGTCTGTGTCTCAGTCATCCGTTTCTCAAACACCATGTAGTGCGAGAAATCCAATGCAGGAGATCGACTCTTATAGGGAAAAGTGTGCAAACCTTTGTAGAGTGTATAAACTAATCATGGTTAGCCATGTCCCCGGTTATGGACATCTTGAGTATCTGGTACTTGAATTATTGATTTGATCTCATCACCCTATTTAATTAATTTGTTGGGTTGATGATTATTTAATTTAGGATTGAGTTGGAGGAACCTTCTCAATGTTTTCAACAAACTTTGTAGTTAAATAAAATATATTCCTTTGGTGTAGGGAAAAACTAGCTTTCTGCAAAAACAACCATAGAGCCTCCACCAGCCAAATATGCATATAGTTATAGTTGTTACTGTTCATTGCTCTACAGTGTTATTTTGCCAGCATATTCCATGTGCTGACCTACACAGGCTGCAACGTATTACATTGTAGAGTTTTCAGATGAAGAGTAAGGTGCGCTAGGTCGTTGTCGTGCACTCATCTTTGCCGTTGGAGTTGATGGAGTCATTTTACCTTCGAAGCATCCGTTGTTATCTTCTTTAGATGGCCTTCAGCCATATTAATGTAATAAGTACTCTCTTTGAGACATTTGATGTAATAAGTGTGAGATTGAACTCTGTTATAAATCCTTCAAGTATTGTGTGTGTCAGCATTACCGATCCAGGGATGACAGTTATACACAGAGATTTGACCGTTTGAGGTCGGCTCGCTACAAGCAACGATACATACATGTCGGTTCCCCTTCTATCACTGGGATCAAGCACCGTAAGATCGAACCCACTACAAAGGACCTCTTCCCATTGCAAGATAAATAGATCAAGTTGGCCAAACAAAACCCAAATATCGGAGAAGAAATACGAGGCTATAAGCAATCATGCATAAAAGAGATCAAAGAAACTCAAATACTTTCATGGATTTAAAAAGATAGGTCTGATCATAAACTCAAAGTTCATCTGATCACAACAAACACAGCGCAAAAAGAGTTACATCATATGGATCTCCAAGAGACCATTGTATTGAGAATCAAATGAGAGAGAGGAAGCCATCTAGCTACTAACTACAGACCCGAAGGTCTACAAAGAACTACTCATGCATCATCCGAGAGGAACTAATGGAGGTGGTGAACCCCATCCATGATGGTGTCTAGATTGGATCCCGTGATTTTGGACTCTGCGGCGGCTGGAATTTATTTTCATCAACTCCCCTAGGGTTTCTGCAATATTGGGGTATTTATAGAGCAAAGAGGCGGTTCGGGGGCACCCGAGGTGGGCACAACCCACCAGGGCGCGCCTGGGCCTCCTGGCGCGCCCTGGTGGGTTGTGCTCTCCTCGGAGCACCCCCAGGCACAGCCTTGGCTCATTAGGTGTCCTCTGGTCCAAAACAATCTCCATAAAGTTTTGTTGCATTTGGACTCTGTTTCGTATTGATTTCCTACAATGTAAAAAACATGCAGAAAAAAGCAACTGGCACTTGGCACTATGTCAATAGATTAGTACCAAAAATGATATAAAATGATCATAAAACATCCAAGATTGATAATATAACAACATGGAATAATAAAAAATTATAGATACGTTGGAGACGTATGAGTACCATAAACCAACCATATACCTTCCTCAAAACAGCCACCATACCTATCTATTATGGCATTTCCATAGCCATTCCGAGATATATTGCCATGCAATTTCCACCATTCCATTTATTATGACACGCTCCATCATTGTCATATTGCTTTGCATGATCATGTAGTTGACATTGTATTTGTGGCAAAGCCATCGTTCATCATTTTTATAGATGTCGCTCTTGATTCATTATACATCCCTGTACACCGCCGGAGGCATTTACATAGAGTCATATTTTGTTCTAAGTATCGGGTTGTAATCTTTGAGTTGTAAGTAAATAAAAGTGTGATGATCTTCATTATTAGAGCATTGTCCCATGTGAGGAAAGGATGATGGAGACTATTATTCCCCCATAAGTCAGGATGAGACTCCAGACGAAAAAAAAGTGGCCAAAAAATGAGAGAAGGCCCAAATAAAAAAATGAGAGAAAAGAGAGAAGGGGCAAAGCTACTATCCTTTTACCACACTTGTGCTTCAAAGTAGCACCATGATCTTCATGATAGAGTGTCCTATGATATCACTTTCATATACTAGTGGGAATTTTCATTATAGAACTTGGCTTGTATATTCCAATGACGGGTTTCCTCAAAATGCCCTAGGTCTTCGTGAGCAAGCGAGTTGGATGCACACCCACTTAGTTTTCTTTTTTAAGCTTTCATAAACTTATATCTCTAGTGCATCCATTGCATGGCAATCCCTACTCGCTCACATTGATATCTATTGATGGGCATCTCCATAGCCCGTTGATACGCCTAGTTGATGTGAGACTATCTACTTCCTTTTGTCTTCTCCACAACCACCCTCTATTCCACCTATAGTGCTATGTCCATGGCTCACGCGCATGTATTGCGTGAAAGTTGAAATTTTTTGAGAACGTCAAAAGTATGAAACAATTGCTTGGCTTGTCATCGGGGTTGTGCATGATTTAAATATTTTATGTGATGAAGATGGAGCATAGCCAGACTATACGATTTTGTAGGGATAAGCTTTCTTTGGCCATGTTATTTCGAGAAGACATAATTATTTGTTACTATGCTTGAAGTGTTATTGTTTTTATGTCAATATTAAACTTTTCTTTCGAATCTTACGGATCTGAACATTCATGCCACAATAAACGGAATTACATGGATAAATATGTTCGGTAGCATTCCACATCAAAAAATCTGTTTTTGTCATTTACCTACTCGAGGACAAGCATGAATTAAGCTTGGGGATGCTTGATACGTCTCCAATGTATCTATAATTTTTTATTGTTCCATGCTATTATTTGATATGTTTTGGATGTTTTATATGCATTTATATGCTATTTTACATGATTTTTGGGACTAACCTATTAACATAGAGCTCAGTGCCAGTTTTTATTTTTTTCCTTGTTTTACAGTTTCGTAGAAAAGGAATACCAAACGAAGTCCAAATGGAATAAAACTTTCACGATGATCTTTCTTGGACCAGAAGACACCCAGGAGACTTGGAGTGCAAGTCGGAAGAGCCACGAGGTGACCACAAGGGTGGAGGGCGCGCCCAGTGGGGTGGGGCGCGCCCCCCAACCTTGTGGGCCCCTTGGTGGCCTACCGACCTAGATCTTCCTCCGATATATACTCTTATACCCCAAAAACTTCCGGGGAGCCATGAAACCACTTTTCCACCGCCGCAACCTTCTGTACCTGTGAGATCCCATCTAGGGGCCTTTTCCGACATCCTGTCGGAGGGGGATTCGATCACGGAGGGCTTCTACATCAACACCATTGCCTCTCCGATGAAGCGTGAGTATTTTACCACAGACCTACGTGTCCATAGCTAGTAGCTAGATGGCTTTTCTCTCTCTCTCTCTCTTTGATTCTCAATACCATGTTCTCCTCGATGTTCTTGGAGATCTATTCGATGTAACACTCTTTTGCAGTGTGTTTGTCAAGATCCGATGAATTGTGGATTTGTGATAAGCTTATCTATGAATATTATTTGAATCTCCTCTGAATTCTTATATGCATGATTTGATATCTTTGCAAGTCTCTTCGAACTATCGATTTGGTTTGGCCAACTAGATTGGTTTTTCCTGCAATGGGAGAAGTGCTAAGCTTTGGGTTCAATCTTGTGGTGCTCGATCCTAGTGACAGAAGGGGAACTGACACATATTGTATTGTTGCCATCGAGGATAACAATATGGGGTTTTCATCATATTTCTTGAGTTAATCCCGCTACATCATGTCATCTTACTTAATGCGTTACTCGGTTCTTATGAACTTAATACTCTAGATGCAGGCAGGAGTCGATCGATGTGTGGAGTAATAGTAGTAGATGCAGAATCATTTTGGTCTACTTGACACGGACGTGATGCCTATATTCATGTTCATTGGCTTAGATATCATCATAACTTTGCGCTTTTCTATCAATTGCTCGGAAGTAATTTGTTCACCCACTGTAATAATTCCTTTCTTGAGAGAAGCCTCTAGAGAAACCTATGGCCCCCGGGTCTATTTTCCATCATATAAGTTTCTGATCTACAATTCTAGTTTCCTATTTACTTTCTTTTGCAATCTTTCACTTTTCGTTCCATAAACCAAAAATACCAAAAATATTACTTTACCGTTTATCCATCTCTATCAGATCTCACTTTGCGAATAACCGTGAAGGGATTGACAACCCCTTTGTCGCGTTGGTTGCAAGTTGGTGTTTGTTTGTGCAGGTATTCGGTGGCTTGTCACGTTGTCTCATACTGGATTGATACCTTGGTTCTCAAAACTGAGGGAAATACTTATGCTACTTTGTTGCACCATCCTTTCCTCTTCAAGGGAAAAACCAACGCAAGCTCAAGAGGTAGCACTAGGCATGCCTTTGCCGTCAACCATGGCAGACGACAAAGTGCCTGATTCCTGTACTGTATCTTTTACTTTTATGCAAGAGTCAGTAGTATTCCTTCTCATTCCAACCTTCTCTTTAGTTGGCAAGCATCATGGCCATATAAATAAGTTGACGGGGAAAGATCTAAGAATATATGGCCATTCAAATATATTTGATCATGAATTATTATTGTTGACAATTATCTATATGATAAATAAGTTGGGAGGCGAAACACTAAGCCCCTATCTTTCTCTATGTTCAATGGATGCTATTTGTTCTAAAAATATGCTTTGAGTGCTAGCAATCATGTAAGACTATATGATAGTTTAGTATGTGAGATTTGCTAAATCAAAGCTCTTACATAGACCCTTCCTGAAAATAAGATGAATTGCAATTGTTTGATGACCGAGAACCTAGTTTGTTAGTTTTCAAGAAAGTTTATGATCTATGCTTTAACATGTGAATAGCTTGCTACTTGATCATGAGAAGTTTTATGAGATGAGCTTCTGTTTATGATATATAACAATGCTAGGAAAAGTGATTGAAATTATCATTGATCAAACTTATCCACTTGCTAGCATTCACACTTCATAAATTATTTCTTTTATCATTTACCTAATCGAGGACGAGCAGGAATTAAGCTTGGGGATGCTGATACGTCTCCAACGTATCTATAATTTATGAAGTATTCATGCCATGTTTAGAACAATTTTATATGATTTTGGTATGGTTTGATTAGAACTAACCCGGACTGACGTTGTTTTCAGTAGAACTGCCGTGGTGTCGTTTTTTGTGCAGAAATAAAAGTTCTTGGAATGGGCTGGAAATTGATGGTGAATTTTTATGGACCAAGAGAGACCCCCGAAGCACAAGAGTTGGGCCAGAAGAATCCCGAGGCAATGACAAGGGTGGAGGGCGCGCCAACTGTCTTGTCATTGCCTCGTGGACCCCTTGACGTGAGACCGACGCCAAAAATTCCTATAAATACCAAAAGCCCTGAAAAGAAACCTAGATCGGGAGTTCCACCACCCCAAGCCTCTATAGCCATGAAAAACTAATCGGGAGCCCATTTTGGCACCCTACCGGAGGGGGAAACCATCACCGGTGGCCATCTTCATCATCCCGGCGATCTCCATGACGAGGAGAGAGTAGTTCACCCTCGGGGCTGAGGGTATGTACCAGTAGCTATGTGTTTGATCTATGTCTCTTTCGTGTTCTTGATTTGGCACGATCTTGATGTACCGCGAGCTTTGTTACTATAGTTGAATCATATGGTGTTTCTCCCCCTCTACCTTCTTGTGATGAATTGAGTTTTACCTTTGAGGTTTCACTATTATCGGATTGAATACTATTATGGATTTGAGAACACTTGATGTGCATCTTGCGTGGGATACCCGTGGTGACAATGGGGTGTTCTATTGATTCACTTGATGTATGTTTTGGCACTCAACTCGCGGATTCTTGAGGTGACATTGGGGTAATTTATGCATAGGGGTTGATGCATGTTTTTGTCCTTGTTTCTCCAGTAGGAATCTTGGGGCGCTCTTTGAGGTTCTTTGTGTTGGATTGAATATTATGAATCTGAAGTTGTTTGATGCATATCGTATAATTGACCCACAAACACTTGTGGTGACATTGGAGTATCTAGGTGACATTAGGGTTGATTGATGTGTATCATATGGTGTTATTTTACTACGAACTCTAGGGTTGTTTGTGACACTTATAGGAATAGCTCAATGGATTGATCAGAAAGAATAACTTTGAGGTGGTTTCGTACCCTACAAGCAATTTCATCATATGTTCTCCGCGATAGGAACTTTGGAGTGACTTTTGTCGCACGTTGAGGGATTTCCATATGATTTAATTATGTTATCATTGTTGAGAGAACTTGCACTAGTGAAAGTATGAACCCTAGGCCTTGTATCCAAGGATTGCAACACCGTTTATGCTCACTTTTTTACTAGTTACCTTGTTGTTTTCATATTTTCATATTACAAAAACCTATATCTACCATCCATATTACGCTTGTATCACCATCTCTTCGCCGAACTAGTGCACCTATACAATTTACCATTGTATTGGGTGTGTTCGGGACATAAGAGACTCTTTGTTATTTGGTTGCAGGGTTGTTTGAGAGAGACCATCTTCATCCTACGCCTCCCACGGATTGATAAACCTTAGGTCATCCACTTTAGGAAAAATGCTACTGTCCTACAAAATTTTGCGCTTGGAGGCCCAACACGAGTCTATAAGAAGAATGTTGCATAGTAGACATCAAGCTTTGAAAATGTCTCCTTATGCTAAGTATATGAAAGATATTGTTACAAATAAAAGAAAGATACAGGAAGCTGAAATTTCCACCATGCTTGCTAATTATACATTTAAGGGTGGAATACCAAAGAAACTAGGAGACCCAGGAATACCAACTATACCATGCTCCATTAAAAGAAACTATATTAAAACTGCTTTATGTGATCTAGGAGCCGGTATTAGTGTTATGCCCTTCTCTTTATATCGTAGACTTGAATTGAATAAGCTGACACCAACTGAAATCTCTTTGCAAATGGTCGATAAATCAACTGCTATACCCATCGGTATTTGTGAGGATGTACCTGTCGTGGTTGCCAATGTTACTATCTTAACGGACTTTGTTATTCTTGATATACCCGAGGACGATAGTATGTCGATCATCCTTGGTAGACCCTTTTTGAATACTGCAGGGGCTGTTATTGATTGCAATAAAGGCAATGTCGCTTTTCATGTTTATGGTAATGAGCATATAGTACACTTTCCTAAGAAACAACCTCGAGTGAGTAGTATCAACTCTATTGGAAAAAATTCAACAATTTCTATTGGAGGTTTTGAATTCTCTATTCCTACTATCAAAAAGAAATATGGTATTCTTATTGTTGGGGACATGCATGTCGCCGTTGAGGTAACCTAGTGTTGCAAGAAGATTCTCCGGTTTCATGTCATTCTGAACAAGTTTGTTAATAAGACTTGATCAACCTTATTAGTAGATTCTTTTTTATGGGCATGTGATGGATTAATTTAGTAAACACAACTTTCTGTACCCACTTTTTTACTTTATGTTATTTAGAATTAATAAAGTAGAAATACTATTATTTTACTGTTTTCTGAATTATCCGTGCAATAAAAATGAGCAAAAAATAAAAGTTATCCAAATGCCCTCGAAGTTTTATATGATTTTTTCTAGAATATTTGAAAAAAATTGGCACTAAACACACCCAGGGGGTGCACCTGTGAGCCACAAGATCAAAGGGCGCACCTAGCAGGCTTGTGGGGCCCATGTAGGTCCCCTCACTTATCCCAGCCACCCGTCCACTTTGTCTTCCTCCAGAAAAATCCACACCCTTGCTCAAACCCGTGTTCTCATTCATCTTGCTGCCATTTTCGATCTCCTTGCTCGGAACTTCATTTCCAAAACTGTTTTGGGGGATTGTTCATCGGTATGTGACTCCTCCAATGGTCCAATTAGTTTTTGTTGTAGCGATTTATACGTTGCAGATTTTTGCTGCTGTGGTGACCATTTTTTAGCTTGCATGTCAAATTTATATGGTTCAAAGTAGTTTTGTTGCATGATATAGCCTCTAGGCCCTTGTGGGAGTAGTTGCTATCAATTTTGTTGAGTTTTGTTCACTTTTATTTTGATTCACTAAAAAATTCAGAAATTTTCAGAGAAAAGAAAAACCATGAGGAGGTGGTTAAGGGGCTCATCAAGCCGTTATTCGGAGGAAACTTCAGAGGAGACTCCGGAGGAGAGGCCCAAGTATAATCTTCCACGAGCGGTAGAGGTTCAGCCTTGTGAATGGCCAAGTGATACATTATTGAAGGAGGCGGGAATTTATGATGATTTCTATTATTTGACGGACAATGTCGGCGTCGTCCCCTTCCTCCAAGATAAGTGCGACCAATACCTCCTACTCACTAATACCCTCATGCAATTTTTTTGCTTTTATCCTAGGAAGGAACCACCCACGATAGTTCCACTTGTATGATGAGCCTAAGGAAATGACATTATATGATTTTTGCAATGTTTGCAAAATACCTTATGAGGGTCGTATCAGTGAGCCACATCCTAGAGACATGGAGGATTTCATCGCCGAAACTACTGTGGGGGAGGAGAGAGGAGTGTCGAAAGGGAGAGTGGCTAGTTTACATTTTCCTGTTTTACGTTACTATGCATTATTTGCCGGGAGATGTTTGACTGGTCCTGGGGAGAGTGGAACTCTCAGTGCACCAGACCTTGCTATTTTGCACCATGCTTTATATGCTGATAGAACTTTTAGTCCGAGTGCCATTGTTGCTCGGCGGTTACACACAGACCGTTCGAAGGGTAGTATTTTCGGTGGTGTTTACGCCTCTCGCCTCGCTAAACACTTTTGAGATTCCTATTAGGCATGATGATGAGGAGGAGATGTGGCTAACTACCAAATACTTAGACTATGCCAGTATGGTAGCGCATCATTTTATTAATAACGATAGGCACAAACGACTTCGCTATAATTTAGTATTCATCCAGGGCACCTGTAAGATTATTACCTTGGCTGCACCTTCTTTGTTCGATATTCGTTCAGGCAGGTACATTATTATGCTACCATAAGGACAATCAGCGATCTCCCATGTCCCATTATCGAAGATGGAATTCATCTCTCTACGGATCGCATCCTTGAAGTAGTCAGCATCCCGAGATGCATAAGTTTTTGAAATGGAACTGGGAGTTTTGTCATCCACGAGGTACACGAGGAAATCATCACCAAAAAACTTTGCAGTCTCGTGTCTCTTGCTCCTAATAGGAGCTTCCTCGTCATGCTCCGTGAAACTTTCATCACTTTTGTGTTCATAATATTCCACCGGAATGGCAGGTTCGGGAGTCTCATAAGATTCCAGTCTAGAAGTGCTTTGCAAATCTCTCATGGGGAAATATCATCAAAGAATGTAGCATCCTTAGACTCTATAATTGTACCGACTTTCTGATCAGGTACCTCAGATTTCACTCGTAGAAATCTATAGCCAATGTTATTCTTAGCGTAGCCCAAATTAACGCAATCCACGGTTTTTGGACCAAGCTTATGCTTTTTGGGGATGGACACATTGACTTTCGCTAAACAGCCCCAAGTGCGCAAGTAAGAGAGTATAGTTATTTTCTTTTTCAATTTCTCATAGGGAGTAGTCTCATTATCCTTCGCGGGAACTTTATTCAGGACATGACATGATGTCAATACAACCTTCCCCCACCATGCCTTGGATAAACCCGATGTATTTAACATGGCGTTAACCAAATCTGTTAGAGTAGGGTTCTTTCGTTCGGCAACCTCGTTTGACTAGGGTGAATAGGGAGGCGTCCTCTCATGAATAATACCATGTTCCGCACAGAATAAGTCAAACTCATTAGAAAAGTACTCTCCACCATGATCAGACTGGACTCGTTTTATTTTCTTCTCAAGTTTGTTCTCAACTTCTGCCTTATAGATTTTAAAGTGGTGTAGGGCCTCATCCTTAGTGTTTAAGAAATACACATAGTAGAATCTAGTGGAATCATCCATCAACGTCATGAAATATTTCTTTCCACTTTTAGTCAACACACCATTCATCTCGCACAGATCTGGATGTATAAGCTCTAGTGGTGCTAGGTGTCTCTCCTTCGCAGGCTTGTGAGGCTTACGTGGTTGCTTTGCTTGCACACACGCATGACACTTAGAGCCTTTGGCTAAAGTGTAAGTCAAGATTAAATCCATCTTAGCTAGCCGCGTCATACAACCAAAATTAATGTGACAAAGACGTGAATGCCAAACCTCATATACGTTCACATTAGAATGAGTTTAGTTCATGACTTAACCACCACAATCATATGTTTTTCAACAAACAATCCATAGTCCATATCGAGATACGACTACTTTATTGGACTCAAATACTAACTTAAACCCTTCTTTACATAGAAGGGAGCCACTAATGAGATTCTTCTTGATGGCAGGGACATGTTGCACGTTCTTCAGTTGAACGATCTTTTTTGACATAAACTTCAGATCTACCATGCTAACACCATGAACAAAAGCATGTGAGCCATTCCCCATCAGGACAGAACAATCGCATGCGACCTGGTAAGAAGAAAACAAAGACACATCAGCACCCACATGAATATTGGCCCCAGTGTCAACCCACAAATCGGTGGACTGACAAACTGAAAGTACGGTAAACAGATTACCATACCCAGATGATGCATCATTGTTGCTCAGAGTGACATAGACAGACTTGGAGTCCTGTCCTGGCTTCTTGTACTTGTTTGGGCACTTGTTTGCCTAGTATTCCTCTAAACCACAAGTAAGCAGGAAGCGGCCATCTCTCTTTTTGTCTTTCTTCTTACCCTTCTTCTTGAAGGTAGTATTCTATTGGACAGAGTTCTTTCCATTGAACATGTGAAAATTCTTCTGCACCACATTGGCAGTAGAAGAACCCTCTGCCCCTTTCATGTGTATAGTCCTTTGCTCTCGAGTTCTGCTCAACACTTAGATGACCGATGACATCCTCAACAGATAATTCACGTCTCAAGTGCTTGAGAGAAGTAGCAAAGTTCCTCCATCCAGGAGGGAGTTTTTCAATAATGCAACCCGTGACAAACTTGTCCGGTAACTCACACTTCAGGAGCTCCAGCTCCTTAGCGATGCATTGTATCTCATGAGTCTAGTCCAATACATGACAGTTATCAACCATCCTGTAATCATGGAACTGCTCCATGTCATACAGTTCGCTCCCAGCATCAGTTGCGCCGAACTTAGCTTCGAGGGCATCCCACAAGTTTTTGGCAACACACATATGGAGATACACGTCTACCAGCTTGTCTCCAATCACAATAAGAACGGCTCCCACATGATGGTTTCCTCCCTAAAGGTATTCTTGTGTTCAGGAGCAATCGTTACCGTGGGAGACACACCACCACCACCAGAACACGTTCATTACTGTGAGCCACAAGATGGTCCTCGCCTGCCAACGCTTAAAATGCATTTCGATAAACTTTTCTGGTTTCAGTGTAGCGGCGAAGCCATGAGTCGAAAAGTGCCTAAAATAAGATTTTTGGATTGTTGGAAATATTAGCACATTTTTGACTAATCTAATCCATGAGTAAACATTAAACATGGTAAATACAGTATGCATCTCATACCGATAACTAAGCGTGTGAGCACGTACAGTACATAGAACCAAAATATCTATGAACATCATATATACGACTAGCACATGAACGAGTAGATAGGAGATGAACGAGTCATACCCTTCGGTTGGCCAGGCCAACGCGGCGGCGGTAGCAGCAGCCTCAGCTCGGCCGAGGCCTTCTTCTTGGCGGCTTCGTCGTCAGCCATGGAGCCGATGTAGCGGAAGTAGTGGAAGCAGAGGCTGACAGAGACGGGAAAGGATCGGGAGCAGTCGTGTTGAGACGCTACCCAAAAACCTTATTGCCGTTCTTCCGGACAGGATCTCGAACAACAGGGTTCTGGAGGCACCTGCTCTCCCGACCAACCGTGCACGTGGTCGTGAGGATGGGATCGCCGGAAGCGGCACACAGAGAGGAACAGTAGATGACGGCTAGTTTTGTGCAAGAGGGAGTGAGTGAACTGAGTTAAGGTTCACTCCACTGCCCAATGGGTTTGGGCTCAGGCCCACAACTGAGTGCGCGAACAGCCTACGGTCCTACTATTGGACAGTGTCACTACTGTATCAATTAATCCGAGATTAATTAACCATTCTTCATCGGCAAAAATAAGCTTCGGCTCATTCCACAACCCGGGTGCCACATCGTGACGAGGCGGGCGACGAAGAAGTAGAAGCGCGTGTACAACTCCTCCCAAATTTTCAATGGCATGTGATAGAGCAGCCCTTATAAAGGGTCTCACTCTGACTTTACTAGCAGTTTGGTACTAAAATTTCTATCATTTGCGAGCCATGCACCTATTAAGCATGGATTATTGTCTTATATGGGGGAAGCCCGTCTATAATCCAACACATGAGTCCATCTTGTGCGTACTTGCAAACCACACGCGTTTTCAGGGACGACCCCGCAGGTTGGCGAGACAGCGGCTAGCGGCTACTCCTGCAGGGCTACATATCAAAGCCGTTGTGCGTCACTTGCAAGCCACATGCATTGCCTTGCAGGGCTAGTACATATCAAAGCTGTTGCCGCGTGCAACGCGCGTTAAGGCCACGAGTCGACTATGTGTGTTGTCGCAACAACGAAGACTCTATGTGTTCGGGTCAATAGATCGCGGCGGTGTGTGCACAGTGGGTCAATAGATTGTCGATCGATGGATTTGTTTTCGATCTGGCCGTTGGATCCGCCCCTTTTGCTACCACTGTCCACCCCCCTCGCACTCTGTGCTGGTACGGTACCGGTTGATCGACGCGTCATTTGGCACAAGGGCTTGGCCGCACCTTGCACCGCAGAAATGACAACAAATCTTACGGATACAAAAAGCACCCCGTAGGAAACCGCCGGGAAGCTTCCCTCACCACCATCATTAATGAGGTTCTCCTCAGGGCTCAGGCACTTATAAATACCACGGCGCGCGCCACATAATAAACCCACAACGAACGAACACCATCTCCATCTCCCATCCGAAAGAAGAAACAAACTAAACGGGTGCTACTGGAACTGGCATCACCATCATCATCAGATCAAAAAAGATACTTAAAAACTAGCATCACCATCTCATCCTTTACCTCTCCGGATATGCCGAACCCACGGGGAGGCCGGCTTGCGGAGGCGGGTCGGCGATGGCGCAAGGCGTTGAACGTCGTCCGGACGCTACTCCGCTGGCTCGCGCCCGTCCGCGTCCTGCCGCTGAGCGCCTCCTACGTTGCCATCGACATGAACGACGGCAATAAGCCCGACGCTGACGCTGCCACCCACATCCGCTACGAGACCCCCGGCGCGGACGTTCGCATCGACATCCTCGGCGCGGCCGCCCACTCCTTCAACTTCAAGTCCCTGGTCAAGGAGAAGCGTCAGTGCAGCTTCCGCCGCCTCGGCGGCGCCGCCGAGATCGCGGCCTTGCTCAATTCCCACCCGGAGCGGGGCATCGACGAGCGCGTCTACGACATGCGCTGCCGCAAGGCCCAACACGGCGAGAACACCTACCCCGAGTCCAAGCCCAGGGGCTTCTTCATCCACTTTAGGGACGCGCACAGGGACGTTTTCCTCGTCGCGCTCCTCGCCTGCTCCGTCATCTCCCTCGCCTTCGGCATCAAGGAGCACCGCCTCAGGGAAGGCTGCTACGACGGCGCCGGCATCTTCCTGGCCGTGCTCCTCGTCTCCGGCCTATCCGCCCACAGCACCCACAATCAGGACAAGCGGGCCCACAACGACGCCAGCGATTCCGCCAAGATCACCGTCAGCCGCGACGCCGGGACGCGCATCGTCCTCATATTCGACGTCGTCGTGGGCGACGTGGTCATACTCCACACTGGTGACACCGTGCGGGCGGACGGGGTGTTCTTGAATGGACACGATCTGCATGTGGACGAGACGGACATTACCGGCGAGCCCCAGGCGATCGAGATCAACGCCGAGAACAGCCCCTTCCTCGCCGCCGGCGTTAAGGTTATCTGCGGCCACGGCTCGATGCTCGTGACCGCCGTCGGCACCAACACCTCATGGGGCGGGCCTTGGAGCAGCCTGTCAACGATGAGCATCCACCCGGAGCCGCTACGGACTCGCGTAGAGAGTATCATTTCGACCGTCACCAAGGTCGGCCAAGCCGCCACGGTTGTCACCGTCACCGTGCTCGCCGCGCGCCACTTCACCGGCAGCGCCGCGGGGAAGCTGCCGCTACGGGACAAGGGCGTCCCGCTCGCGGTGGCGCTGATGATCACCTTCTCCATGAAGCGGGTGCTCAAGGACAACGCGCTTGTGCACCATCTGTCGGCCTTGGAGACGATGGCGTCGGTCACAGTCATCTGCATCTGCACCGGAAGGCTCACGCACAACGAGATGAAGGCCACAAATGAAGCTTGCGCGAAGGCCGGCGTCGCCGTGAAGATGCTTACCGCCGACGACATCGCCGCGAGCCGCGCGGTCGCCACGGAGTGTGGCATCATATCCAGCAACGACACCGGCGACGTCACCATCATCACTGGGCCCGAGTTCCGGAACATGCCGCACGCGCGGCAGGTCGAGAGGGTGGACGAGATCCGCGTCATTGCGATGTCGGGGCCCCTGGACAAGCTGGTGCTGGAGAAGCGGCTGAAGAAGAAGGGCCACGTGCTGGCCGAGGGCACCAACGACAAGTCTGACGAGGTGATCACGGCCATCCAGTCAGGCCGCTGCATGTACAACAATTTCCAGAAGATCATCCAGTTCTACCTCACCGTCAACATCGTGGCCACCGTGGTCGACTTCGTGGCGGCCATCACCGCATGTGATGCTCCGCTGAGCTCGGTGCAGCTCCTGTGGGTGAACCTGGCCATGGGCGCCCTGGGCGCGCTGGCCCTGGCGGCGGACACGCCCACGGACGCGCTCATGGACGGCCCGCCCATCGCCCGCACGGCCCCGCTCATCAGCGACGCCATGTGGCGCAACCTCATCGCGCAGGCGGGCTTTCAGATCGCCGTTCTGCTGGTGCTCCAGCACCTCGCCACCCAAGACAACAAGGGCACCGTTGTCTTCAACGTGTTCATGCTCTTTCAGGTGTTCAACCAGTTCAACGTGCGCGGCGTCGAGAAGAAGAACGCCTTCGCCGGGGTGCTCAAGAACAAGATGTTCCTCGTCATCATCACCCTCATGTTTGTGCACCAGGTGGTGACCATGGAGGTGCTCACGAGGTTCGTCGGCGCCAAGAAGCTCGGCTTGTGGCAGTGGGGTGCCTGCGTCGCCGTCGCGGCCGGGTCGTGCACCGTCGGCTGGGCCGTCAAGTTCATCCCCGTGCCGGTTGGCAGCTTGACACGCCTTGCATTCTAACGGGCGTGTTAGACTATCCGCGCGGCGGCAGTCTTCAGGAGCTCATCACAACAGCTTATAGCACGTGCATGGCCATGCAGCACTGTATATAAAAGTGTACGTGCGGCACTTAACCACGGCACACTACTAAGGAAAACATAGTAGTGGCACGAGTTTTTAGCGCGGGTGCTCGCGCTACTACTACGACGCTAAAGCTAACTCAATCTCCAGCTAACTGGTAGTAGTAGCATGGACTAACCCAGCGCTACTATTAGTAACTGTATCAGTAGTGCTCTTCTGTCACACGCTACTATTAAGCAGCTTTAGCGCTTTTCCTGTCCCCATGCTACCACTGTATCTTTTAACATTTCTTCTACTTTTACCCGTTTCAGTAAACTGCAATTTCACATATGGCAGATAACAATATTATTAACCACAATACCAGATACTCATATATAGTCATGCAATAGTCGAGAAGTGCATGGATAAATCTGAGTACATATGAACCCATTTTGGAAAACACATTTTGAAATGTCAAAAAATTCTGAAAAAGATGCACACGAACATCTCCATATTATGTGTGTAGAAAGTTCCATGGAAAAACAACTTTTTTTGTAGCCTGTGCAAAAAAGACAAAATATTGCGCCGCGAAACGCTATTTAGAAGCACTAAAATTTGTTTTTTTACGGAGACAAAATAAAAACACTTTTTTTCACAAAATTTTGTGCCACGGACATACTTTTGCGGACATGTATGCATAAAATTTTGTTTAGAATTTTTGGATATTACAAAACGCGTTAAAAGTATATTTTTGAAAAACGGGTTCATATGTAACCGTGTGTAGGACGTGATGACTCTGCACTAGTCATACAACATCATTAAGTATTATAGGTACTCATATATAGTCAACATGCATCCTTACACACATATATGGTTTATACAGTAGCATATAATAATTGATACGCAGTCTACTACGTAGTCATACAGCCACACACACATATAGTTCTAGATGATATCGATGACGATCATCATCCTCAAGCCTTGGCGGTGGGTGTTCCTGATAGTAATTAGGATGGTCTGTCCAACACGAAGATTCTTGCCAACGAGGAAGCCCTTCCACCCAACTGAGCTTAAGTGTGTGTGATCATCTGTGTCCACGCCGTACGCATAGGTGGTGACGGAGCCCCTTGCGGTAAAGCGTATTCCAGCAGAGCCTTCTTCATCAAGCTTGATACCACAACCCACAGATAGGCTCTTGGCAATTTCTAAATAAAAAAATATATCAATTAATAAGTAGGCTCACACATACTCTTGCAAATATAGTTTTACTAAGTATAGATTTCTACACTATCAAAAGACACAGTACTACATTTCTACTAAGCGTGAATTCTACTAATAAGTATGAATTATCTACACTATTAATAGTTCCTTAGATTCTACACTAATTAAGCATATATATCATTGGACTCTAGCTGCACTAAAACATATCATCGTTCGGATACTATAGTAAGCATATATATCATTGGACTCTAGCTACACACTAAAGCATATATATCATCGATCGGACAATAAGCATGTCATTGGACTCTACACTAATTAAGCATGTCATCGGACTCTACACTAAAGCATATCATGGGCTAGCTTTCACACAGCATATCATTGGACTCTACACTAAGCATATCATCGGATTCACGAAGCATATCATTGGATAATTGCATTTGTAAGTATAACAATAAAGCATATCATCAAATTACTACAATAAGTATAACATACCATGACATGCCGATCAACCGTGATACTTGTCAGGCGGGTCATGAATGGCACCCCGATAAAGTCAGCATGTGGTGGAATTATGTCCCATACGTTGCACACCTCGTCCTCGCTCGACCTCATTCTTTGAGCAAAGATGGCTTCATCAAGTGGGTCCTCATCATCTTCCTCCGTTTTGACATAAATGACAGCCAACTTGGGTCTTTTTGCTGTCAAGGAGAAGCTGATCAACTCACCACCAGTGATACCCATGTGGGTGGGGAAACAGACCCATCCATCTCCTCCAATCTGCGACATATTTCATCCTTTCTCGACCTCCATAGTGTAGGGGCCCCCAAGAGCCTCAAAGGTCACAGTGTCTCCGGTCAGCTTGTTGAATTTCAACCTCACATTGCATGGGACGATCTTTGTAAAAAAACAAAATGATATATACACAATGCATTAATGCCAATAACACTAAATACAAAAAAGTTGTTACAAGTTTCATATAGTTTGTTACCGCCACATGAAGAAAACTCGGCTGGAAGTAGATGCCGAACAGCATGCCAGTTGCAAGACTGCTAGCGCACCTTGACTTGCGCAGTCGACATAGTGGTGGTGGTGATGCCGCCATTTTTCTAAAGTAATATGAGTAAGGATGAACGATCCACTTCACAGGAAAGAAAAACAGTAACATAAAGTTCTCAATTAACTTACTAAGACCTTCTAAATAGAACCAACAGCTAGCTAGACAAGACTCACCGTTCAGAGTTGCTACACTACAATCGTTAGACAACAAGACACAACAGCTAGCTAGACAACACTTACTAACACATGTGCAAATGCCAAATCAGCCAACAAGACTCACAGTTACAGAAGCTAGCTAGCTAGAGAGCACCCTTCAGATTTGCTACACTACAATGCATCGATCTTAATTGGAAAACAGAATATTCAGGTTTAGTAACTAAAATTAACAACATGGGCATGCTTCCGTCCATCTTTTATATTTACATAAAAATCGTCAACACTACAATGCATCGATCTTAATCGAAAAACATAATGTTTACAAGAATTGCCATGTATATCACCGATCTCTAGATGAGATTCTTCCGCGAGAAGCAATTTGATGGACAATTATAATCGTAAGATCTAGTAACATATAAGATGACAAGGTACCACCTACCAAAGTATTTCAGTGGCACCTATTGCCGAAAAAACTTTTCACAAATATCTACCAAATCAGGGTACGACCTGGCAAAACATTTCATCTAATTTGGCCCCTATTACCTAAGATAACTGATTGAAAAACAAGTGGCAAATTTGGGATTAACTTAGCACTTGCAAACCAAATACTTGTATCAATGCCAATATCTACCGGATCACGGTACCACCTACCAAAGCATTTCAACTAAATTGGCACCTACATTTTTCCAAAATAACTTATTATAGAAAAACAAAAGTGACAAATATGGGATTAATTTGGAGCTTGCAAACTAAATACTTGTACCCAAGCCAATATCTCCCAAATCAGGGTACATAGCTATTAATCAAAAAATTAGCTAAATTTGCTACAGGGGGGCACAAGAGCATGTCGGAGCAAAGGAAACCCCTCACTAGAAATCCATGTACAGAACAAATAACAATAAAAGGGTGTGTTTCTTTCCAAGCATCTAGCTAGGTCTTACCAAATCTTTAGAGGTAATGAACTACACCTCACTACGTCGCTGCCTATCCATCTGAAATTCATAAGCCCTCGGGGGGTGCTGACGAGGAGGGGGGGTAGCATGGTGACCTCAGTCGGGGGTGCTGACAAGGGGGTAGGCCGGTAACTTTCCTACGAGAGGGGGCGACGACAGCGGCCGGCGAGGGAAGTGACGTGGTTCTAAGTCTAACAGTAGATTAGGGGGTACGTAGGAGGAGGCAAGATCCTAGCTACGATGAGGTTGTGCACGCAAGATTTACGAGTTTAGGCCCCTCTCAGAGGAAGTAAAAGCTCTACGTCTCGGTGCCCGGAGGCGGACGACTGGATTATGCGTGAAATTACAGGGGGTGCGAACCCTTGTCTCAGTGGAGGGGGTGGCTTATATAGAGTGCGCCAGGACCCCAGCCAGCCCACGTTACAAGGAGTTCAATGTACATTAAGGTGAGACGTTACTGGTAATGTCAGCAATAAAGACATATAAATGATCATTAACGCTACGGAGCGAACGCCTGACCGTTGCCATCCTTAGTGACTTTAGACCTTCTGTGGTTTCTTGTATGGTCGAATGATGATATACTGGTCGAATGGAATTGGGTTATCCGCGTGGAGTTGTTGGTCGAGTGGGTTGCACTCTGAGGTGATTCCAGTCGATGGATGCTGCTATGCTTTGAATGTCGTTGATCTTAGGGTAGTGTCCTTGGGAAGGGCATCTAGGTCAGGCCTATTACCCTACCCTAGGTACATTTCATCGTCATTAGCCCCTGAATGGATCGAGGTCTGAGGGGAGAAGAGGTTGAAGATGGTTCCGACCCAATTCTTATGCTTCGGGGGCATCTTACCTGGGTCGGTGAACCACGCTGGAACTTCAACTTTATTTTCGGTCGCCTTGATCCATTCAGAGTTTGTCGACTGAACTTATCCTGTTATGCTTCGAGTGTTGGAGTGATATGAAATCTTGGGCGTGACTGGTTGCGCTACCATTCCCGGATCTCACGGGGTTCGAAATTTGGGGAAGCGCGCCGGACGGAGAGTGCTGCAGTAAACATGACGTATTAGGCAGGGGTGCCTCGATCTCTGCTCCGCCTTTTTCTCAACATACCGAGCGTGCAGCTATTGCAGGATTTGACAGGATCTCTCGGGCTCGCATGTCAGCCACTCGGAAGTGGACTAATAAAAGGTTCGACGGCCGGTGTGTCTGCACAACGCATCCCATTCTTCTTCTTCCCCTGCTTCTCCACCTCGTCCTCCGCCGCTCTCGACTCCACTGCTCCACCCGCGAACATTCCATGGCGATGGGGAAGGACAAGATGGCGGCCCTGGAGCGCGCCAAGAAGGCGACGGCGACAGCGACGCCGAAGGGCAAGAAGGCGAGTCGGGTGGATCTTCCTCAAGGTCTGGCCTGCCGCCCGGCTGGATCCAGGGCGACTGGATTCGATCCACAATTCAGCAAGAGGATGTGGAGGATCTGGTCGAAGGTGGCTTGATTGCCCACAGATCTTGGAGGCTGCCTGGTAACGAGACCAAGCCGCAGTCGCAAGAGGGTGAGTGCGTCCTCCTCGTGACTCACATTGACCGTGGTTTCTCTCTGCCCCTCATCCTTTTTTCTAGGTTTTTCTGAACTTTTCTGGAGCCCAACTTCATCACTTTACCCCCAACACCGTCAAGTACCTCGCTGCATTCATTTCCATATGTGAAAATTTCCTGGGCTGTCGACCGCACTGGGGTCTCTTCAAACACATCTTTACCTGTCGCTCCCAGTTTGTGAAAAAGGCTAATCCGTGTGATGAGAGGACACACGTGATCCAGATGTGTGGAGGTCTAGGGATTCAGACGAGAGGCAAAAGTACTTTTCCAGCTGTGGTTCTTCCTGAGTCAATTAGAGGGTGGCAGTCAACCTGGTTTTATTGCAAGGACCAACCGACTCCTGGCCAGTCAACTGGTCTTCCTCCCTTCTCCATGGAGAGAGTCCAGCATCCCACTTCTTTGAAAGTAACTCCGACAGAGAAAGCAGTGGTGAATATGCTGATGGAACGAGTAGTCCAATTAGTCTGTGACGGGGTGACTGGGATGGACTTGCTGGAGGTATTTCTCAATTGACGCATCCAGCCACTCCAGGCCCGCGATCATCCTATGTGGATGTACTCGGGTATCGAAGACACCGCTCAGATCCACCCGGAGGAGGTCACCAAGGAAACGGTGGAGAAGTGGTTGCAGGGCATCACTGGAAACAAAGACAACCCCAGGTGGTCCAGGAGAGTCCTTCCATTCAACACTGACAATGGACCTGAAAAGGTATGTCCTTTACTATCGAGCGTTTCTTCATTCTGACTTGTAATTGTCCTTGTGCTCGACTGATATCTGTGCTATTCTTTGCCATGCAGGTTTACACCGAGATGTACTCGATGCCCAATGGGGAGCAGGATCAGGAAGCAGAAGCGAGCGGAGGTGAAAGCGGCGACTGGAAATCCGATGACGAAGACGGGGAGGAGATCGAGGACTCAAGCAACGGGAAGGAGGTCGACTCTCCACCTCGCACTGAAAGGCACTCCAAGCAGACCCATGATCCAGCAAGCATCCGTGGCAAAGCGGTCGCGCAGACCTCGCAGTGCACTCGGACTTCCTCCCCCGTTCCGACTGAAAAGGCCCCGAAGCAACCCAAGGTTGCGGCTCCCAAACCTCGGAAGACCCTGCCTAAGATCAAGGTTGACGTTCCCATCGCCTCTGGGTAAGCATTTTGTTTTATCTCTTTATTCAACAGCCTCTTAAGTAGCTGTCGACTAGTTTTCTTGCTTGACCGAGTGAGTTCAGAAACTTGCAGTGCTGCTACTACTGGGACTTTCGTGGATATTTACAGAGATGAAGATGATGCGGAAATGGAAGATGGTGCGACCTCCAAAGCAGGTATGACTTTGCCATCTTGCTTCTATTTTGGCAATTGATTTGTAGGCCGACTAATATCTTACGGTCGAGTCATTTGCAGCGCCGCAACATGTTATTGAACTTCCATATGATGATGAAGATATGCCCCAGAGGCCTTCGGGAAGGAGAGGCAGGAGCTCGGGCAGGAGGGTGCCGGCCGGCAAAACAGCTCAGACGACATCAGCGCCCAAACCGGTGACCCAGTAGACTGGAGACCTCACTCGGTCCTCTGTTACTTTTGCCGATCCTGTGTCAACTGAACATCCTCCAGCGTCGACTGCTCAAGATCCTTCTTCATCTGTGCAACTCCATACTTCAGATCCTCAGACTGTTGCGTCTGTTCCACCATCTCCGCTATTCGCATCATGTCCCGGATGATCAGGCGAGCGCTGCTAAAGAAGCTATACGCCAAGCAGGCCTGATGATGAAGCGGATGAAGACGATGCATGAGGCCAGTCAAGCTGCCTATGACGCTAGTGCAGCTCTCTAGACCAACGTCCAAGTTAGTTGATTTCCAACTGATCTTCTAGCTTGACACTTGAAAACTGCTGCTTTATTATTCGTAAGATGTCCGTGGATGAGCGTTTTCAAACCTTTTCAAGCTTTATGTGCACTTGTCATGAGTCTGCACCTGCTCACCCACTAGGTGACTTCTTTTACTTTCCAACCTTGTTACCTTGAGTCGACTTTGTCTCCAATCGAGTGTAGTTAAGTCTTGTTTATAATATATCCACTCGGTCTTGAACGGATCTCGTCGAGTGAACTCTTAAACCAGTGGGGGCACGCCAAGTGCACCCACTGGGTGTAGTCCTCGAGACCGCGGTCGACTGCGGGCAGTCCGCAATGGTCTGAGAATTGATGATGCAATTGCTTTTCTATTCTCCTATTATTTGGGTGACTGGGCTGACCAAGTCGAGTACCAAATCGAACCAGTGGGGGCACGCTAAGTGCACCCACTGGGTGTAGTCCCCGAGACTACTGTTGGATGTTTGATTCTGCAGTAGTCTTACAACTCCTTTTGTCGTAATATCCTGAACTTGTACTTCATCACTCGGAAGCAAGTTATCTTCGTTGCTGTCGACTGACATGTCTTATTCGCTGACTTCAGAAATCATGTGAGCTCATATCCCAATTTGCTGAATTCGAGAGGAAGCAAATCCAGCTCAACCTTGACCTGGATTTGGCCAAACAGAACTTGCAGAAGGCTAAGGACGAAATAGCTGGTATGGAAGGTAAAAGCTTGCCGACTGTGAGATTGGGCTGTCTCCAGTGTCATCTTTCCATTCTTCTTTCTGAATCGAGTGTTGTCTGTTATTTTTTAGAGAAAATGAGGCAGGCTCTGGCACCGAAGGACCTTGATCTCGCAACAGCACAAAAGGAGTCACAAGAGAAAACAACACTCACCGACGAGAAGCTGGCTTCGGTCGGGACGTTAGAAGAAGACAATGCCAAGCTGAAGACTGCTCTTGCCGAAGCTAACAAGGAAGTGACACGTCTAAAGAAGGACAAGGTAGCCCTGAACGACAAGATTGAAGATCCCTCCCGGAAGAGGAATGAGCTAGAGGTAAATCTGGGGGGACTTGACAAGAAGTTATTCCTTATGCTTGAAGGTATTTTCTCCTGCTCGACTGGTCTCTCTTGACAGTTGTTGATTCTTCACACGGCTCTTCGACTCATTATTTTGTTGTGTTGTGCATAATTTTGCCAAAACTTCGAAGAAGAGACTGGGCGGATTGAAACGAGCTTGGACCCCATCAACTCTCCTGTTAATGATGAAGCTGCCATGAACGTACTCCGATTGGAATCTCATCTTGCCAGCGTGGTGGATTATCTGCATCGACTAAAGGTGGCGGTTTCCCGAGTCTACACAGAGCTCTAGCTGAAGGAGAGGTTCCAGAATGACATTGACTCTCTGATGACTCGACTCAACGAGATCCCCGGTTGAGTGCAAGCATGGAAGAAGTCATCCGCCCGATGTGGTGCTGATGTGGCTCTGTCTCTGGTTCGTGTCCATTGCAGAGGCCAAGGAAGAGAAGCTAGCAGCGCTCAAGGTCGCCAACACCAAGCATCACCAGTTCCAGTCCTTCATGGAGACCTTCATTGAAGCAGCCACTCGCATTGCGGACGGGATTGACCTGGACGAATTCGTCAAGCCTGCCAGTCCTCCTCCAGTAGAGTGAACAAACTTTATGCCTTAATTAAATTTGCCTCGGAATGCCGAGTGATTTTGTAACCATTAATACTCCTTCAGGCCTGATGCCCGAGCACTTTTATCTATGGTTCTAAACCTCGCGATATTTATCTGAACTTAGCTTTTCTTTGAATATGTTTGTCTTCACCTTTGCTGCTTTTGAATCTCTTGACTCCGAGTGAAACTTGACTCTTCACTCGGAACTGCCATTGAATTTGGGATGTAGCTCTGATGAGTGAGTCATGAACAAGAGCACTAGGTGTTGTGCACGACCTGCACTTCTTCATCCATGTAAATCAGGATGGAGCGCACATTGTACTTGTGACGTAGCTCCGTCAAGTGGGTCGTGGACAAGAGCACTAGGTGATGTGCACGACCTGCACTTCGTCGTCCTTGCAGATCGGGATGGAGCGCACATTGTACTTGTGACGCAGCTCTGTCGAGTGGGTCATGGACAAGAGCACTAGGTGCTGTGCACGACCTGCACTTCGTCGTCCTTGTGGATCAGGATGGAGCGCACATTATACTTGTGATGTAGCTCCGTCGAGTGGGTCATGGACAAGAGCACTAGGTGTTGTGCACGACCTGCACTTCGTCGTCCTTGCGGACCGGGATGGAGCACATGTTGTACTTGTGACTCGACCACTAGGGGTGGTTTTTAACTTAGGCGAGTACGAGACTGCAGCTAAGCCTCCGAGTGGGAGGATTGCTCTCCACTCGGTAGGATTTTAGAAACTTAGGCGAGTACGGGACTATAGCTAAGCCCCTGAGTGGGAGGACTGCTCTCCACTCAGTAGGATTTTAGAAACTTAGGCGAGTACGGGAGTGCAGCTAAGCCCCCGAGTGGGAGGATTGCTCTCCACTCAGTAGAATTTTAGAAACTTAGGCGAGTACGAGACTGCAGCTAAGCCCCCGAGTGGGAGGATTGCTCTCTGTAAGTGCATCTAGTGCCACCCCTAGTTGGTTTTGGAGTATTGACGACAAACCTGGTTGAGGGACTAATGTGTTTGTGAGAATTGCAGGATAACACAGGTAGTAGTCCCTCATTGATTCAGTTTTCCTACCAGAGATGACCCCTAAAAATGTATGAAGACATTGAAGACAAAGGTGGTATGTGAAGATATTCACATTGAAGACTATGCCATGAGAAGACATCACGTGAAGACTATGGAGCGCGAAGACTTAGCTGTTTCGTCGTTTCCTTTTCTTCTATGTTGAGTCATAGGAACCACCGTACTGTTAAGTGGGGTCCCAGTGAACAAAGTCAGAGTGATTGAAGTGATGCTTAACCAAAATCCTATGTCTTCAAGCGAAGACAATGAGAGCAAATCTTATCTAGAGCTGGATGAGTCAGCTTTACTTGTAGCCCAAGTAAAGTTGTCGCGTGTGTTTGAAATCTGACCATTGGAACACGTGTCAGTTCCTTAGTGACCTAAGGTCATTTCGGACAAATCAGGTTGGGTTGCCTAGTGGCTATGAATAGCCCACCCCTACACCATAAATTGGTTGGCTGCTCAGAGTTAGTGCACGGCTTTTGTCGTGTGAGAGCAACCCACCTTGAAGCCTTTGAGAGAGATATCCTTGCGAGGACAAAGCCCTAAACACCCAGGGCCAAAGAGTGTTAGGCATCACTGAAGTCTTCCTATCTGTGTGATCTGAAGACTTGTTACATTTGAGGACTGTGAATCCTCCAGCCGGTTAGGCATCGCGTTCTGAGCATCCAAGAGTCATTGTGGATCGCTGGTGAACAAAGTCTGTGAAGGTTTGGAAGTCTCCCTTGAAGACTTACCAGAGTGATTGGGCGAGGACTGGGTGTCCTTAGCTCAAAGGGAATAAGGTGAAGACACGGTCTTCTGAGTTAAATCTCAGCCTCCCTAACCAGACGTACAGTTGTCACAACAACTGGAACTGGTCCAACAAATCATTGTCTTCAACGAGCAACTGGTTCTATCCTTCCCATCTCTTTATTTACAATTGGTCCTTGTGAAGTCATTGCCTGTTTGCTTTATCTATTTGTCTTCACTGTGTGACTGCTTGTTCTGATTGGCTTCATACTGTCTTCCATCCTGATCCATACTGCCTAGCTGCTATTAGTCTTTGTGCTTTCACTTCATTGAATACTTGACTATGGCTTGCCTAGTGTAGTCTACCTTCCGCTGCATGTTAATAGGTTCATTTCTATTGATTATCTTTGAAACTTCCATATTTTGAAGAATTTCATAAAAATCACCTATTCACCCCCCTCTAGTCGATCACTAGCACTTTTAATTGGTATCAGAGCAAGGTACTTCCTTGTTCTGTGTGATTCGGTTTAACCACCTGGAGTTTTAGCTATGTCGACTGCAGGGATAATCAAAGTCTTCGCTGCGTGCCCCGTCTTCGATGGAACTGAATATCCCTACTGGAAGAATAAGATGCGCATGCATCTTGAAGCCATTGATGTCGACCTCTGGTGTGTCGTCAAGAATGGCGTCCCCGAGGCTGGTGAAGGTGTCACCGCTGCTGATGTCAAGATGTTCGTTCAACTAGATTCCACTGCCAAGAACATCATCTGTGGTCATCTAACCAAAGGGCAATATGGCCGTGTGAGTGCTCTGGAAACATCTAAGCTAGTCTGGGACTGGCTCTCCAAGGTCAACGAAGGCGTCTCAACCCAGAGAGATCAAAGGATCAGTGTCCTTCGCAACCTCTTCAACCGCTTCAAGAGAAACGACAATGAGAATGTTCAGCTCACGTTTGATCGCCTCACTGACATCACAAATGAGCTTCAAGCTCTCGGCGCTACTGAGATCACCAAGCATGAAATCGTCAAGACACTCCTGAGATCACCTGACAGCTCGTTTGACACCCTAGCCCTAATGATTCAAGAACGCCCTGACTTCAAGAGACTCGATCCGCCTGACATACTTTAAAGGCTCAACACACATGATTTTCATCTTTCTGAGAAAAGAGATATCTATGGTCCCAACTATGGCCGAACTCGTGCCTTGAAGGCAAAAGCTGTTTCCTCATCTGAAGAAGAATCTAACTGTAGTTCCGATGATCCTGAAGACATTGGAAGGGAGCTTGCTATGCTTGTGAAGAAGTTCCAAAAATTCACCAAGAAGAAAGGCTTCAGAAAGTCTTCATGGTCCAGCTCAAGGAATGATGAAGCTTCTGCTCATGACTACAAGAAGAGAACATGCCACAAGTGCAAGAAACCTGGTCACTACGTCTCTGAGTGTCTGCAGTGGGACAATGAGAACAAGAAGAAGAAGAAGAAGAAGAGCAAGGAATATGATTCCGACGACAAGAAGAAGAAGAAATACTCAAAGTCTTCTTCCAAGTCTTCCTCAAAGTCTTCATCACACAAGAAGAGCTCATCTGGCAAGGCTCGTGCGTTTGTTGGAAAGGAAATGGATTCAGAGGAGGAGTCTGCTTCTGAGGAGGCAGAGGTGGAGTCTGATTCTGGCGTTGCAAGTCTGGCTATAGCCTACGTTGCCAAGTCCATCTTCAACACTGAAGACAATGACTTCATCACCGACGCCGATGCTAATGACAAGGACAACTCCGCTCCCACCTATTGCTTCATGGCACGTGGTGCCAAGGTAAACTCATGCAATACTCACTATCAAACATCCAGTGAAGATGACTCTGATTGTAATTCCAAACCCAACTACAAAACACTTGCTAAAATTGCAACTGAACAAGAGAAAGCTATGGAACATATTCAAAAATGGTTAGACAAAAGCGATGACCTGTTGGACGCTGAATGACTCGATCTCAGTCCTTAATTGAAGACATAAAAAATCTTCATGTTATGTATGAGGAACTTGAAAGTTGTCATGAAACGCTCTCAACAACTCATGAAAAGCTTTCCTACGATTATCTTCAAAGGAAGCAAGAACTTGAGAAATTGAGAGTGGCTCATGAAGATCTTCAAAAGGAAAATGAGTCACTTCGCGCTGAACAGGTCAGTCCCGCTCAGGAAGGATTTGAACCACCATGTATTAAATGCCTTGAGCGTGATAATGCTACTTCTATTGCTGAATGTTCCACTGCTGCTACTATTGCAATATCTTCAACTGTTGATGTGGAAACTAACCTCTCTGCTGAGGATGCCACTGCTATTGCTGATGAGAATGCTAGGTTGAAGACATTGCTTGAAACAGGGATGTACAAAAGTCTAAAAGGGCATCAGACACTATGTGATGTCCTCAAAAGGCAGATTCTGAACCGAAACCCTAGGAAAGAGGGTGTTGGGTTCGAAAGGAAAATGAATGTTGATGGCTCTTACTGGAAACCTGAGCAGTACCCCAAAACCACATGGGTTGCTGCAAAGGAACCTTCAGTGGATCCATCCACCATATCTGGCTTCACTTGTGCTAATCCCATCATTATTGATGAATCCTTTGATGCAAACTATAAACTATTTAAGAATCAGAATGGTGAAGTGTTTGCCAGGTATATTGGTACTAACTGCAGGAATGGGCCACCTATGAAGAAATTCTGGGTGCCGAAAAGGTGTCTGGAGAATCTTCCTGTGAATGTCGTCATGACACCACAAGGGAAGAAGACAAACCCCAGACCATAGGCTTCATATGGTCCAAAGGCTTCATACAGATAGAGGACTCACCTGAGTCACACTAACACAAATGTTTTGTAGGGAAACCATACTCAGGCCTATTAATATGAGTGTGTTTCATCAAACCGCCATGTTCATAAGACCCAGAACTACTCTGGTTATTCTTATGAGTACTATTCTCCACCTGCAAGACTATTTGCTAGGGCTCCAAAGCCAAAGTTCTCAGATGCTGCACTTAGACTCATTGCTTCAAAGCCACCCTTGAAGATGTGGGTGGCTAAGAAATCTTAACTCTCTTTTGCAGGGAAAGGTCTCCAGCCAAAAATCAAATGCGTCTGAAGCTATTGCTGGGGACCTAAAACATCTTGCAGGGCGCAAGATCAAATGCCCAAATGGTCTTCTTATATTTTTTATTCCTGAGTTGCTTGCTACTTGTCCTATCAGTCCTAACCTTGATCTAAGCTTTAATAACCCTCTTGCTCGTCAAATGTTTATGCTTCACAATGCTCTTCGTGAAGCCTATCCCCCTAACTGCATTGTAGGGTATGACACCAGCTGCTTCAGAATGGATTATTGATAGTGGATGTACTAATCACATGACTGGAAAACGAAGTCTTCTCATGGAGTCAACCCTACGTCCATCTGACAAAAGTCACATCACATTTGCTGATACTGGTAAAAGCAAGGTATTGGGTCTAGGTAGAGTTGCAATCTCAAAGGATCAGCACATGGATAAAGTGATGCTTGTTGAATCCCTTGGTTTCAACTTAATGTCTGTCTCAATGCTTTGCAATTTGAATATGATTGTGATATTTGGAAAATATCGTTGCCCTGTTCTAATGGAATCTGACAAGTCTCTAGTCTTTGAAGGGTATCGGAAGGATGATTTGAACATGATAGATTTCTCAGCAGGACCACAACTTGCCGTATGTCTTCTTGCAAAAGCTTCAGAATGCTGGCTCTGGCATCAGAGGTTAGGGCATGCTGGCATGAGGAACTTGCATACTCTTGCAAAGAAGAAACACGTCATAGGCATCGAGGGCGTCAAGTTCAAGAAGGATCACTTATGCGGTGCCTGCGAAGCTGGAAAGATGACGAGGGCCAAGCATCCCTCGAAGACAATCATGACAAAGACTCAACCCTTCGAACTGCTACACATGGACCTCTTCGACCCTACTCACTACTCTACCCTTACTACTACTGCTTGTCCCTATGGCTTCGTCATTGTTGATGATTATTCAAGATATACATGGGTGCATATAGTCCTCTACAAGACTGAAGTGCAGGATGTCTTCAGACGCTTCGCCAATCGAGCCATGAACAACTATGACATCAAGATCAAGCACATCAGGAGTGACAATGGCACTGAATTCAAGAACACCGGCCTCGACACTTATGTCGATACATTGGGCATCACTCATGAGTTCTCAGTTCCGTACACGCCGTAGCAGAATGGCATCGTGGAACGCAAGGACAGAACAATCATTGAGATGGCTCGGACGATGCTCGATGAATACAAGACACCAAGAAAGTTCTGGCCTAAAGCTATTGATACTGCATGCCATGTCATCAACCGTGTTTATCTTCACAAGCTTCTGAAGAAAACATCCTATGAACTTCTCACTGGTAAGAAGCCAAATGTCAGTTACTTCAGAGTATTTGGTGCTAGGTGCTGGATCAAGGATCCACATCACACTTCAATTTGCACCGAAAGCACATGAAGGTTTTATTCTTGGTTAGGAAAGGATTCGCACTCCTACAGAGTCTTCAACCTCTTTCACTATAAAGTGGTTGAAACTGTGGATGTGCGGTTCGATGAGACTAACGGCTTGCAAAGAGAGCACCTGCCAAATGTGCTAGATGAAATTCCACCCAGTTAATCCATCAAGCTTATCTGAACTGGAGAAATCATACCGTCTGAAGTACAGCCTGAAGAGGAACTTATCATCTCTGCACCTAATCAACCTGGAGACAATGCTCAGCGTGAAGACAATCCTTCAAACGATGACAATGATCAGCAAGAGCAAAATCTTCGTCCAGTTCATCCTCGTGTTGCAAATGAAGTACAGATTGAGAAGATAATTGATAGCATCAATGCACCTGGTCCACTCACTCGTTCAAGGGCAACACAACTAGAAAATTTATGTGGGCACTTTGCATTCGTCTCAATACCTGAACCCAAGAAAGTTGATGAAGCCTTCATGGAACCTGAATGGATTCAAGCTATGCAAGAAGAGCTTCAACAGTTCGAGCTGAATAATGTATGGGAACTGATCAAGCGTCCTGATCCTCGTAAACACAATATCATAGGCACTAAATGAATATATCGCAACAAGCAAGATGAGCATGGTCAAGTTGTTAGAAACAAGGCTCGTCTCATTGCTCAAGGATACACTCAAGTTGAAGGAATTGACTTCGATGAAACATTTGCTCCTGTGGCTAGTCTTGAAGCTATACGCATACTGCTAGCCTATGCAAATCATCATAACATCCTTCTGTATCAAATGGATGTGAAGAGCGCTTTTCTCAATAGCAAGATTGAAGAAGAAGTGTATGTTGCACAACCGCCTGGTTTTCAAGATCCAAAACATCCTGACATGGTTTACAAGCTCAACAAGGCACTGTATGGCCTCAAACAAGCCCCTCGTGCTTGGTATGACACACTCAAAGACTTCCTGAAGAGCAAAGGCTTCAAACCTGGTTCCCTGGATCCCACACTCTTCACGAAGACATATGATGGTGAACTATTTGTGTGCCAAATATATGTGGATGACATTATCTTCGGCTGCACTAATCAGAAATACAGTGATGAGTTTGGATACATGATGCAAGAGCAATATCAGATGTCCATGATGGGTGAGTTGAAGTTCTTCCTTGGTCTTCAAATATGGCATCAACGCAATGACATCTTCATATATCAAGAGAAATACCTCAAAGATTGCCTGAAGAAGTTTGGAATGCAAGACTGCAAAGGTTATACGACGCCAATGCCTACCAAGAGTCATCTGGATTCTGATGCCAATGGTAAAGAGTTCAATCAAATGCTATACCGCTCCATGATTTGTTCTTTGCTTTATTTATGTGCATCTAGGCCAGATATCATGCTTAGTGTTTGCATGTGTGCCCGATTCCAAGCGGCACCAAAGGAATCGCATCACTTAGCTGTGAAGCGAATTCTTCGATATTTGGCTTACACCCCAACACTAGGATTATGGTATCCAAAGGGCTCAGAGTTTGATCTAGTTGGATTCTTGGATGCTGATTATGCTGGTGAAAAAGTGGATCACAAGTCTACATCAGGCACATGTCACTTTCTGGGACGATCACTTGTGTGTTGGTCTTCAAAGAAGCAAAACTATGTATCTCTCCCCACTGTTGAATCTGAATACATTGCTGCTGGATCTTGCTGCGCTCAGCTTCTATGGATGAAGCAAACACTCAAAGACTATGTCATTCATCTGAAGCAAGTGCCACTCTACTACGACAATGAAAGCGCCATCAAGATCGCCAACAACCCAGTTCAACACTCGAAGACAAAGCACATTCAGATCCGTCATCACTTTCTCAGAGATCATGTCATGAAGGAAGATATTGATATCATTCACGTCAACACTGAAGAGCAACTGGCAGATATCTTCACAAAGCCCTTGGATGAGAAAAGGTTTTGCAAGTGACGGTGTGAGCTAAATATCTTGGAATCCTCAAATGTCCTGTGATCATGCACACACCCTAACACTTATGCATGTTGATGACTTGGATGTGCAACACACGAAGTAACATATATCTTCAAATAATGAAGACTTACACTCTAAGTGTGAATACATTAACGCAGAATTTGACTTCAGAGCGCCACGATAATTGTGCGCCGTGCCTGAGTCTAATACTTCCTATACAGTGGGTAACGCCACAACCAAACTTTTGTTTGGAGTGTTTTCTGTTGGCGTTATATTTGCAAGGTCTTCCCATTTGGTTTGTCTTTAATATTAACATGGCTTCATGTTTATCTTCACTATATTGATTTGGTCTTATTCTGATATATTCATATATTTGCGTTCTGTCCTCTACAACATTCACTTATAGCTATGTCTTCTCCTTGGATCTTTTGAACTAAGTGAATGTGATCGGACCCTAACCTTTCTATGCTCCCGTCTCAAATCTATCTATCCAAATCATATGCATTCTATTGAAACTATTGAGTGTCTTCGTTGCGTCCTTGTCAGCAGAAGATACAGAGACAAACATCAAATCTGTTTTAAATACTCAATCCTTTTTGCCTGAAACCCGGAGAAGCGGGAACGACCACCCAAAAATCCAGGCGTACGTGGGAACGTGGAACAACCTCCAATAAGTTGCATGATCACCATGTGTCCTTCAGATGTGAACCGCCAGGGGCACCTGCATAATAACGCTGCATCGTCCTTGTCCTTATAAATACTCACCACACCCCAGTCATTATCTCTTCTTCCACTCCTCTTCCTCGCACAAACCCTAGTGCCACTGCTAGCCCTCGACGACGCCGGCGACGAAGCGCTTAGCTGCCGCGACCTCACCGACGCCGTCATCACGCCGGCCGTCGACATCATCTTCTCCGCCGTCGCCATAGGTGTCCTTCGTCGCCAAGTTAGGGCACGGAAGATCGAACTGCTCGGCCTCATCTCCTACTCCGTCTAGCAGTTCCTCGAGTGGTAAATAAAAACTCTTTTTACAGTCCTTTTGATCCGATAGATTCATCCTTTTCAACCACAAGTGGTTTCTGTTCCTACAAAGTTGGATCTATCCTGTTCTGCATCTCATGGCATGCCTAGTATGTTCACTTATGCTTCACAAAGTAGTTAGATTCCTCACTTGTACTTATTCGTGGATTCGTACAAATCTGGAACCAACTCTCTACATATGACTGAATGTCTTCACACTATGAGGTCAATGTCTTCTAAACTGATTTATCTTCAAAAGCTTCTAAGAATGCATATGACCTCTTCCCATTCCCTCGCATCTCTAATGCTATCACAGGTACATGTCCGTGGGAGAATCCCTTGGTTCTCATAGTCTGCATTCATTTGCAGAGTTCTTACAACATCACATAAATTCTCCTAAAGTCGGTTCCTGTCTGACCAGCAGACAGAAGACTTTGACAGTGTTGAAGCCTTTCACTCTAAACTTCACGGCAACAGAGAAATCAGCAAGGAAGGGTGGCAGACAGCGCCGTGGGGGTACATCAATGGACCTGCCCGAAGATCTCTATGAACTATACAAAACTGACCCCGAAGAAAGCTATGGTCAGCGCAAGACACGAATCCAATGGATTCGAAGATACTGGGCCGAGCAATGGTTCAATTACAGATTCGTCACCAAGGAGTATGCTGAAAAGAATACTATCACGCGTCCTTGGGGAGATATTCTCTATAAAAAATCTTCAACCCAAGACTAGAACTGAAGACATCGCTCAAAGATTCTACCCTTGCATTGTCCGAGGGCCACAACCTACGGATGCCGACCCATCGTCATTGCTATGTTGTCGAGATGACAATTTTTTCAAGCGCAACTTTCATTTTGCTAAGAACTCGGCCAGGGAAAACAAGAAGTCTTGGGGATTAGACTTCAACCCAGGCCCCTCTGCGCCACGTGCTGATGGCACACGCGAAGCTGAACCCAATTCGGTTGGGCCCTTCTACAACTTAGAAGGTCTCATCACGCACATTCAGGTTCAAGGGGCAGCCATGGATCACTCTACAGACGATGCTGACTCTGACAAAGCGCCTGCACCACCAAAGCCAAAGAAGCAGAAGAAACCTAAGGCTTCGAATCTTTCCACTCCACCAAAAGTGTCGCGCGCGAAACCTCTGGCCACTGCTCCTCCTGCACCAAGTGTGTAGTCTGAAGATCTCTCTCGCATCTCCAAGACTGAGAAGAAAAAGAAGAAGCCCGTGCACTCCTCTAGTCCTGTGCGAACATCCCTGAATCTGAAGCCAAAACGGCTGAAGATATTCCGGCTGCATCAGCCGATGACCAAGAAGAAGAACCAAGAGAAGAAGAACGTGTTGCTACACCCCCGTTCAACCCTGAAGTTGTTCTCGAGGAGAACGTGTCCGACCCTCCAGCTCCTGAAGTGGAGGTTACCAATACTGAGGCGGCCACCAACATCAACACTGAAGCCAATGACGTTTCTCATGGCTGAAGCTAATGTGGTGCCTGAAGCTAATGCAACACTCGAAGCAAATCCGCTGCCTGAAGCCAATGCCTCTGCTCCTGTACCTCCTCCAAGGCCACACACAATTGAGCAAGCATATGATCGTGGTCAGCTTGTTACCGTCCGCTGGCCAATTCTGGTTCCTCCACCTGCTCCCGGACCTCAATTTGACTATCATGTGGAGCACAGGCCTCAGGTCTAGAAGCCAAAGCCAAGGCTACCACGGTTTCCAGGTACTGCAATGTCACCAGGATCGTTTAATCTGAATGGATTCAAGGCACACAACACATTCTTTGACAGTGACAAGAACCCCTACACAAGGCCAAGAATCTCCTCAGATCGATTCTAGAGTTATCAGCAGCGCATCTACTATTCTTGCATCTTGTACAATCAGAGGCGCATCTTCCCACATATGCATCTTGACTGTGAAGCCGTTGCTGGATTGCCCTGCCTTGAAGAAGCCCTTGACTGCTTCCGTGATGAGGGTCTGCTCAACTTTGTGACTGACAAGGAACATTGGAATGAAGAACTTCTGCTTCAATTCTATGCTACCCTCCACATTTGTGGATACAACAGGGATCCGAAGACTTGGATCCTTGAGTGGATGACGGGCGATGTACATCATGAAGCTAAAGCCCAAGACATCATTGAGCTTACAGCCCTGCACACTCCTGGCGAATACTATGAACCAGGTTGTCAGCAACACCAGAATGCTTTGGAGAGCATTTTCCAGAAGCCAGAGCCTAACATGAGCCAAATGCTGAGCATGATGAAGCCTCTGCCACGCGATGCTGAATACCCAATGGAATTCTTTGTTGAAGACCTAGAGTATCTGCGTCGCACCATCTATCATATCATCAGGCGAACTCTATGGCCTGTCAAAGGACATTCATCTATAGCGAAGCTTGAAGGAGCAATGAAGACTTTGGTTTTCTATATCTTCAATGGCAAAAGCTTCAATGCTCAAGACTTCTTCATCAGGCAGTTGACTGCATCTGGCCCCGACATCTTTGGTCTAAAGTTCTATGCTCCATGGGTAATGTGCCTCATCAAGCTTCTCCGCCTTCAACTATCAGCCGTCTGCGCACAATCATCTCGTATTCTTGCCAGAGGTTGATCTGTTTGTTGAAGACATTTACCCAGTGCCTGCAAAGGAGCCAATTTATCTTCACAATGTCGACCGTCAAAGCTTCACCCAGCCCATTGAAGGAGTTCAGGCCGTTTCTCGTGTTTATCCCTTGGCTGGCAATACACGTGCCCCTCGCACCCAAACTGACGTCACTGCAAGTACCATTGCTCAAAGGCCTCGGAAGCGATCTCGTGTTCTCAATGACCGAGAGCTTCCCGTCGCTCTACATCAGAAACATGATAATCATCATGACTGGCTTAAGCGTCAGATGCAAAGCCTCTTGGTGGACGTCAATCGCATTTGAAATCTTGCCACCAAGAATGCCTTTGTTACACATGAAACCTGTCGGAGGTCTTGGAAGAGTTTGACATTGCTCAGTGCTGAAGCTGATCTTCAAGACGATGGCTTCACAGAAAGATTCAAGTTTGACTCAACTCCTCCAAGGAATGCTCACTTGCGTCGGACTCCCTCACTTGAAGACTTTGACTATTCTTCCTCAGCTGCAACAGTTAATGCCAGAGTCATAGATGATCAAGATGATGCTACTTCACCACCTCCAACTTCAGCGCGTGTCGACACTGCACCACGTTCTTCTGCACCACCGAACCTCAACGACGACCCTGCTGCTTCACCTACTCCTCATGGGAACGAGTAGAAGCTCTATGTCTTCAAACCTTTTTTGTCACTACTGACAAAAGGGGGAGAAGCATATGAGTTGATAGTCTTCAAGTGGGTCCATATGGGTGGTTGCTTTACTTTGCTACATTTGTCAAGTGCTTACAACACTCGCTTTTGATACATTTGGTTCGTTTTGAGTTGTAACACTTAAACTTGTTGGTCGTCTGCTACCTTTTCGACACCATGTGATGCGATGATAACTTCTGCATGTGCGACGATAAATTCCGCACGAAGTCATTTTGCAGACGTCCATTTTTCTTTATGCATGTCATTATCTTCGTTATATCCTTTCATGCATGATGAATTGTCTTCATAAGTAGAAGAGGAGCTCTGCAAGTACAACCTGCCATGTGCATTTGCATTCAATAGCAAAATATTTATATGTACATCTTTAGGGGGAGCCTTTCTGCTACTTACGAAGACAATGTCTAAATCCTTTACAATTTCACATACTTTTATCCCCGTTGAAAACTTCAACCAGTTTGTCATCAATCACCAAAAAGGGGGAGATTGTAAGTGCATCTAGTGCCAGACCTAGTTGGTTTTGGAGTATTGACGACAAACCTGGTTGAGGGACTAATGTGTTTGTGAGAATTGCAGGATAACACAGGTAGTAGTCCCTCATTGATTCGGTTTTCCTACCGGAGATGACCCCTAAAAATGTATGAAGACATTGAAGACAAAGGTGGTATGTGAAGATATTCACATTGAAGACTATGACATGAGAAGACATCGCGTGAAGACTATGGAGCGCGAAGACTTAGCTGTTTCATCGTTTCCTTTTCTTCTGTGTTGAGTCATAGGAACCACCGTACTGTTAAGTGGGGTCCCAGTGAACAAAGTCAGAGTGACTGAAGTGATGCTTAACTAAAATCCTATGTCTTCGAGCGAAGACAATGAGAGCAAATCTTATCCAGAGCTGGATGAGTTAGCTTTACTTGTAGCCCAAGTAAAGTTGTCGCGTGTGTTTGAAATCTGACCGTCGGAACACGTGGCAGTTCCTTAGTGACCCAAGGTCATTTTGGACAAATCAGGTCCTGTTGCCTAGGGGCTATAAATAGCCCACCCCTACACCATAAATTGGTTGGCTGCTCAGAGTTAGTGCACGACTTCTGTCATTTGAGAGCAACCCACCTTGAAGCCTTTGAGAGAGAAATCCTTGTGAGAACAAAGCCCTAAACACCCAGAGCCAAAGAGTGTTAGGCATCACTGAAGTCTTCCTGTCTGTGTGATCTGAAGACTTGTTACACTTGAGGACTCTGAATCCTCCAGCCGGTTAGGCGTCGCGTTCTGAGCATCCAAGAGTCATTGTGGATCACCAGTGAACGAAGTCTGTGAAGGTTTGGAAGTATCCCTTGAAGACTTACCAGAGTGATTGGGCGAGGACTGGGTGTCCTTAGCTCAAGGGGAATAAGGTGAAGACATGGTCTTCTAAGTTAAATCTCAGCCTCCCTAACCAGACGTACAGTTGTCACAGCAACTGGAACTGGTCCAACAAATCATTGTCTTCAATGAGCAACTGGTTCTATCCTTCCCATCTCTTTATTTACAGTTGGTCCTTGTGAAGTCATTGCCTGTTTGCTTTATCTATTTGTCTTCACTGTGTGACTGTTTGTTTTGATTGGCTTCATACTGTCTTCCATCCTGATCCATACTGCCTAGCTGCTATTAGTCTTTGTGCTTTCACTTCATTGAATACTTGACTATGGCTTGCCTAGTGTAGTCTACCTTCCGCTGCATGTTAATAGGTTCATTTCTATCGATTGTCTTCGAAACTTCCATGTTTTGAAGACTTTCATAAAAATCGCCTATTCACCCCCCTCTAGTCGATCACTAGCACTTTCACTCTGCACTCGGTAGGATTTTTAAAAACTTAGGCGAGTACGGGACTGTAGCTAAGCCCCAGAGTGGGAGGATTGCTCTCCACTCGGTAGGTTTTAGAAACTTAGGCGAATCAGGTTCGCGGCTAAGCCTCTGTGTGAGATAATTGCTCTGCACTCGGTAGGATTTTAGAAACTTAGGCGAATCAGGTTCGCGGCTAAGCTCTCGAGTGAGAGGATTGCTCAGCACTCGGAGAAGTTTTGAAACTTAGGCGAATCAGGCTCGCGGCTAAGTCACCCACTGGGGGATTTAAACATACAAGTTGATAGGATAACAACTATTAAAGTACTACAAAAAAATTGTCTTTGATAAGCAAACTGAACGATTCTTATTACAACTCGTCGACTCGAGTGTTTAAGTCTAAAAATGGCGGAGCAGATCCGCGTTCTAAGCGTCTGGCTCGTCTTTCTTGTGTTCCACATTGTAAAGGTGATATGCTCTATTGTGGAGTACCTTGGTGATGATGAAGGGACCTTCCCAAGCAGGAGCAAGCTTGTGAGGGCGTTGCTGATCCACTCGGAGCACTAATACGTCTCCGTCGTATCTACTTTTCCAAACACTTTTGCCCTTGTTTTGGACTCTAACTTGCATGATTTGAATGGAACTAACCCGGACTGACGATGTTTTCAGCAGAATTGCCATGGTGTTATTTATGTGCAGAAACAAAAGTTCTCAGAATGACCTGAGACTCCACGGAGAGTGCTTTTGGAAATAATAAAAAATACTGGCAAAAGATCGAGGCCAGGGGGCCCACACCCTAGCCACGAGGGTGGGGGCGCGCCTGCCCCCTTGGGCGTAGGCCCCCTGGAGCTCCTCCGACCTGAACTCCAACTCTATATATTTGCTTTTAGGGAGAAAAAATCGTAGAGAAGGATTCATCATGTTTTACGATACGGAGCCGCCGCCAAGCCCTAAAACCTCTCGGGAGGGCTGATCTGGAGTCCGGCCGGGGCTCCGGAGAGGGGAATCCGTCGCCGTCGTCATCATCAACCATCCTCCATCACCAATTTCATGATGCTCACCGCCGTTCGTGAGTAATTCCATCATAGGCTTGCTGGATGGTGATGGGTTGGATGAGATCTATCATGTAATCGAGTTAGTCTTGTTAGGGTTTGATCCCTAGTATCCACTATGTTCTGAGATTGATGTTGCTATGACTTTGCTATGCTTAATGCTTGTCACTATGGCCCGAGTGCCATGATTTCAGATCTGAACCTATTATGTTTTCATCAATATATGTGTGTTCTTGATCCTATCTTGCAAGTCTATAGTCACCTACTATGTGTTATGATCCGGCAATCCCGAAGTGACAATAATCGGGACCACTCCCGGTGATGACCGTAGTTTGAGGAGTTCATGTATTCAGTATGTGTTAATGCTTTGGTCCGGTACTCTATTAAAAGGAGGACTTAATATCCCTTAGTTTCCGCAAGGACCCCGCTGGCACGGGAGGGTAGGACAAAACATGCCATACAAGTTCTTTTCCATAAGCACGCATGACTATATTCGGAATACATGCCTACATTACATTGATGAATTGGAGATAGTTCTGTGTCACCCTAGGTTATGACTATTACATGATGAACCACATCCGGAATAATTCTCTATCACCGATCCATTGCCTACGAGCTTTTCACATATTGTTCTTCGCTTATTTAGTTTTCCGTTGCTATTGTTATCATCACTACAAAACACCAAAAATATTACTTTTGCTATCGTTACATTTTGCTACCGTTATCACTACTATCATATTACTTTGCTACTAAACACTTTGCTGCAGATATTAAGTTTCCAGGTGTGGTTGAATTGACAACTCAGCTGCTAATACTGGAGAATATTCTTTGGCTCCCCTTGTGTCTAATTGATAAATTTGGGTTGAATACTCTACCCTCGAAAACTATTGTGATCCCCTATACTTGTGGGTTACCAAGACTATTTTCTGGCGCCGTTGCCGGGGAGCATAGCTCTATTCTTTGAGTCACTTGGGATTTATATCTGCTTTTCATTATGAAGAACTTGAAAGATCCAAGAACCAAGATTTATCCCTCAACTACGAGGGGAGGTAAGGAACTGCATCGTCCTTGTCCTTATAAATACTCACCACACCCCAGTCATTATCTCTTCTTCCACTCCTCTTCCTCGCACAAACCCTAGCGCCACCGCTAGCCCTCGACGACGCTAGCGACGAAGCGCTTAGCTGCAGCGACCTCACTGACGCCGTCATCACGCCGGCCGCAGACATCGTCTTCTCCGCTGTCGCCGTAGGTGTCCTTCGTCGCCAAGTTAGGGCACGGAAGATCGAACTGCTCGGCCTCATCTCCTACTCCGTCTAGCAGTTCCTCGAGTGGTAAATAAAAACTCTTTTTACAGTCCTTTTGATCCGATAGATTCATCCTTTTCAACCACAAGTGGTTTCTGTTCCTACAAAGTTGGATCTATCCTGTTCTACATCTCATAGCATGCCTAGTATGTTCACTTATGCTTCACAAAGTAGTTAGATTCCTCACTTGTACTTATTCGTGGATTCGTACAAATCTGGAACCAACTCTCTACATATGAGTAAATGTCTTCACACTATGAGGTCAATGTCTTCTAAACTGATTTATCTTCAAAAGCTTCTAAGAATGCATATGACCTCTTCCCATTCCCTCGCATCTCTAATGCTATCACAGGTACATGTCCGTGGGAGAATCCCTTGGTTCTCATAGTCTGCATTCATTTGCAGAGTTCTTACAGCATCACATAAATTCTGCTGAAGCCGGTTCCTGTCTGACCAGCAGACAGAAGACTTTGACAATGTTGAAGCCTTTCACTCTAAACTTCATGGCAACAGAGAAATCAGCAAGGAAGGGTGGCAGACAGCGCCATGGGGGGGTACATCAATGGACCTGCTCGAAGATCTCTATGAACTATACAAAACTGACCCCGAAGAAAGCTATGGTCAGCGCAAGACACGAATCCAATGGATTCGAAGATACTGGGCCGAGCAATGGTTCAATTACAGATTCGTCACCAAGGAGTATGCTGAAAAGAATACTATCACGCGTCCTTGGGGAGATATTCTCTATAAAAAATCTTCAACCCAAAACTAGAACTGAAGACATCGCTCAAAGATTCTACCCTTGCATGGTCCGAGGGCCACAACCTACTGATGCCGACCCATCGTCATTGCTATGGTGTCGAGATGACAATTTGTTCAAGCGCAACTTTCAGTTTGCTAAGAACTCGGCCAGGGAAAACAAGAAGTCTTGAGGATTAGACTTCAACCCAGGCCCCTCTGCGCCACGTGCCAATGGCACACGCGAAGCTGAACCCAATCCGGTTGGGCCCTTCTACAACTTAGAAGGTCTCATCACGCACATTCAGGTTCAAGGGGCAGCCATGGATCACTCTACAGACGATGCTGACTCTGACAAAGCGCCTGCACCACCAAAGCCAAAGAAGCAGAAGAAACCTAAGGCTTCGAAGCTTTCCACTCCACCAAAAGTGTCGCACGCGAAACCTCTGGCCACTGCTCCTCCTGCACCAAGTGTGCAGTCTGAAGATCTCTCTCGCATCTCCAAGACTGAGAAGAAAAAGAAGAAGCCCGTGCACTCCTCTAGTCCTGTTCTAACCCCTGCAGCTGTTTTGAGATACGAGAATGACACCATTGATCTATCTAGCAACGACGATCTTGGCGATGATGCTCTTGAGCAATTGATAAAGAGCAAGAAAGAGGCAAAAAACTTCAATGATCTTCCCCTCTTTGATGTGGAGATCCTGTACAAGTTTATTGATGAGTGGTTTGACAGCCCAGATCTTAGTTTTGATGATCTTCAGCTCCCAATTGGCCTCAGCATCTCTTTCCATGGAGCCATTGCTCCTGAGCTGGCTCTTGCACAGAAGATTGTTGAGCTGAAGCACAAGATTGATTATGAAAAGGCTTAGTTCAAGAAGCACATGGCCAAGCTCAATGTTGAAGACATTCAAAACTTCAAGGTCATGATGCATGAGCTCAAGGAGGTGTTCCACAAGAAACGAGAAGAAGCAAAAGGTTCTCGTGAGCGCATGAAGAATCTTGCTACCAAATGTGTTCAAGGCTACAATGAAGCTGAAAAGCGCAAGGCTTTGGGGCGACCAGGCATCGACCCCAGAATGGCTGCCAAGAAGAAGAAGAAGCCTGCTGTGGCCCAACCAGCAGCATCAAGGCAGGAAGAACCTCGCATTGTCTTCCCAGCTAGTATGACAGGCTCGAATCCTAATGTCCCCATAGTGGCTTCGGAACTCAAGAAAACAAGGGAAGCTGAAGCCGAAGCCCGCAAGCGCAAGACCAAGCACACCACTGATGATGCTCCGCCAACCAAGAAGAGAAAGACAAAGAAGAGAGATGGGGCTGCTCCCACAGAGCCCCTTGTTGTCGAGCCAATCTCAGTGGCTCGTCCTATGTCTGAACATCGTGAGCGCAAGTTGCTCATTCATGAGCCTGCTTCCACAGAGGTTCCAATAGTTGAAGACATTTTAGCTGTTGACCCCACCGCAGCTGAAGACATTGGTCATCCATACAATGTTGAAGATGATGAATTCCTTCCTCAGATCGAACACAATGTGGTATCATCACCTGTTCTCACGAACAACAAACTCATCAGCATTGGTCGTCCATTAACGCCAATTGCTCATGAGGACTCATGGGCTGATCACCCTCAAGAATCCCCTCGTGATGAAGAAACACCAGTTACTCCCCCAACCCAGGTCACCACTCCCGTGATTGATGATGAAGACCTTAAGGCCCAACCAACTCCATCTCCACGGACGTCGCCAGCGTTTCGCAGGCTTCGCAAAGGACCAAGGCCACAGGTCACTTTGTCAAGTGTTCCAGAAGGAGAAGAGCGCCAATCTGTTTCACGTGAAGTCTTTCCTGAAGCCTCCCCTACTGCGAACATCCCTGAATCCGAAGCCAAAACGGCTGAAGATATTCCGGCTGCATCAGCCGATGACCAAGAAGAAGAACCAAGAGAATAAGAACATGTTGCTACACCCCCGTTCAACCCTGAAGTTGTTCTCGAGGAGAACGTGTCCGACCCTCCAGCTCCTGAAGTGGAGGTTACCAATACTGAGGCGGCCACCAACATCAACACTGAAGCCAATGACGTTGTCATGGCTGAAGCTAATGTGGTGCCTGAAGCTAATGCAACACCCGAAGCAAATCCGCTGCCTGAAGCCAATGCCTCTGCTCCTGTACCTCCTCCAAGGCCACACACAATTGAGCAAGCATATGATCGTGGTCAGCTTGTTACCGTCCGCTGGCCAATTCTGGTTCCTCCACCTGCTCCCGGACCTCAATTTGACTATCATGTGGAGCACAGGCCTCAGGTCCAGAAGCCAAAGCCAAGGCTACCACGGTTTCCAGGTACTGCAATGTCACCAGGATCGTTTAATCTGAATGGATTCAAGGCACACAACACATTCTTTGACAGTGACAAGAACCCCTACACAAGGCCAAGAATCTCCTCAGATCGATTCTAGAGTTATCAGCAGCGCATCCACTATTCTTGCATCTTGTACAATCAGGGGCACATCTTCCCACATATGCGTCTTGACTGTGAAGCCGTTGCTGGATTGCCCTGCCTTGAAGAAGCCCTTGCCTGCTTCCGTGATGCGGGTCTGCTCAACTTTGTGACTGACAAGGAACATTGGAATGAAGAACTTCTGCTTCAATTCTATGCTACCCTCCACATTCGTGGATACAACAGGGATCCGAAGACTTGTATCCTTGAGTGGATGACGGGCGATGTACATCATGAAGATAAAGCCCAAGACATCATTGAGCTTACAGCCCTGCACACTCCTGGCGAATACTATGAACCAGGTTGTCAGCAACACCAGAATGCTTTGGAGAGCATTTTCCAAAAGCCAGAGCCTAACATGAGCCAAATGCTGAGCATGATGAAGCCTCTTCCACGCGACGCTGAATACCCAATGGAATTCTTTGTTGAAGACCTAGAGTATCTGCCTCGCACCATCTATCATATCATCAGGCGAACTCTATGGCCTGTCAAAGGACATTCATCTATAGCGAAGCTTGAAGGAGCAATGAAGACTTTGGTTTTCTATATCTTCAATGGCAAAAGCTTCAATGCTCAAGACTTCTTCATCAGGCAGTTGACTGCATCTGGCTCCGACATCTTTGGTCTAAAGTTCTATGCTCCATGGGTAATGTGCCTCATCAAGCTTCTCCGCCTTCAACTATCAGCCGTCTGCGCACAATCATCTCGTATTCTTGCCAGAGGTTGATCTGTTTGTTGAAGACATTTACCCAGAGCCTGCAAAGGAGCCAATTTATCTTCACAATGTCGACCGTCAAAGCTTCACCCAGCCCATTGAAGGAGTTCAGGCCGTTTCTCGTGTTTATCCCTTGGCTGGCAATACACGTGCCCCTCGCACCCAAACTGACGTCACTGCAAGTACCATTGCTCAAAGGCCTCGGAAGCGATCTCGTGTTCTCAATGACCGAGAGCTTCCCGTCGCTCTACATCAGAAACATGATAATCATCATGACTGGCTTAAGCGTCAGATGCAAAGCCTCTTGGTGGACGTCAATCGCATTTGAAATCTTGCCACCAAGAATGCCTTTGTTACACATGAAACCTGTCGGAGGTCTTGGAAGAGTTTGACATTGCTTAGTGCTGAAGCTGATCTTCAAGACGATGGCTTCACAGAAAGATTCAAGTTTGACTCAACTCCTCCAAGGAATGCTCACTTGCGTTGGACTCCCTCACTTGAAGACTTTGACTATTCTTCCTCAGCTGCAACAGTTAATGCCAGAGTCATAGATGATCAAGATGACGCTACTTCACCACCTCCAACTTCAGCGCGTGTCGACACTGCACCACGTTCTTCTGCACCACCGAACCTCAACGACGACCCTGCTGCTTCACCTACTCCTCATGGGAACGAGTAGAAGCTCTATGTCTTCAAACCTTTTTTGTCACTACTGACAAAAGGGGGAGAAGCATATGAGTTGATAGTCTTCAAGTGGGTCCATATGGGTGGTTGCTTTACTTTGCTACATTTGTCAAGTGCTTACAACACTCGCTTTTGATACATTTGGTTCGTTTTGAGTTGTAACACTTAAACTTGTTGGTCGTCTGCTACCTTTTCGACACCATGTGATGCGATGATAACTTCTGCATGTGCGACGATAAATTCCGCACGAAGTCATTTTGCAGACGTCCATTTTTCTTTATGCATGTCATTATCTTCGTTATATCCTTTCATGCATGATGAATTGTCTTCATAAGTAGAAGAGGAGCTCTGCAAGTACAACCTGCCATGTGCATTTGCATTCAATAGCAAAATATTTATATGTACATCTTTAGGGGGAGCCTTTCTGCTACTTACGAAGACAATGTCTAAATCCTTTACAATTTCACATACTTTTATCCCCGTTGAAAACTTCAACCAGTTTGTCATCAATCACCAAAAAGGGGGAGATTGTAAGTGCATCTAGTGCCAGACCAAGTTGGTTTTGGAGTATTGACGACAAACCTGGTTGAGGGACTAATGTGTTTGTGAGAATTGCAGGATAACACAGGTAGTAGTCCCTCATTGATTCGGTTTTCCTACCGGAGATGACCCCTAAAAATGTATGAAGACATTGAAGACAAAGGTGGTATGTGAAGATATTCACATTGAAGACTATGACATGAGAAGACATCGCGTGAAGACTATGGAGCGCGAAGACTTAGCTGTTTCATCGTTTCCTTTTCTTCTGTGTTGAGTCATAGGAACCACCGTACTGTTAAGTGGGGTCCCAGTGAACAAAGTCAGAGTGACTGAAGTGATGCTTAACTAAAATCCTATGTCTTCGAGCGAAGACAATGAGAGCAAATCTTATCCAGAGCTGGATGAGTTAGCTTTACTTGTAGCCCAAGTAAAGTTGTCGCGTGTGTTTGAAATCTGACCGTTGGAACACGTGGCAGTTCCTTAGTGACCCAAGGTCATTTTGGACAAATCAGGTCCGGTTGCCTAGGGGCTATAAATAGCCCACCCCTACACCATAAATTGGTTGGCTGCTCAGAGTTAGTGCACGACTTCTGTCATTTGAGAGCAACCCACCTTGAAGCCTTTGAGAGAGAAATCCTTGTGAGAACAAAGCCCTAAACACCCAGAGCCAAAGAGTGTTAGGCATCACTGAAGTCTTCCTGTCTGTGTGATCTGAAGACTTGTTACACTTGAGGACTCTGAATCCTCCAGCCGGTTAGGCGTCGCGTTCTGAGCATCCAAGAGTCATTGTGGATCACCAGTGAACGAAGTCTGTGAAGGTTTGGAAGTATCCCTTGAAGACTTACCAGAGTGATTGGGCGAGGACTGGGTGTCCTTAGCTCAAGGGGAATAAGGTGAAGACACGGTCTTCTGAGTTAAATCTCAGCCTCCCTAACCAAACGTACAGTTGTCACAGCAACTGGAACTGGTCCAACAAATCATTGTCTTCAACGAGCAACTGGTTCTATCCTTCCCATCTCTTTATTTACAGTTGGTCCTTGTGAAGTCATTGCCTGTTTGCTTTATCTATTTGTCTTCACTGTGTGACTGTTTGTTTTGATTGGCTTCATACTGTCTTCCATCCTGATCCATACTGCCTAGCTGCTATTAGTCTTTGTGCTTTCACTTCATTGAATACTTGACTATGGCTTGCCTAGTGTAGTCTACCTTCCGCTGCATGTTAATAGGTTCATTTCTATCGATTGTCTTCGAAACTTCCATGTTTTGAAGACTTTCATAAAAATCGCCTATTCACCCCCCTCTAGTCGATCACTAGCACTTTCACTCTGCACTCGGTAGGATTTTTAAAAACTTAGGCGAGTACGGGACTGTAGCTAAGCCCCAGAGTGGGAGGATTGCTCTCCACTCGGTAGGTTTTAGAAACTTAGGCGAATCAGGTTCGCGGCTAAGCCTCTGTGTGAGATAATTGCTCTGCACTCGGTAGGATTTTAGAAACTTAGGCGAATCAGGTTCGCGGCTAAGCTCTCGAGTGAGAGGATTGCTCACCACTCGGAGAAGTTTTGAAACTTAGGCGAATCAGGCTCGCGGCTAAGTCACCCACTGGGGGATTTAAACATACAAGTTGATAGGATAACAACTATTAAAGTACTACAAACAATTGTCTTTGATAAGCAAACTGAACGATTCTTATTACAACTCGTCGACTCGAGTGTTTAAGTCTAAAAATGGCGGAGCAGATCCGCGTTCCAAGCGTCTGGATCGTCTTTCTTGTGTTCCACATTGTAAAGGTGATATGCTCTGTTGTGGAGTACCTTGGTGATGATGAAGGGACCTCCCCAAGCAGGAGCAAGCTTGTGAGGGCGTTGCTGATCCACTCGGAGCACTAATACGTCTCCGTCGTATCTACTTTTCCAAACACTTTTGCCCTTGTTTTGGACTCTAACTTGCATGATTTGAATGGAACTAACCCGGACTGACGATGTTTTCAGCAAAATTGCCATGGTGTTATTTATGTGCAGAAACAAAAGTTCTCAAAATGACCTGAGACTCCACGGAGAGTGTTTTTGGAAATAATAAAAAATACTGGCAAAAGATCGAGGCCAGGGGGCCCACACCCTAGCCACGAGGGTGGGGGCGCGCCTGCCCCCTTGGGCGTAGGCCCCCTGGAGCTCCTCCGACCTCAACTCCAACTCTATATATTTGCTTTTAGGGAGAAAAAAATCATAGAGAAGGATTCATCATGTTTTACGATACGGAGCCGCCGCCAAGCCCTAAAACCTCTCGGGAGGGCTGATCTGGAGTCCGGCCGGGGCTCCGGAGAGGGGAATCCGTCGCCGTCGTCATCATCAACCATCCTCCATCACCAATTTCATGATGCTCACCGCCGTTCGTGAGTAATTCCATCATAGGCTTGCTGGATGGTGATGGGTTGGATGAGATCTATCATGTAATCGAGTTAGTCTTGTTAGGGTTTGATCCCTAGTATCCACTATGTTCTGAGATTGATGTTGCTATGACTTTGCTATGCTTAATGCTTGTCACTATGGCCCGAGTGCCATGATTTCAGATCTGAACCTATTATGTTTTCATCAATATATGTGTGTTCTTGATCCTATCTTGCAAGTCTATAGTCACCTACTATGTGTTATGATCCGGCAATCCCGAAGTGACAATAATCGGGACCACTCCCGGTGATGACCGTAGTTTGAGGAGTTCATGTATTCAGTATGTGTTAATGCTTTGGTCCGGCACTCTATTAAAAGGAGGACTTAATATCCCTTAGTTTCCGCAAGGACCCCGCTGGCACGGGAGGGTAGGACAAAACATGCCATGCAAGTTCTTTTCCATAAGCACGCATGACTATATTCGGAATACATGCCTACATTACATTGATGAATTGGAGCTAGTTCTGTGTCACCCTAGGTTATGACTATTACATGATGAACCACATCCGGAATAATTCTCTATCACCGATCCATTGCCTACGAGCTTTTCACATATTGTTCTTCGCTTATTTAGTTTTCCGTTGCTATTGTTATCATCACTACAAAACACCAAAAATATTACTTTTGCTATCGTTACATTTTGCTACCGTTACCACTACTATCATATTACTTTGCTACTAAACACTTTGCTGCAGATATTAAGTTTCCAGGTGTGGTTGAATTGACAACTCAGCTGCTAATACTGGAGAATATTCTTTGGCTCCCCTTGTGTCTAATTGATAAATTTGGGTTGAATACTCTACCCTCGAAAACTATTGTGATCCCCTATACTTGTGGGTTACCAAGACTATTTTCTGGCGCCGTTGCCGGGGAGCATAGCTCTATTCTTTGAGTCACTTGGGATTTATATCTGCTTTTCATTATGAAGAACTTGAAAGATCCAAGAACCAAGATTTATCCCTCAACTACGAGGGGAGGTAAGGAACTGCATCGTCCTTGTCCTTATAAATACTCACCACACCCCAGTCATTATCTCTTCTTCCACTCCTCTTCCTCGCACAAACCCTAGCGCCACCGCTAGCCCTCGACGACGCTAGCGACGAAGCGCTTAGCTGCAGCGACCTCACCGACGCCGTCATCACGCCGGCCGCAGACATCGTCTTCTCCGCTGTCGCCGTAGGTGTCCTTCGTCGCCAAGTTAGGGCACGGAAGATCGAACTGCTCGGCCTCATCTCCTACTCCGTCTAGCAGTTCCTCGAGTGGTAAATAAAAACTCTTTTTATAGTCCTTTTGATCCGATAGATTCATCCTTTTCAACCACAAGTGGTTTCTGTTCCTACAAAGTTGGATCTATCCTGTTCTGCATCTCATAGCATGCCTAGTATGTTCACTTATGCTTCACAAAGTAGTTAGATTCCTCACTTGTACTTATTCGTGGATTCGTACAAATCTGGAACCAACTCTCTACATATGAGTGAATGTCTTCACACTATGAGGTCAATGTCTTCTAAACTGATTTATCTTCAAAAGCTTCTAAGAATGCATATGACCTCTTCCCATTCCCTCGCATCTCTAATGCTATCACAGGTACATGTCCGTGGGAGAATCCCTTGGTTCTCATAGTCTGCATTCATTTGCAGAGTTCTTACAGCATCACATAAATTCTGCTGAAGCCGGTTCCTGTCTGACCAGCAGACAGAAGACTTTGACAGTGTTGAAGCCTTTCACTCTAAACTTCATGGCAACAGAGAAATCAGCAAGGAAGGGTGGCAGACAGCACCGTGGGGGGGTACATCAATGGACCTGCTCGAAGATCTCTATGAACTATACAAAACTGACCCCGAAGAAAGCTATGGTCAGCGCAAGACACGAATCCAATGGATTCGAAGATACTGGGCCGAGCAATGGTTCAATTACAGATTCGTCACCAAGGAGTATGCTGAAAAGAATACTATCACGCGTCCTTGGGGAGATATTCTCTATAAAAAATCTTCAACCCAAGACTAGAACTGAAGACATCGCTCAAAGATTCTACCCTTGCATGGTCCGAGGGCCACAACCTACTGATGCTGACCCATCGTCATTGCTATGGTGTCGAGATGACAATTTGTTCAAGCGCAACTTTCAGTTTGCTAAGAACTCGGCCAGGGAAAACAAGAAGTCTTGAGGATTAGACTTCAACCCAGGCCCCTCTGCGCCACGTGCCAATGGCACACGCGAAGCTGAACCCAATCCGGTTGGGCCCTTCTACAACTTAGAAGGTCTCATCACGCACATTCAGGTTCAAGGGGCAGCCATGGATCACTCTACAGACGATGCTGACTCTGACAAAGCGCCTGCACCACCAAAGCCAAAGAAGCATAAGAAACCTAAGGCTTCGAAGCTTTCCACTCCACCAAAAGTGTCGCACGCGAAACCTCTGACCACTGCTCCTCCTGCACCAAGTGTGCAGTCTGAAGATCTCTCTCGCATCTCCAAGACTGAGAAGAAAAAGAAGAAGCCCGTGCACTCCTCTAGTCCTGTTCTGACCCCTGCAGCTGTTTTGAGATACGAGAATGACACCATTGATCTGTCTAGCGACGACGATCTTGGCGATGATGCTCTTGAGCAATTGATAAAGAGCAAGAAAGAGGCAAAAAACTTCAATGATCTTCCCCTCTTTGATGTGAGATCCTGTACAAGTTTATTGATGAGTGGTTTGACAGCCCAGATCTTAGTTTTGATGATCTTCAGCTCCCAATTGGCCTCAGCATCTCTTTCCATGGAGCCATTGCTCCTGAGCTGGCTCTTGCACAGAAGATTGTTGAGCTGAAGCACAAGATTGATTATGAAAAGGCTTAGTTCAAGAAGCACATGGCCAAGCTCAATGTTGAAGACATTCAAAACTTCAAGGTCATGATGCATGAGCTCAAGGAGGTGTTCCACAAGAAACGAGAAGAAGCAAAAGGTTCTCGTGAGCGCATGAAGAATCTTGCTACCAAATGTGTTCAAGGCTACAATGAAGCTGAAAAGCGCAAGGCTTTGGGGCGACCAGGCATCGACCCCAGAATGGCTGCCAAGAAGAAGAAGAAGCCTGCTGTGGCCCAACCAGCAGCATCAAGGCAGGAAGAACCTCGCATTGTCTTCCCAGCTAGTATGACAGGCTCGAATCCTAAGGTCCCCATAGTGGCTTCGGAACTCAAGAAAACAAGGGAAGCTGAAGCCGAAGGTCGCAAGCGCAAGACCAAGCACACCACTGACGATGCTCCGCCAACCAAGAAGAGAAAGACAAAGAAGAGAGACCGGGCTGCTCCCACAGAGCCCCTTGTTGTCGAGCCAATCTCAGTGGCTCGTCCTATGTCTGAACATCGTGAGCGCCAGTTGCTCATTCATGAGCCTGCTTCCACAGAGGTTCCAATAGTTGAAGACATTTTAGCTGTTGACCCCACCGCAGCTGAAGACATTGGTCATCCAGACAATGTTGAAGATGATGAATTCCTTCCTCAGATCAAACACAATGTGGTATCATCACCTGTTCTCACGAACAACAAACTCATCAGCATTGGTCGTCCATTAACGCCAATTGCTCATGATGACTCATGGGCTGATCACCCTCAAGAATCCCCTCGTGATGAAGAAACACCAGTTACTCCCCCAACCCAGGTCACCACTCCCGTGATTGATGATGAAGACCTTAAGGCCCAACCAACTCCATCTCCACGGACGTCGCCAGCGTTTCGCAGGCTTCGCAAAGGACCAAGGCCACAGGTCACTTTGTCAAGTGTTCCAGAAGGAGAAGAGCGCCAATATGTTTCACGTGAAGTCTTTCCTGAAGCCTCCCCTACTGCGAACATCCCTGAATCTGAAGCCAAAACGGCTGAAGATATTCCGGCTGCATCAGCCGATGACCAAGAAGAAGAACCAAGAGAATAAGAACATGTTGCTACACCCCCGTTCAACCCTGAAGTTGTTCTCGAGGAGAACGTGTCCGACCCTCCAGCTCCTGAAGTGGAGGTTACCAATACTGAGGCGGCCACCAACATCAACACTGAAGCCAATGACGTTGTCATGGCTGAAGCTAATGTGGTGCCTAAAGCTAATGCAACACCCGAAGCAAATCCGCTGCCTGAAGCCAATGCCTCTGCTCCTGTACCTCCTCCAAGGCCACACACAATTGAGCAAGCATATGATCGTGGTCAGCTTGTTACCGTCCGCTGGCCAATTCTGGTTCCTCCACCTGCTCCCGGACCTTAATTTGACTATCATGTGGAGCACAGGCCTCAGGTCCAGAAGCCAAAGCCAAGGCTACCACGGTTTCCAGGTACTGCAATGTCACCAGGATCGTTTAATCTGAATGGATTCAAGGCACACAACACATTCTTTGACAGTGACAAGAACCCCTACACAAGGCCAAGAATCTCCTCAGATCGATTCTAGAGTTATCAGCAGCGCATCCACTATTCTTGCATCTTGTACAATCAGGGGCGCATCTTCCCACATATGCGTCTTGACTGTGAAGCCGTTGCTGGATTGCCCTGCCTTGAAGAAGCCCTTGCCTGCTTCCGTGATGCGGGTCTGCTCAACTTTGTGACTGACAAGGAACATTGGAATGAAGAACTTCTGCTTCAATTCTATGCTACCCTCCACATTCGTGGATACAACAGGGATCCGAAGACTTGTATCCTTGAGTGGATGACGGGTGATGTACATCATGAAGATAAAGCCCAAGACATCATTGAGCTTACAGCCCTGCACACTCCTGGCGAATACTATAAACCAGGTTGTCAGCAACACCAGAATGCTTTGGAGAGCATTTTCCAAAAGCCAGAGCCTAACATGAGCCAAATGCTGAGCATGATGAAGCCTCTTCCACGCGACGCTGAATACCCAATGGAATTCTTTGTTGAAGACCTAGAGTATCTGCCTCGCACCATCTATCATATCATCAGGCGAACTCTATGGCCTGTCAAAGGACATTCATCTATAGCGAAGCTTGAAGGAGCAATGAAGACTTTGGTTTTCTATATCTTCAATGGCAAAAGCTTCAATGCTCAAGACTTCTTCATCAGGCAGTTGACTGCATCTGGCTCCGACATCTTTGGTCTGAAGTTCTATGCTCCATGGGTAATGTGCCTCATCAAGCTTCTCCGCCTTCAACTATCAGCCGTTTGCGCGCAATCATCTCGTATTCTTGCTAGAGGTTGATCTGTCTGTTGAAGACATTTACCCAGAGCCTGCAAAGGAGCCAATTTATCTTCACAATGTCGATCGTCAAAGCTTCACCCAGCCCATTGAAGGAGTTCAGGCCGTTTCTCGTGTTTATCCCTTGGCTGGCAATACACGTGCCCCTCGCACCCAAACTGACGTCACTGCAAGTACCATTGCCCAAAGGCCTCGGAAGCGATCTCGTGTTCTCAATGACCGAGAGCTTCCCATCGCTCTACATCAGAAACATGATAATCATCATGACTGGCTTAAGCGTCAGATGCAAAGCCTCTTGGTGGACGTCAATCGCATTTGAAATCTTGCCACCAAGAATGCCTTTGTTACACATGAAACCTGTCGGAGGTCTTGGAAGAGTTTGACATTGCTCAGTGCTGAAGCTGATCTTCAAGACGATGGCTTCACAGAAAGATTCAAGTTTGACTCAACTCCTCCAAGGAATGCTCACTTGCGTCGGACTCCCTCACTTGAAGACTTTGACTATTCTTCCTCAGCTGCAACAGTTAATGCCAGAGTCATAGATGATCAAGATGACGCTACTTCACCACCTCCAACTTCAGCGCGTGTCGACACTGCACCACGTTCTTCTGCACCACCGAACCTCAACGACGACCCTGCTGCTTCACCTACTCCTCATGGGAACGAGTAGAAGCTCTATGTCTTCAAACCTTTTTTGTCACTACTGACAAAAGGGGGAGAAGCATATGAGTTGATAGTCTTCAAGTGGGTCCATATGGGTGGTTGCTTTACTTTGCTACATTTGTCATGTGCTTACAACACTCGCTTTTGATACATTTGGTTCGTTTTGAGTTGTAACACTTAAACTTGTTGGTCGTCTGCTACCTTTTCGACACTATGTGATGCGATGATAACATCCGCATGTGCGACGATAAATTCCGCACGAAGTCATTTTGCAGACGTCCATTTTTATTTATGCATGTCATTATCTTTGTTATATCCTTTCATGCATGATGAATTGTCTTCATAAGTAGAAGAGGAGCTCTGCAAGTACAACCTGCCATGTGCATTTGCATTCAAAAGCAAAATATTTATATGTACATCTTCAGGGGAGCCTTTCTGCTACTTACGAAGACAATGTCTAAATCCTTTACAATTTCACATACTTTTATCCCCGTTGAAAACTTCAACCAGTTTGTCATCAATCACCAAAAAGGGGGAGATTGTAAGTGCATCTAGTGCCACCCCTAGTTGGTTTTGGAGTATTGACGACATACCTGGTTGAGGGACTAATGTGTTTGTGAGAATTGCAGGATAACACAGGTAGTAGTCCCTCATTGATTCGGTTTTCCTACCGGAGATTACCCCTAAAAATGTATGAAGACATTGAAGACAAAGGTGGTATGTGAAGATATTCACATTGAAGACTATGACATGAGAAGACATCGCGTGAAGACTATGGAGCGCGAAGACTTAGCTGTTCCATCGTTTCCTTTTCTTCTGTGTTGAGTCATAGGAACCACCGTACTGTTAAGTGGGGTCCCAGTGAACAAAGTCAGAGAGACTAAAGTGGTGCTTAACTAAAATCCTATGTCTTCGAGCGAAGACAATGAGAGCAAATCTTATCCAGAGGTGGATGAGTCAGCTTTACTTGTAGCCCAAGTAAAGTTGTCGCGTGTGTTTGAAATCTGACCATTGGAACACGTGGCAGTTCCTTAGTGACCCAAGGTCATTTTGGACAAATCAGGTCCGGTTGCCTAGGGGCTATAAATAGCCCACCCCTACACCATAAATTGGTTGGCTGCTCAGAGTTAGTGCACGACTTTTGTCATTTGAGAGCAACCCACCTTGAAGCCTCTGAGAGAGAAATCCTTGTGAGAACAAAGACCTAAACACCCAGAGCCAAAGAGTATTAGCCATCACTGAAGTCTTCCTGTCTGTGTGATCTGAAGACTTGTTACACTTGAGGACTCTGAATCCTCCAGCCGGTTAGGCGTCGCGTTCTGAGCATCCAAGAGTCATTGTGGATCACCGGTGAACGAAGTCTATGAAGGTTTGGAAGTATCCCTTGAAGACTTACCAGAGTGATTGGGCGAGGACTGGGTGTCCTTAGCTCAAGGGGAATAAGGTGAAGACACGGTCTTCTGAGTTAAATCTCAGCCTCCCTAACCAGACGTACAGTTGTCACAGCAACTGGAACTGGTCCAACAAATCATTGTCTTCAACGAGCAACTGGTTCTATCCTTCCCATCTCTTTATTTACAGTTGGTCCTTGTGAAGTCATTGCCTGTTTGCTTTATCTATTTGTCTTCACTGTGTGACTGCTTGTTCTGATTGGCTTCATACTATCTTCCATCCTGATCCATACTGCCTAGCTGCTATTAGTCTTTGTGCTTTCACTTCATTGAATACTTGACTATGGCTTGCCTAGTGTAGTCTACCTTCCGCTGCATGTTAATAGGTTCATTTCTATCGATTGTCTTCGAAACTTCCATGTTTTGAAGACTTTCATAAAAATTGCCTATTCACCCCCCTCTAGTCGATCACTAGCACTTTCACTCTGCACTCGGTAGGATTTTTAAAAACTTAGGTGAGTACGGGACTGTAGCTAAGCCCCAGAGTGGGAGGATTGCTCTCCACTCGGTAGGTTTTAGAAACTTAGGCGAATCAGTTTCGCGGCTAAGCCTCTGTGTGAGATGATTGCTCTGCACTCGGTAGGATTTTAGAAACTTAGGCGAATCAGGTTCGCGGCTAAGCTCTCGAGTGAGAGGATTGCTCACCACTCGGAGAAGTTTTGAAACTTAGGCGAATTAGGCTCGCGGCTAAGTCACCCACTGGGGGATTTAAACATACAAGTTGACAGGATAACAACTATGAAAGTACTACAAAAAAATTGTCTTTGATAAGCAAACTGAATGATTCTTATTACAACTCGTCGACTCGAGTGTTTAAGTGTAAAAATGGCAGAGCAGATCCGCGTTCCAAGCGTCTGGCTCGTCTTTCTTGTGTTCCACATTGTAAAGGTGATATGCTCTGTTGTGGAGTACCTTGGTGATGATGAAGGGACCTTCCCAAGCAGGAGCAAGCTTGTGAGGGCGTTGCTGATCCACTCGGAGCACTGATACGTCTTCGTCGTATCTACTTTTCCAAACACTTTTGCCCTTGTTTTGGACTCTAACTTGTATGATTTGAATGGAACCAACCCGGACTGATGATGTTTTCAGCAGAAATGCCATGGTGTTATTTATGTGCAGAAACAAAAGTTCTCGGAATGACCTGAGACTCCACGGAGAGTGTTTGTGGAAATAATAAAAAATACTGGCAAAAGATCGAGGCCAGGGGGCCCACACCCTAGCAACGAGGGTGGGAGCGCGCCTGCCCCCTTGGGCGCAGGCCCCCTGGAGCTCCTCCGATCTCATCTCCAACTCTATATATTTGCTTTTAGGGAGAAAAAAAATCATAGAGAAGGATTCATCATGTTTTACGATACGGAGCCGCCGCCAAGCCCTAAAACCTCTCGGGAGGGCTGATCTGGAGTCCGTCCGGGGCTCCAGAGAGGGGAATCCGTCGCCGTCGTCATCATCAACCATCCTCCATCACCAATTTCATGATGCTCACCGCCGTTCGTGAGTAATTCCATCATAGGCTTGCTAGATGGTGATGGGTTGGATGAGATCTATCATGTAATCGAGTTAGTCTTGTTAGGGTTTGATCCCTAGTATCCACTATGTTCTGAGATTGATGTTGCTATGACTTTGCTATGCTTAATGCTTGTCACTAGGGCCCGAGTGCCATGATTTCAGATCTGAACCTATTATGTTTTCATCAATATATGTGTGTTCTTGATCCTATCTTGCAAGTCTATAGTCACCTACTATGTGTTATGATCTGGCAATCCCGAAGTGACGATAATCGGGACCACTCCCGGTGATGACCGTAGTTTGAGGAGTTCATGTATTCAGTATGTGTTAATGCTTTGGTCCAGTACTCTATTAAAAGGAGTCCTTAATATCCCTTAGTTTCCGCAAGGACCCCGCTGGCACGGGAGGGTAGGACAAAACATGCCATGCAAGTTCTTTTCCATAAGCACGCATGACTATATTCGGAATACATGCCTACATTACTTTGATGAATTGGAGCTAGTTCTGTGTCACCCTAGGTTATGACTATTACATGATGAACCACATCTGGCATAATTCTCTATCACCGATTCATTGCCTACGAGCTTTTCACATATTGTTCTTCGCTTATTTAGTTTTCCGCTGCTATTGTTATCATCACTACAAAACACCAAAAATATTACTTTTGCTATCGTTACATTTTGCTACCGTTACCACTACTATCATATTACCTTGCTACTAAACACTTTGCTGCAGATATTAAGTTTCCAGGTGTGGTTGAATTAACAACTCAGCTGCTAATACTTGAGAATATTCTTTGGCTCCCCTTGTGTCGAATTGATAAATTTGGGTTGAATACTCTACACTCGAAAACTATTGCGAACCCCTATACTTGTGGGTTACCAAGACTATTTTCTGGCGCCGTTGCCGGGGAGCATAGCTCTATTCTTTGAGTCACTTGGGATTTATATCTGCTTTTCATTATGAAGAACTTGAAAGATCCAAGAACCAAGATTTATCCCTCAACTACGAGGGGAGGTAAGGAACTGCATCGTTCTTGTACTTATAAATTCTCACCACCACCCAGTCATTATCTCTTCTTCCACTCCTCTTCCTCGCACAAACCCTAGCGCCACCGCTAGCCCTCAACGACACCGACGACGAAGCGCTTAGCTGTCGCGACCTCACCGACGCCGTCATCACGCCGGCCGCGGACATCGTCTTCTCCGCCGTCGCCGTAGGTGTCCTTCATCGCCAAGTTAGGGCATGGAAGATTGAACTGCTCGGCCTCATCTCCTACTCCGTCTAGCAGTTCCTTGAGTGGTAAATAAAAACTCTTTTTACAGTCCTTTTGATCCGATAGATTCATCCTTTTCAACCACAAGTGGTTTCTGTTCCTACAAAGTTGGATCTATCCTGTTCTGCATCTCATAGCATGCCTAGTATGTTCACTTATGATTCACAAAGTAGTTAGATTCCTCACTTGTACTTATTCGTGGATTCGTACAAATTTGGAACCAACTCTCTACATATGAGTGAATGTCTTCACACTATGAGGTCAATGTCTTCTAAACTGATTTATCTTCAAAAGCTTCTAAGAATGCATATGACCTCTTCCCATTCCCTCACATCTCTAATGCTATCACAGATACATGTCCGTGGGAGAATCCCTTGGTTCTCATAGTCTGCATTCATTTGCAGAGTTCTTACAGCACATAAATTCTCCTGAAGCCGGTTCCTGTCTGACCAGCAGATAGAAGACTTTGACAGTGTTGAAGCCATTCACTCTAAACTTCATGGCAACAGAGAAATCAGTAAGGAAGGGTGGCAGACAGCGCCATGGGGGGTACATCAATGGACCTGCCCGAAGATCTCTATGAACTATACAAAACTGACCCCGAGAAAGCTATGGTCAGCGGAAGACACGAATCCAATGGATTCGAAGATATTGGGCCGAGCAATGGTTCAATTACAGATTCATCACCAAGGAGTATGCTGAAAAGAATACTATCACGCGTCCTTGGGGAGATATTCTCTATAAAGAATCTTCAACCCAAGACTAGAACTGAAGACATCGCTCAAAGATTCTACCCTTGCATGGTCCGAGGGCCACAACCTACTGATGCCGACCCATCGTCATTGCTATGGTGTCGAGATGACAATTTTTCTCAAGTGCAACTTTCAGTTTGCTAAGAACTCGGCAAGGGAAAACAAGAAGTCTTGGGGATTAGACTTCAACCTAGGCCCCTCTGCGCCACGTGCCGATATCACACGCGAAGCTGAACCCAATCCGGTTGGGCCCTTCTACAACTTAGAAGGTCTCATCACGCACATTCAGGTTCAAGGGGCAGCCATGGATCACTCTACAGACGACGCTGACTCTGACAAAGCGCCTGCACCACCAAAGCCAAAGAAGCAGAAGAAACATAAGGCTTCAAAGCTTTCCACTCCACCAAAAGTGTTGCGCGCGAAACCTCTGGCCACTGCTCCTCCTGCACCAAGTGTGTAGTCTGAAGATCTCTCTCGCATCTCCAAGACTGAGAAGAAAAAGAAGAAGCCCGTGCACTCCTCTAGTCCTGTTCTGACCCCTGCAGCTGTTTTGAGAAACGAGAATGACACCATTGATCTGTCTAGTGACGACGATCTTGGCGATGATGCTCTTGAGCAATTGATAAAGAGCAAGAAAGAGGCAGAAAACTTCAATGATCTTCCCCTCTTTGATGTGGAGATCCTGTACAAGTTTATTGATGAGTGGTTTGACAACCCAGATCTCAGTTTTGATGTTCTTCAGCTCCCAATTGGCCTCAGCATCTCTTTCCATGGAGCCATTGCTCCTGAGCTGGCTCTTGCACAGAAGATTGTTGAGCTGAAGCACAAGATTGATTATGAAAAGGCTTAGTTCAAGAAGCACATGGCCAAGCTCAATGTTGAAGACATTCAAAACTTCAAGGTCATGATGCATGAGCTCAAGGAGGTGTCCCACAAGAAACGAGAAGAAGCAAAAGGTTCTCGTGAGCACATGAAGAATCTTGCTACCAAATGTGTTCAAGGCTACAATGAAGCTGAAAAGCGCAAGGCTTTGGGGCGACCAGGCATCGATCCCAGAATGGCTGCCAAGAAGAAGAAGAAGCCTGCTGTGGCCCAACCAGCAGCATCAAGGCAGGAAGAACCTCGCATTGTCTTCCCGGCTAGTATGACAGGCTCGAAGCCTAAGGTCCCCATAGTGGCTTCGGAACTCAAGAAAACAAGGGAAGCTGAAGCCGAAGCCCGCAAGCGCAAGACCAAGCACACCACTGACCATGCTCCGCCAACCAAGAAGAGAAAGACAAAGAAGAGAGACCGGGCTGCTCCCACAGAGCCCCTTGTTGTCGAGCCCATCTCAGTGGCTCGTCCTGCGTCTGAACATCGTGAGCGCCAGTTGCTCATTCATGAGCCTGCTTCCACAGAGGTTCCAGTAGTTGAAGACATTCCAACTGTTGACCCCACCGCAGCTGAAGATATTGGTCATCAAGAGAATGTTGAAGATGATGAATTCCTTCCACAGATCGAACACAATGTGGTATCATCACCTATTCTCACGAACAATGAACTCATCAGCATTGGTCGTCCATTGACGCCAATTGCTCATGATGACTCATGGGCTGATCACCCTCAAGAATCCCCTCGTGACGAAGAAACACTAGTTACTCCCCCAACCCAGGTCACCACTCCCATGATTGACGATGAAGACCTTAAGGCCCAACCAACTCCATCTCCACGGACGTCGCCAGCGTTTTGCAGGCTTCGCAAAGGACCAAGGCCACAGGTCACTTTGTCAAGTGTTCCAGAAGGAGAAGAGCGCCAATCCGTTTCACGTGAAGTCTTTCCTAAAGCGTGCCCTACTGCGAACATCCCTGAATCTGAAGCCAAAACGGCTGAAGATATTCCGACTGCATCAGCCGATGACCAAGAAGAAGAACCAAGAGAAGAAGAACGTGTTGCTACACCCCCGTTCAACCCTGAAGTTGTTCTCGAGGAGAACGTGTCCGACCCTCCAGCTCCTGAAGTGGAGGTTACCAATACTGAGGCGGCCACCAACATCAACACTGAAGCCAATGACGTTGTCATGGCTGAAGCTAATGTGGTGCCTGAAGCTAATGCAACACCCGAAGCAAATCCGCTGCCTGAAGCCAATGCCTCTGCTCCTGTACCTCCTCCAAGGCCACACACAATTGAGCAAGCATATGATCGTGGTCAGCTTGTTACCGTCCGCTGGCCAATTCTGGTTCCTCCGCCTGCTCCCGGACCTCAATTTGACTATCATGTGGAGCACAGGCCTCAGGTCCAGAAGCCAAAGCCAAGGCTACCACGGTTTCCAGGTACTGCAATGTCACCAGGATCGTTTAATCTGAATGGATTCAAGGCACACAACACATTCTTTGACAGTGACAAGAACCCCTACACAAGGCCAAGAATCTCCTCAGATCGATTCTAGAGTTATCAACAGCGCATCCACTATTCTTGCATCTTGTACAATCGGGGGCGCATCTTCCCACATATGCGTCTTGACTGTGAAGCCGTTGCTGGATTGCCCTGCCTTGAAGAAGCCCTTGACTGCTTCCGTGATGCGGGTCTGCTCAACTTTGTGACTGACAAGGAACATTGGAATGAAGAACTTCTGCTTCAATTCTATGCTACCCTCCACATTCGTGGATACAACAGGGATCCAAAGACTTGGATCCTTGAGTGGATGACGGGCGATGTACATCATGAAGCTAAAGCCCAAGACATCATTGAGCTTACAACCCTGCACACTCCTGGCGAATACTATGAACCAGGTTGTCAGCAACACCAGAATGCTTTGGAGAGCATTTTCCAGAAGCCAGAGCCTAACATGAGCCAAATGCTGAGCATGATGAAGCCTCATCCACGCGACGCTGAATACCCAATGGAATTCTTTGTTGAAGACCTAGAGTATCTGCCTCGCACCATCTATCATATCATCAGGCGAACTCTATGGCCTGTCAAAGGACATTCATCTATAGCGAAGCTTGAAGGAGCAATGAAGACTTTGGTTTTCTATATCTTCAATGGCAAAAGCTTCAATGCTCAAGACTTCTTCATCAGGCAGTTGACTGCATCTGGCTCCGACATCTTTGGTCTGAAGTTTTATGCTCCATGGGTAATGTGCCTCATCAAGCTTCTCTGCCTTCAACTATCAGCCGTTTGCACGCAATCATCTCGTATTCTTGCCAGAGGTTGATCTGTCTGTTGAAGACATTTACCCAGAGCCTGCAAAGGAGCCAATTTATCTTCACAATGTCGATCGTCAAAGCTTCACCCAGCCCATTCCAGGAGTTCAGGCCGTTTCTCGTGTTTATCCCTTGGCTGGCAATACACGTGCCCCTCGCACCCAAACTGACGTCACTGCAAGTACCATTGCCCAAAGGCCTCGGAAGCGATCTCGTGTTCTCAATGACCGAGAGCTTCCCGTCGCTCTACATCAGAAACATGATAATCATCATGAATGGCTTAAGCGTCAGATGCAAAGCCTCTTGGTGGACGTCAATCGCATTTGAAATCTTGCCACCAAGAATGCCTTTGTTACACATGAAACCTGTCGGAGGTCTTGGAAGAGTTTGACATTTCTCAGTGCTGAAGCTGATCTTCAAGACGATGGCTTCATGGAAATATTCAAGTTTGACTCAACTCCTCCAAGGAATGCTCACTTGCGTCGGACTCCCTCACTTGAAGACTTTGACTATTCTTCCTCAGCTGCAACAGTTAATGCCAGAGTCATAGATGATCAAGATGACGCTACTTCACCACCTCCAACTTCAGCGCGTGTCGACACTGCACCAAGTTCTTCTGCACCACCGAACCTCAACGACGACCCTGCTGCTTCATCTACTCCTCATGGGAACGAGTAGAAGCTCTATGTCTTCAAACCTTTTTGGTCACTACTGACAAAAGGGGAGAAGCATATGAGTTGATAGTCTTCAAGTGGGTCCATATGGGTGGTTGCTTTACTTTTGCTACATTTGCCAAGTGCTTACAACACTCGCTTTTGATACATTTGGTTCGTTTTGAGTTGTAACACTTAAACTTGTTGGTCGTCTGCTACCTTTTCGACACTATGTGATGCGATGATAACTTCCGCATGTGCGACGATAAATTCAGCATGAAGTCATTTTGCAGACGTCCATTTTTCTTTATGCATGTCATTATCTTCGTTATATCCTTTCATGCATGATGAATTGCCTTCATAAGTAGAAGAGGAGCTCTGCAAGTACAACCTGCCATGTGCATTTGCATTCAAAAGCAAAATATTTATATGTACATCTTCAGGGGGAGCCTTTCTGCTACTTACGAAGACAATGTCTAAATCCTTTACAATTTCACATACTTTTAACCCCGTTGAAAACTTTAACCAGTTTGTCATCAATCACCAAAAAGGGGGAGATTGTAAGTGCATCTAGTGCCACCCCTAGTTGGTTTTGGAGTATTGACGACAAACCTGGTTGAGGGACTAATGTGTTTGTGAGAATTGCAGGATAACACAGGTAGTAGTCCCTCATTGATTCGGTTTTCCTACCGGAGATGACCCCTAAAAATGTATGAAGACAGTGAAGACAAAGGTGGTATGTGAAGATATTCACATTGAAGACTATGACATGAGAAGACATCGCGTGAAGACTATGGAGCGCGAAGACTTAGCTATTTCATCGTTTCCTTTTCTTCTGTGTTGAGTCATAGGAACCACCGTACTGTTAAGTGGGGTCCCAGTGAACAAAGTCAGAGTGACTGAAGTGGTGCTTAACTAAAATTCTATGTCTTCGAGCGAAGACAATGAGAGCAAATCTTATCTAGAGCTGGATGAGTCAGCTTTACTTGTTGCCCAAGTAAAGTTGTCGCGTGTGTTTGAAATCTGACCGTTGGAACACGTGGCAGTTCCTTAGTGACCCGAGGTCATTTCGGAAAAATCAGGTCCGGTTGCCTAGGGGCTATAAATAGCCCACCCCTACACCATAAATTGGTTGGCTGCTCAGAGTTAGTGCACGACTTTTGTCATTTGAGAGCAACCCACCTTGAATCCTCTGAGAGAGAAATCCTTGTGAGAACAAAGCACTAAACACCCAGAGCCAAAGAGTGTTAGGCATCACTGAAGTCTTCCTGTCTGTGTGATCTGAAGACTTGTTACACTTGAGGACTCTGAATCCTCCAGCCGGTTAGGCGTCGCGTTCTGAGCATCCAAGAGTCATTGTGGATCACCGGTGAACGAAGTCTGTGAAGGTTTGGAAGTATCCCTTGAAGACTTACCAGAGTGATTGGGCGAGGACTGGGTGTCCTTAGCTCAAGGGGAATAAGGTGAAGACACGGTCTTCTGAGTTAAATCTCAGCCTCCCTAACCAGACGTACAGTTGTCACAGCAACTGGAACTGGTCCAACAAATCATTGTCTTCAACGAGCAACCGGTTCTATCCTTCCCATCTCTTTATTTACAGTTGGTCCTTGTGAAGTCATTGCCTTTTTGCTTTATCTATTTGTCTTCACTGTGTGACTACTTGTTCTGATTGGCTTCATACTGTCTTCCATCCTGATCCATACTGCCTAGCTGCTATTAGTCTTTGTGCTTTCACTTCATTGAATACTTGACTATGGCTTGCCTAGTGTAGTCTACCTTCCGCTGCATGTTAATAGGTTCATTTCTATCGATTGTCTTCGAAACTTCCATGTTTTGAAGACTTTCATAAAAATCGCCTATTCACCCCCCTCTAGTCGATCACTAGCACTTTCACTCTGCACTCGGTAGGATTTTTAAAAACTTAGGTGAGTACGGGACTGTAGCTAAGCCCAGAGTGGGAGGATTGCTCTCCACTCGATAGGTTTTAGAAACTTAGGCGAATCAGATTCGCGGCTAAGCCTCTGTGTGAGATGATTGCTCTGCACTCGGTAGGATTTTATAAACTTAGGCGAATCAGGTTCGCGGCTAAGCTCTCGAGTGAGAGGATTGCTCACCACTCGGAGAAGTTTTGAAACTTAGGCGAATCAGGCTCGCGGCTAAGTCACCCACTGGGGGATTTAAACATACAAGTTGACAGGATAACAACTATTAAAGTACTATAAAAAATTGTCTTTGATAAGCAAACTGAACGATTCTTATTACAACTCGTCGACTCGAGTGTTTAAGTGAAAAAATGGCGGAGCAGATCCGCGTTCCAAGCGTCTGGCTCGTCTTTCTTGTGTTCCACATTGTAAAGGTGATATGCTCTGTTGTGGAGTACCTTGGTGATGATGAAGGGACCTTCCCAAGCAGGAGCAAGCTTGTGAGGGCGTTGCTGATCCACTCGGAGCACTGATACGTCTCCGTCGTATCTACTTTTCCAAACACTTTTGCCCTTGTTTTGGACTCTAACTTGCATGATTTGAATGGAACTAACCCGGACTGATGATGTTTTCAGCAGAATTGCCATGGTGTTATTTATGTGCAGAAACAAAAGTTCTCGGAATGACCTGAGACTCCACGGAGAGTGTTTTTGGAAATAATAAAAAATACTGGCAAAGATCGAGGCCAGGGGGCCCACACCCTAGCCACGAGGGTGGGGGCGCGCCTGCCCCCTTGGGCGCAGGCCCCCTGGAGATCCTCCAACCTCAACTCCGACTCTATATATTTGCTTTTAGGGAGAAAAAATCGTAGAGAAGGATTCATCATGTTTTATGATACGGAGCCGCCGCCAAGCCCTAAAACCTCTCGGGAGGGCTGATCTGGAGTTCGGCCAGTGCTCCGGAGAGGGGAATCCGTCGCCGTCGTCATCATCAACCATCCTCCATCACCAATTTCATGATGCTCACCGCCGTTCGTGAGTAATTCCATCATAGGCTTGCTGGATGGTGATGGGTTGGATGAGATCTATCATGTAATCGAGTTAGTCTTGTTAGGGTTTGATCCCTAGTATCCACTATGTTCTGAGATTGATGTTGCTATGACTTTGCTATGCTTAATGCTTGTCACTAGGGCCCGAGTGCCATGATTCCAGATCTGAACCTATTATGTTTTCATCAATATATGTGTGTTCTTGATCCTATCTTGCAAGTCTATAGTCACCTACTATGTGTTATGATCCGGCAATCCCGAAGTGAAAATAATCGGGACCACTCCCGGTGATGACCGTAGTTTGAGGAGTTCATGTATTCAGTATGTGTTAATGCTTTGGTCCAGTACTCTATTAAAAGGAGGCCTTAATATCCCTTAGTTTCCGCAAGGACCCCGCTGACACGGGAGGGTAGGACAAAACATGCCATGCAAGTTCTTTTCCATAAGCACGCATGACTATATTCGGAATACATGCCTACATTACACTGATGAATTGGAGCTAGTTCTGTGTCACCCTAGGTTATGACTATTACATGATGAACCACATCCGGCATAATTCTCTATCACCGATCCATTGCCTACGAGCTTTTCACATATTGTTCTTCGCTTATTTAGTTTTCCGTTGCTATTGTTATCATCACTACAAAACACCAAAAATATTACTTTTGCTATCGTTACATTTTGCTACCGTTACCACTACTATCATATTACTTTGCTACTAAACACTTTGCTGCAGATATTAAGTTTCTAGGTGTGGTTGAATTGACAACTCAGCTGCTAATACTTGAGAATATTCTTTGGCTCCCCTTGTGTCGAATTGATAAATTTGGGTTGAATACTCTACCCTCGAAAACTATTGTGATCCCCTATACTTGTGGGTTACCAAGACTATTTTCTGGCGCTGTTGCCGGGGAGCATAGCTCTATTCTTTGAGTCACTTGGGATTTATATCTGCTTTTCATTATGAAGAACTTGAAAGATCCAAGAACCAAGATTTATCCCTCAACTACGAGGGGAGGTAAGGAACTGCATCGTCCTTGTCCTTATAAATACTCACCACACCCCAGTCATTATCTCTTCTCCCACTCCTCTTCCTCGCACAAACCCTAGTGCCACCGCTAGCCCTCGACGACGTCGGCGACGAAGCGCTTAGCTGCTGCGACCTCACCGACGCCGTCATCACGCCGGCCGCGGACATTGTCTTCTCCGCCGTCGCCGTAGGTGTCCTTCGTCGCCAAGTTAGGGCATGGAAGATCGAACTGCTCGGCCTCATCTCCTACTCCATCTAGCAGTTCCTCGAGTGGTAAATAAAAACTCTTTTTACAGTCCTTTTGATCCGATAGATTCATCCTTTTCGACCACAAGTGGTTTCTGTTCCTACAAAGTTGGATCTATCCTATTCTGCATCTCATAGTATGCCTAGTATGTTCGCTTATGCTTCACAAAGTAGTTAGATTCCTCACTTGTACTTATTCATGGATTCGTACAAATCTGGAACCAACTCTCTACATATGAGTGAATGTCTTCACACTATGAGGTCAATGTCTTCTAAACTGATTTATCTTCAAAAGCTTCTAAGAATGCATATGACCTCTTCCCATTCCCTCGCATCTCTAATGCTATCACAGGTACATGTCTGTGGGAGAATCCCTTGGTTCTCATAGTCTGCATTCATTTGCAGAGTTCTTACAGCATCACATAAATTCTCCTGAAGCCGGTTCCTGTCTGACCAGTAGACAGAAGACTTTGACAGTGTTGAAGCCTTTCACTCTAAACTTCATGGCAACAGAGAAATCAGCAAGGAAGGGTGGCAGATAGCACCGTGGGGGGTACATCAATGGACCTGCCCGAAGATCTCTATGAACTATACAAAACTGACCCCGAAGAAAGCTATGGTCAGCGCAGGACACGAATCCAATGGATTCGAAGATACTGGGCCGAGCAATGGTTCAATTACATATTCGTCACCCAGGAGTATGCTGAAAAGAATACTATCACGCGTCCTTGGTGAGATATTCTCTATAAAAGTCTTCAACCCAAGACTAGAACTGAAGACATCACTCAAAGATTCTACCCTTGCATGGTCCGAGGGCCACAACCTACTGATGCCAACCCATCGTCATTGCTATGGTGTCGAGATGACAATTTGTTCAAGCGCAACTTTCAGTTTGCTAAGAACTCGGCCAGGGAAAACAAGAAGTCTTGGGGATAAGACTTCAACCCAGGCCCCTCTACGCCACGTGCCGACGGCACACGCGAAGCTGAACCCAATCTGGTTGGGCCCTTCTACAACTTAGAAGGTCTCATCATGCACATTCAGGTTCAATGGGCAGCCATGGATCACTCTACAGACGACGCTGACTCTGACAAAGCGCCTGCACCACCAAAGCCAAAGAAGCAGAAGAAACCTAAGGCTTCGAAGCTTTCCACTCCACCAAAAGTGTCGCGCGCGAAACCTCTGGCCACTGCTCCTCCTGCACCAAGTGTGCAGTCTGAAGATCTCTCTCGCATCTCCAAGACTGAGAAGAAAAAGAAGAAGCCCGTGCACTCCTCTAGTCCTGTTCTGACCCGTGCAGCTGTTTTGACAAACGAGAATGACACCATTGATTTGTCTAGCGACGACGATCTTGGCGATGATGCTCTTGAGCAATTAATAAAGAGCAAGAAAGAGGCAGAAAACTTCAATGATCTTCCCCTCTTTGATGTGGAGATCCTGTACAAGTTTATTGATGAGTGGTTTGACAGCCCAGATCTCAGTTTTGATGATCTTCAGCTCCCAATTGGCCTCAGCGTCTCTTTCCATGGAGCCATTGCTCCTGAGCTGGCTCTTGCACAGAAGATTGTTGAGCTGAAGCACAAGATTGATTATGAAAAGGCTTAGTTCAAGAAGCACATGAAACTGTTGTGGCACATCTTACTAAATTAAATGATATAGCCACCCTGTTCACTAATGATGAGAGAACACGCTACTTTTATATCCTTAAAATATTTTCGTTCTCATTAAAGGGTGATGCTAAGACATGGTTTAATTCTCTTGATCTTGGTTGTGTGTGTAGTCCCCAGGATATGATTTATTACTTCTCTGCTAAATATTTCCCTGCTCATAAGAAACAAGCTGCTTTAAATGATATATACAATTTTGTGCAACTTGAAGAAGAGAGTCTCCCACAAGCTTGGGGGAGGCTTCTCCAATTACTTAATGCTTTGCCTGATCATCCTCTTAAGAAAAATGAAATACTTGATATCTTTTATAATGGACTAACCGATGCTTCCAGAGATTACCTGGATAGTTGTGCTGGTTCTGTTTTCACGGAAAGAACACCGGATGAAGCTGAAATTATATTGAATAATATGTTGACAAATGAGAATAAGTGGACACTTCCTGATCCAACTCCTAAGCCTATTCCTAAACAAACTCCAAAGAAAAGAGGTATTCTATTTCTCAGTCCTGAAGATATGCAAGAGGCAAAGAAATCTATGAAAGAAAAGGGTATTAAAGCTGAAGATGTTAAGAATTTACCTCCTATTGAAGAAATACATGGTCTTGATAACCCGACACAGGTAGTAAAGGTAAATTCTCTCTGTAGATATGATAAAGCTGAAATTCCATTTACCAATTTTACTAGCCCATGCATGGATGAGTTTGATAACTTTATGGTTAAGCAAGAAGACTTCAATGCTTATTTTGGTAGAGAATTAAAACGCAATGCTGATATGCTTGAACACTTGGGTGATTATATGGCTAATGTTAAAGGTGAACTTAAACTTATTAGTAAGCATGCTTCTATGGTTACCACTCAAGTAGAATAAGTACTTAAAGCTCAAAATGATTTTCTCAATGAATTGAATAGTAGGAATAATGACTATGCTGTTAGAGTGGCTACTAGAACGGGTAAAATGACCCAGGAACCTTTGTATCCTGAAGGCCATCCTAAGAGAATTGAGCAAGATTCTCAGAGAAATAATATTGATGCACCTAGTCCTTCTAAAAAGAAGAAAAATAAAAATGATAGGACTTTGCATGCTTCTAGTGAACCTATTGCTGAAACACCTGAGAATCCAAATGATATTTCTATTTCTGATGCTGAAACACAATCTGAAAATGAACATGAAACTAGTGAAAATGTCAATGATGATGTTCGTGTTGATGCTCAACCTAGTATTGATAATGATGTAGAAATTGATCCTGTTGTTGATCTTGATAACCCACAATCAAAGAATCAATGTTATGATAAGAAAGGCTTTGTTGCTAGGAAACATGGTAAAGAAAGAGAACCATGGGTTCAGAAACCCATGCCTTTTCCTCCCAAACCATCCAAGAAAAAGGATGATGAGGATTTTGAACGCTTTACTGAAATGATTAGACCTATCTTTTTGCGTATGCGATTAACTGATATGCTCAAAATGAATCCTTATGCCAAGTACATGAAAGAAAATTTCACTAATAAAAGAAAGATACCGGAAACTGAAATTTCCACCATGCTTGGTAATTATACTTTTAAGGGTGGAATACCTAAGAAGTTAGGAGATCCAGGAGTACCCACTATACCATGCTCCATTAAAAGAAACTATGTTAAAACTGCTTTATGTGATCTTGGAGCCGGTGTTAGTGTTATGCCTCTCTCTTTATATCGTAGACTTGATTTGAATAAGTGGACACCTATAGAAATATCTTTGCAAATGGCTGATAAATCAACTACTATACCTATCGGTATTTGTGAGGATGTGCCTGTTGTGGTTGCAAATGTTACTATTTTAACAGACTTTGTTATTCTTGATATCCCCGAGGACGATAGTATGTCTATTATTCGTGGAAGACCCTTTTTGAATACTGCAGGGGCTGTTATTGATTGCAACAAAGGCAATGTCACTTTTCATGTTAATGGTAATGAGCATACAATACACTTTCCGAGGAAACAACCTCAAGTTCATAGTATCAATTCTATTGGAAAAATTCCATTGATTATCTTTGGAGGCTTTGAATTTCCTCTACCTACTGTCAAGAAGAAATATGATATTCTAATTATTGGGGATGTGCATATCCCCGTTGAGGTAACATAGTGTTATTCGAAATTTCTCCGGTTCCATGCTATTCGGAATGAGTTTGTTAACAAGACTTGATCAACCTTGTTAATGGATTCCTTTTGATGATCACGAGATGGATGAAGTTAGAAAGCACAACCTTCTGTACCCTCCTTTTACTTTCTGTTATTTATATTAAATAAAGCAAAAATAGTCATTTCTGTCTGTTATCTGAATTGTCCGTGCAATATAAAAATACCCCGAAAATAAAAGTTCTCCAAATGCCCCGAAATTTAAATATGATTTTTTCTGGAATATTTGAGAATATTTGTCATTGAGAACACAACAGGGGTAGCTGGCACCTGGCCATGAGGGTCAGGGCGCCCCCACCCCCTGGGTGCGCCCCCCTGACTCTTGGGCCCACGGTGGCCCTCCTCCACTTATTCCTGCACCCACACACTTCTTCTTCCTCCCAAAAAAATCACCATCCAGCTCAAGCACGAGTTCTAGCTCATTTTGCTGCGATTTTCGATCTCCTTGCTCAAAGCACCTCTCACAAAACTACTTTAGGGGATTGTTCCTTGGTATGTGACTCCTCCATTGATCCAATTAGTTTTTGTTCTAGTGCTTTATTCATTGCAAATTTGTGCTGCCTAGGTGACCATGTTATTGAGCTTGCATGTCAAATTTTTATGGTTCCAAGTAGTTCTAATGCATTATATAGGCTCTAGTCACTTGTAGGAGTAGTTGCTATCAATTTTGTTGAGTTTGGTTCACTTTTATTTTGAAGTTACTAAAAATTTCAGAAATTTTACAGAGGAAGAAATATGTTTAGGAAAATGTACCAAGGTGGTTCTTCAAGGAAACAAGGATCCAGACTTGCAATGCGTGATGCTGATGATGAGCCACCAAGGGACGCCCAAGTGCGGCCTTGTGAATGGCCTTCAGAGAACTTCATGGATCAAGGTGGAATTAAGGAAGAATTTAACGCATGCTTGCGTAATGCCGATCTTGTGAGCTTTGAGGCAGAAAAGTGCCGCCAGTACCACTATCTCACTAGTTCCTTTGTGAGGAGGTTTGAATTTTCATCTTCACGCCATTCTCAAACTGTCCTGTTTGATCTTTATGAAAATTCTTATACTATGGACTTAGAGGATTTTACCACTGCTTGCAAACTTCCACAATGGGGTAGTACTAGTGAACCTCGCAAATCTGAGTTTAGAGATTTTCTTGCTAGTATAATTGTGGGGGAATCTAGAGATATAACACAAGCTACCATAGGGAGCATTCATTTTCCTGCTATACATTATTTTGCTCTCTTCATAGGTAGATGCTTTAATGGTAAAGATGAAGCAAGTCACATGTGTGTCCCTAATCTCAGTATTCTTAGGAGTGCTATGTTAGGAGATAAATCTTATAATTTGGGAGCCATTGTTGCATGTAGGTTGCATCTTAATAGATTTAATGGCGATTTATTTGGTGGAATTTATGAAATCCGTATAGCTAACTTTCTTGGTATAACCATACGTGAGGACGATATTGAGTTACCTCCTACTTATTTGGATTATGAGGCTATGGTTCGTCATCAGTTTGTTGAGAGGAATGATCGGTTCCTCCAGTATCCACTAACCTTTGACATATGACACACCTATCACGTCGCTCTCCCTGCTTCTACTTTCTTTGACTTTCAGGAAAAAGGGAGATATTCTATAACCAGAGAGGAGGCGGAAGAGTATAAGAGGAGGGCTGAGATAGCTCGCCTCCAAGTTGCAGCCCACGATGCAATGACTGCTGCATCACAGTACGACCCCAACTATTACTTTGGATATCCGCCAGGCCAACCGTGGCCATAGACCAACTTAGGCCAAAAGCCTAAGCTTGGGGGAGTACGTATTGCCCACCGACATTACATTTATGTTCACACACTCATTGCTAGATGTCGGTGCTCATACTTTTTCACTGTATCATCCATGCTAGTTTATTTTCCTTTTTTATGATTTCTTATTGTGTGTTTAATAAACCTTAAGAAAACCAAAAAAAATTAGTTGTAGCTTTTAGCTAGTTTACTTTTCATGTTGTAGTAGTAGTAATTAAGAAGAAAACCCAAAAAGATTTCCTGTTCTTCTTTTGCTTGTTGGGAGCTTTCCCGTGTAAATAGTTTTATTTCTTTGAGGGTCGATAGGAGAAGACCATAATTAAATTGTTGAAGTGGCTCTTATATGCTTTATTGTTGATCTGACAAAAGAGCCCATATTGTCTCGTCTTCTCTTGTTTATTGAATGCTTGCAGATTCCAGCTTAGTCCAATGCACGTGCACTATTATCATTATTCACATCGTTCGGTCGTGCAAGTGAAAGGCAATTATGACGATATATGATGGACTGATTGAGATGAGAGAAGCTGGTATGAACTCGACCTGTCTTGTTTTTATAAATATGATTAGTTCATCGTTCCTGATTCAGCCTATTATGAATAAACATGTTTGCAATGACAATTAGAGATTATAGTTGCTTATGCCATGCTTAATTAGCTAGGAGCTTATAATGGTTTACCTTGCGTGCCAACATGCTATTAAAATGGTTGTGATGTGGTATGATGGGGTGGTATCCTATTTTGAATGATTTAAGTGACTTGACTTGGCACATGTTCACACATGTAGTTGAAACAAAATCAACATAGCCCGCACAATATTTATGTTCATGGTGGATTATATCCTACTCATGCTTGCACTCAATGTTCATTGACTTTAATGCATGTTCATGGTTGTTGTCGCTCTCTAGTTGGTCGCTTCCCAGTCTTTTGCTAGCCTTCACCTGTACTAAGCGGGAATACTGCTTGTGCATCCAATCCCATAAACCCCAAAGTTATGCCATATGAGTCCACTATACCTACCTATATGCGATATCTACCTGTCGTTCCAAGTAAATTTGTATGTGCCAAACTCTAAACCTTCAAATAAACATTCTGTTTTGTATGCTCGAATAGCTCATGTATCAACTAGGGCTATCCATATCTTCCATGTTAGGCGGGTTATTCTCAAGAGGAGTGGACTCCGCTCCTCACTCACGAGAAAATGGCTGGTCACCGGGATGCCCAGTCCCATGCTCTATGCAAATCAAATCAAAATAATTGCAAACAAAACTCCCCCTGGGACTGTTGTTAGTTGGAGGCACTCGTTGTTTCGAGCAAGCCATGGATTGATGCTTGTTGGTGGAGGGGGAGTATAAACTTTACCATTCTGTTTGGGAACCGCCTATAATGTGTGTAGCATGGAAGATATCGCCATCTCTTGGTTGTTATGTTGACAATGAAAGTATGCCGCTCAAAATATTATTCATCTCTATTTCAAAACCAAGCTCTGTCACCTCTACAAATCCCCGCTTCCCTCTGCGAAGGGCCTATCTATTTACTTTTATGTTGAGTCATCCTCCTCCTACTAAAAAGCACCCGCTGGAGAGTACCTCTGTCATTTGCATTCATTACTGCTTAGTTTACATTGAGTATGACCTGACTGGATCTCTTTTACCATGAATTACAATCTCTAGTCAGTCCTTGATCTTTAAAGGTGCTCTGCATTCATGTTTTGCGGTCTCAGAAAGGGCTACCGAGATACCATCTTGTTATATCATATTATGATTGTTTTGAGAAAGTGTTGTCATCCGAGATTTATTATTACTGCTCGCTAGTTGATTATGCCATTGATATGAGTAAACATGAGACCTGAGTGTTATTATGAATATGGTTAATTCATAATCTTTGCTGAAACTTGAATGCTGACTTTACATATTTGCAACAACAAGAGCAAACAGAGTTTGTAAAAGTTTTTCTTTATCACTTTCAGTTTATCAACTGAATTTCTTGAGGACAAGCAAAGGTTTAAGCTTGGGGGAGTTGATACGTCTCCGTCGTATCTACTTTTCCAAACACTTTTGCCCTTGTTTTAGACTCTAAATTGCATGATTTGAATGGAACTAACCCGGACCGACGCTATTTTCAGCAGAATTGCCATGGTGTTATTTATGTACAGAAACAAAAGTTCTCGGAATGACCTGAAACTCCACGGAGAGTGTTTTTGGAAATAATAAAAAATACTGGCAAAAGATCAAGGCCAAGGGGCCCACACCCTAGCCACGAGGGTGGGGGGTGCGCCCCCTGCCTCGTGGGCCCCCTGGAGCTTCTCCGACCTCAACTCCAACTCTATATATTTGCTTTCGGGGAGAAAAAAATCGTAGCAAAGGATTCATCTCGTTTTACGATACAGAGCCACCGCCAAGCCCTAAAACCAATCGGGAGGGCTGATCTAGAGTCCGTTTGAGGCTCCGGAGAGGGGAATCCATCACCGTCGTCATCATCAACCCTCCTCCATCACCAATTTCATGATGCTCACTGTCGTGAGTGAGTAATTCCATCGTAGGCTTGCTGGACGGTGGTGGGTTGGATGAGATCTATCATGTAATCGAGTTAGTTTTGTTAGGGTTTGATCCCTAGTATCCACTATGTTCTGAGATTGATGTTGCTATGACTTTTCTATGCTTAATGCTTGTCACTAGGGCCCGAGTTCCATGATTTCAGATCTGAACCTATTATGTTTTCATCAATATATTGAGTGTTCTTGATCCTATCTTGCAAGTCTATAGTCACCTACTATGTGTTATGATCCGGCAACCCCGAAGTGACAATAATCGAGACCACTCCCGATGATGACCGTCGTTTGAGGAGATCATGTATGCAGTATGTGTTAATGCTTTGGTCCGGTACTCTATTAAAAGGAGGCCTTAATATCCCTTAGTTTCCACGAGGACCCCACTGCCACGGGAGGGTAGGACAAAAGATGTCATGCAAGTTCTTTTCCATAAGCACGTCTGGTTATATTCGGAATACATGCCTACATTACATTGATGAATTGGAGCTAGTTCTGTGTCACCCTAGGTTATGACCATTACATGATGAACCACATCCGGCATAATTCTATATCACCGATCCATTGCCTACGAGCTTTTCACATATAGTTCTTCGCTTATTTACTTTTCCGTTGCTATTGTTATCATCACTACAAAACACCAAATATATTACTTTTGCTATCGTTACCTTTTGCTACTGTTACCACTACTATCATATTACTTTGCTACTAAACACTTTGCTGCAGATATTAAGTTTCCAGGTGTGGTTGAATTGACAACTCAGCTGCTAATACTTGAGAATATTCTTTGGCTCCCCTTGTGTCGAATCAATAAATTTGGGTTGAATACTCTACCCTCGAAAACTGTTGCGATCCCTTATACTTGTGGGTTATCAAGCACCAGGTCTCCTTCCTGAAAGGCTCGACCTCTCACGTTTCTAGCATGGAATCGACGGAGGTCTTGCTGATAAATGGTCGACCGGATGAAGGCCATCTCTCTTTCTTCTTCTAGAAGGTCAATGGCATCTTGCCGAGCTTGTTCTGCTTCAGCTTCTGAGAAAAGTTCTACTCGGGGTGCGTTGTGAAACAAATCGCTTGGCAGCACGGCTTCAGCCCCATAGACCATGAAGAAGGGAGTTCGTCCAGTCGACCGGTTTGGTGTTGCTCTCAACCCCCAAAGGACTGATGGTAACTCGTCTACCCAAGCACCTACTGCATGCTTGAGGTCATGCATCAACTAGTGTTTCAACCCTTGGAGGATCAAACCATTTGCTCTCTCTGCCTGCCCATTTGGCTGCGGATGCGCAACAGACGCATAGTCGACCCGAGTTCCTTGGGAGGCGTAGAATGCTCTGAACTCATCAGAATCAAAGTTGGAGCCATTATTTGTGATAATACTGTGAAGGACTCCATATCTGAATGTCAGCTCTCTGATGAAACTGATGGCAGTGCTTGAATCGACACTCTTGATAGGCTTGGCTTCGATCCATTTAGTGAACTTGTCAACTGCTACAAGCAAATGAGTGAAACCACTTCTGCCGGTCCTCAGGGGTCCGACCATATCCAATCCCCAAACAGCAAACGGCCAGACGAGTGGAATGGTCTTCAAGTCTGATGCAGGTTTGTGGGACATGCTGGAGTAGAACTGGCAGCCTTCACACTTGTCGACTATTTCCTTTGCCATTTCATTTGCTCATGGCCAGTAAAAATCCGCTCTGTATGCTTCGTCCACGATTGTCCGAGAGGACGCATGGTGACCACAGGTCCCCGAGTGGATAGCATTGAGAATCATTCGACCTTCTTCTGGTGTGATGCTTCACTAAGCAACTCCAGTAACACTCTCTCTGTAGAGTCGTCCACCTATCACGGTGAAAGCTTTGGATCGTCAGACGATCTGATGGGCCTCATCCTCATCTTCTGGGAGCTCTTTTCTGAGTAGGTACGCAATATATGGCACCATCCAATCATGGGTGATGACCAAAACCTCCATGACCAAGTCGACCACGGCTGGGATTTCAACTTCAGTCGGATCAATGGAACTTTTTGGTTGTGGGGGCTCTTCTGTGAAAGGATCCTCTTGAACTGACGGAGTGTGGAGATGCTCCAAGAACACATTGCTGGGAATAGGCTTGCGCTTGGAGCCTATCTTCGGCAGATCATTAGCTGCTTGATTCTTGACTCAGGGTATGTGGTGGAGCTCTAACCCCTCAATCTTCTTTTCCAACTTCCTCACTGCATTACAATAGCCAGTCATAGCTGGGCTCCTCATATCCCATTCCTTCATCACTTGATTGACCACTAAATCTGAGTCGCTATAAACCATTAGGCGACGGAGGCTCGGTGAAATGGCCATACGCAACCCATCCAGAAGTGCCTCATATTCAACTTCATTGTTGGAGGAATCAAAGTGAATCTGGAGAACATAACTGAGTTTGTTGCCTCGCGGGAATACCAGGACTACCCTAGCACCAGAACCATTCAGCATCTTGGATCCATCAAAGAACATAGTCCAATGTTCCGAGTGAATTTGAGTCGGTTGTTGCTGCTCAGTCCACTCGACGAGGAAATCTGCTATTGCTTGGGACTTGATTGCTTTCTTTGCCTCAAACTTGATATCCAACGGAAGGAGTTCGATCGCCCACTTCGCCACTCGACCAGTTGCGTCTCTGTTGTTCAGAATTTCTGACAATGGAGGATCACTGACGACTGAAACCGAGTGATCCGAGAAGTAATGTGAAACTTACTTTGTAGTCAAATAAATTCCATAAACAAGCTTCTGATAATGCGTATATCTCTGCTTGGACGAAGTTAAGACTTCAGAAATATAATACACTGGGCGTTGAACTTTGTAGGCTTTGCCTTCTTCTTCCTACTCGACCGTGAGCACCGTACCGACAACTTGTCTAGTGGCTGCGATATAAAGCTGTAAAGGCTCTTTGCTGATTGGGGCAGCAAGCACCGGCTGGGTGGAAAGTAGGGCTTTGAGCTCTGCAAATGCTGCATCAGCTTCAGGAGTCCACTCGAACTTGTCAGATTTCTGCATCAGCCGGTAAAGAGGCAACGCCTTCTCACCGAGATGAGAAATGAATCGGCTCAATGCAGCCAAGCAACCAATAAGCTTCTAAACATCATGCACATGCACAGGGCATTTCATTCGGAGGATTGCACCAACTTTCTCTAGGTTTGCATTGATTCCTCGTTCGGAAACAAGAAAACCGAGTAACTTTCCTCCTAGGACTCCGAATGTGCACTTTGATGGATTAAGCTTGATATCATACCTTCTCAGATTGGCAAAGGTTTCGGCGAGGTCAGTTAGTAGGTCAGAACCTTTACGTGACTTGACCACGATGTCATCCATGTATGCTTCCACATTCCGACTGATTTGAGTGAGCAGGCACTTTTGAATCATGCACATGAATGTGGCACCAGCATTCTTGAGACCAAAGGGCATGGTAACATAGAAAAAGCACCCGAATGGGGTGATAAAAGCTGTTTTTATTTTGTCAGGTCCATATAGTCGGATCTGATGGTACCCGGAATAAGCATACAAAAAGGACAAACGCTCACATCCCGCAGTCGATTCAAAAATTTGATCGATTCGGGCAGAGGGAAATGATCTTTTGGGCAGGCCTGATTGATATGCTTCAAGTCGATGCACATGTGAAGTGAATTGTCTTTCTTGGGGATGATGACAACATTGGCGAGCCACTCAGAGTGGTGTATCTCGCGGTTGAACTCAGCTGCCAGAAGCCAAGCCACCTCTTCACCAATTGCCTTCGTCTTCTCCACGACAGACCGACGGAGATGCTCTTTGACAGGTTTTGCTTTCGGGTCGACGCGCAAATGGTGCTCAGCCAGTCCTCTGGGTACACCTAGCATGTCACAAGGCTTCCATGCAAAGATGTCCCAGTTCTCAAGGAGGAACTAGATGAGCGCTTCTTCCTATTTGCTGTCGAGTGTTGTTGAGATATGAGTCGGAGCAGCATTAGGATCGGTCGGGTGAATATGAATTTGCTTTGTTTCACCAGATGACTGAAATGCAGATTCTGAAGCAGGCTTCTTGGCATGCAGCAAATCACTCGGATCTGCGTTCTTCTAGTACTCTTGCATTTCCACTGCCGCCATATGTTCATCGGCAATCTTTGAGCCCTTCTGGAAACACTCTTCTGCTCCCTGCCGATTACCAGTGATCATGATCACACCTTTGGGACCAGACATCTTTAGCTTGAGGTATACGTAACATGGTCGAGCCATGAAGCGGGCATATGGAGGTCTGCCCAAAATAGATAAGCACTGTGAAAATTCACAACTTCAAATGTCAACTTTTCTTTGTGGTAATTCTTCGAATCATCGAAAACCACATCAAGAGTGATCTGGCCGAGTGAATCAGCTTTCTTCCCAGGGATGACACCGTGGAAGCGCATATTGCTTTCACTGAGCTTGGACATCGGGATGCCCATCTCCCGGGGAGTTTCAGCATACAAAATGTTCAGGCCACTGCCACCATCCATCAGGACTTTGGTTAACCGAGTGACCCCAACGACTGGGTCGACCACCAACGCTTGCTGCCCTGGGGTAGCAACACGCGCCGGGTGGTCAGATTGGTTGAATGTAATGGGAGCCTTAGACCACTTCAAATACGTTGGCGTTGCCGGGGAAACCACGTTTACTTCTCTCTTGATGACTTTTAGTCAACTTTTGCTCTCAACGTCAGCAAAAATCACCAAAGTGGCATTGATATTGGGGAAACCATCGTCCTCCTCTTTGTCTTCATCCTAATCAAATTCCTTCTCTTTCTCACTGGGCTGGCCCTCTCGGAATTGCTGGATAAGGAGTCGACACTATCGAGTGGTATGCTTCGGATAAATCAGGTTCCTGTCTTCATCCTTCTTGGTGTGTATATGGCACGGCAAATCTAACACATCATTTCCTACTAAGTCTTTCACCTTTTTGGGGACCCATGGCCCTTTAGGTTTTCCTTTGAATTTTCCCTGGGTCACCACTGCGGTTTCACCAGGAGTGGCGGGTTCATCTTTGCGCTTCTGTTTCCGATTGGAATTACCTCCTCCGGTGTCTTGGGCGATTGGTTTGTTTTTGCCACTGCGGAGTCGGTCTTCTTCCTCACCATTAGTGTACCGAGTGGCTATTTCCATCATTCGGGTCAGAGTCATATCTCCTGTCTGACTGAATTTACAGTTAAGCTCTCTGTGCCGAACGCCCTCCTTGAAGGCACAAACTGCTTGGTGTGGTGACACGTTTTGCACTGTGTGATGCAAAGTGGTCCACCTCTGGATGTAATCCCTCAAAGTTTCATTCGGTTTCTGTACACAATGTTGCAATTCAGTCAGCCCTGTAGGCCGCTTGCAGGTGCCCTCAAACGTCCTAACGAACACTCAGGCCAACTCTTCCCAACTAAATATACTGCCAGGAGCCAACTGATTCAACCAAATCCTGGCTGACCCTTCTGCCGGGTTTTGGGTTCCGGCAAAACCCTTAAGGTTCAAACACTGGGGTGCATGCGAAGCTCTCTTCCTCACTGATCACGCCCTCAAACACTTCGCGATCTCTAGGCTAGGCACATGAACTCAAAACACACGAGACACAAGGTTTATACTAGTTCGGGCCACCATTGTGGTGTAATACCCTACTCCAGTGTGGTGGTGGTGGATTGCCTCTTGGGCTGAGGGTGAACAGTACAAGGGGAAGAGCAGCCTCCTGAGGAGAGGTGTTCTTGTGCTTGGTGGGTGTGAGGATGGGTTGGATCTAGTCCAAGGTGAGATGGCTCAGGCTCAGTTCAAGACCCCCTCCTTAGCTAGGGTGGTGGCTAGTCCTATTTATAGAGGCCCTCGTCCTCTTCCCAAATATTGAGCGGGAGCTGAGCCAACAACGACCAATTTGAAAGGGGATAGCTAGTACAGCTTATCCAGAAAAAAGTAGTCTTCGCCTGCCAAAGGCTCTGGTGGTGACGCCGTCTTGGGCTCCATGGTGACCTCCGTCTTGCCGTCCTGCTGGTCTTGGTCTTGGTGCACCGATATGGAAACCTTTGTCTGATGCCTTGGAACTCCTCGTCTGTGCTTGCCTCCTTAGCACCAAAGAGAAAACAAGGACACTGTGCGCGCTAGCGCCTGCCTGGTCTCGATCGTCATGGCTCACGTCATTGGAACCTCGCGAGGTTTGCCTTGCCTTGATCTCTCCGCCCCTCAAGAGCCAGCCTGGTGAGGCCGCCCCCGAGGAGGTCTTGCGTCGTCCGCCTCGCGAGGCTTGGCCCCTCTCGAGGGTCTTGAATCTTTGCCGGTGAAGATGGGCCATACAGGCCCGCTTGCAGAGCCACACCATGGGCCGCAGGCAGGCAAGTCTGAGGACCCCCGTTCCCAGAACACTGACAGTAACCCCCGGGCCCTAGGCGCGCTCGGGCTTGGCTTCGGGGCGTAGCCGAAGGACAAGTGCGGAGCGTCACGGGCCCCATCAGCCTGCAGCCTTGGATGACGCGTGGCGGTTGATTGGACATGTGCGTCTCTGCTTCCCCATGCTGCCTCGGCAACTGCCCTTCTGTTAAAAGGGTGGTGCAGACAGCATTTGCCTTCATTGCTTCCTTTCGCCTTGCTCCAGATCTCCTTTCTTGCTCCCTGCTTCCGAAATCTCCAGATCTACTCCCATCCCCTTCTGTATTAGCGACCTATGGCGCCTTGGAAGGTCAAGCCTGCCTTGTCGCCGGCTTGGTACGAGCCAGCTCTCGATGCGCCCAACGTCTCAGAGAAGAACCTCGCCGCTATGCGCTTGCTGATGGGGGGGCAACAAGAAGGGGAAGACTGGGCTCCGGGCCGGCTCCGATGTGCCGGAACCCAAGGGAAGCACCTTCTTCCCCTTCTTCACGAGAAGCATCATCGCACGGCTGGTTCCCCCCTTCTCTGACTTCTTCTACGAGGTCCTTGGCCACTACGCGCTGCAGGCACTGCATCTTCATCCCAACTCTATCCTTCTCTTGTCGATCTTCGCCTACTACTGCGAGGCGTACCTCAACGTGATGCCGTCCGTGGCCCTACTGCGCCACTTCTTCTTCCTCCGCATCAATGAGGGCCATGCCTCTGGGTGTGCGAATTTCATCGCGGCCGGAAAGGCCAACTCAATCTCGAAGACTGGGAAGAAGGCTGACGACTTCAGGAGCAAGTGGGCCATGATGGAGGCCAAGTGCGCCCACCCAAGCTTGATGCTACCGACGGAGATGCTCCGGTCCGATAAGGGGTGGTCCTGCGCGAAGCTCACTGATGAGCGGGCAACGTGGGTGCTGGAGCAGATAAACGCCGACCTGAAGCCAGGCAACGCGAAGGCTGCAAAGGTGACATGGGCCATGTTCTTGAGGGAATTCCTGATGCTACGCGTAGCCCCGCTTCAGGCACGTACGCGCCCCTTGTGGGAGCTTGGGGACGAAGAGGGCAAGGTTCGCCTGAGCCCGAAAGCCTTGTCCGACGGTGAGCTGGCTGCGGCTCTCTGCCTCCTGGTCGGGGACGACCAGGAGTACCCGGTGAGTGTCTTCACTCCCTTGTTCCGCCGCAAGGATGGGGCGCAGGTCGTGGCTGCCAGGCCGACCTTTGACGGGCGCGGGCTGGTGCCGCCGGCGCCCACCGGGGCCCTTGCGGCGCCGACGCCGGTGGAGCTGTCTTCTGGTGAGTCCTACGGGGAGGAGGAGGAGGAAGACTTGGAGGTGATCCCTGAAGGGATGGGGGAAACCTCCCCCTTGAGCAAGGCTGACATACTCCACACCCTTCCTGACGACGTTGATGCTGACGACCGCCAGGAGAAGGAAGAGCCGCCCGTAATCCCGACGAGGGACTGATCTGCGCTGATTTCCCGAGATGCTGCTTCTGCTCTAGCGCCGCCTGGAGCCGCTTCCGGCTTAGCTGCTGCTCCTGCTACTGCTTCCGCAGCTGGTGGGCCCACGCCTTAGGTCACGAAGCTCTCCGGATTCAGGCTCCCGAAGTGGAGGGACTACGCCGCGGCGGATCAGTGAGTGTTCTTGTCCTGCTTCGTTCTTGCCACTGATGCTTGTTTCTGACTCTTCTTCCTTGTTGTGTACTAGGACGACGCCTGCGGCGAGGAGTAGAAGGGAGGGCGAGGTGGTGTTGCTCGAGCCCAGGTCGCCTCCTGCGGCTGCGCTCCTTTCCATGAGCAAAGGTGGGGACGGTGCTCATGCTTCTCCTGTCCGATCATCCTCACGAGGCTGGGTGGAGCATCCTCAGGAGAAATCAGCCCCCGAGGCCCCGCTGACTCAGGAGGTGCCAGAGTCCGGCTTGGGTGCTGAGGTCCAAGAGGCTCGGGAGCCTCCTAGGACATGGTGACGACGACGCCTCTTCCTCCTCCTTCTGCCGTGTTGCTTGCCCCAGGTTCCTCTGCTTCTCCTGACGTCCTAGAGCGGGCCCTTTTTCAGATGGCCCGGCTGCGAGAGGATCTCTAGAGCGCCGAACCCCTCCTGGCGGCTGGGCGCCTGGAGCTGGTCTCTGGTTGGCTTCAGTCTGACATGTCTGTTCGGGCCGTGACATAATGTCGTGTTGCCAAAACAAGTCAGCAAATTGGATTTGTGGAAATATTATTCTCTCTATGTTGGTATGTGGAACTTATTTTGCAGGGTCGGACACTATCCTTGTATTCAAATTCTTCCGTGGTGTATTCAAAGGAGGAACCCGCCTTGCAATGTCGAAGACAATACTGCGCGTCGGACTCATCGTCATTGAAAGCCTGGTTCAGGGGCTACTGAGGGAGTCCTGGATTAGGGGGTCTCCGGGCAGCCGGACTATATCCATTGGCCGGACTGTTAGACTATGAAGATACAAGATTGAAGACTTCGTCTTGTGTCCGGATGGGACTCTACTTGGCGTGGAAGGCAAGCTAGGCAATATTGATATGTGTATCTCCTCCTTTGTAACCGACCTTGTGTAACCCTAACCCTCTCCGGTGTCTATATAAACCGGAGGGTTTTAGTCCGTAGGACAACATACAATCATACCATAGGCTAGCTTCTAGGGTTTAGCCTCTCTGATCTCGTGGTAGATCTACTCTTGTACTACCCATATCATCAATATTAATCAAGCAGGACATAGGGTTTTACCTCCATCAAGAGGGCCCGAACCTGGGTAAAACATCGTGTCCCCTGCCTCCTATTACCATCCGCCATAGATGCACAGTTCGGGACCCCCTACCCAAGATCCACTGGTTTTGACACCGACATTGGTGCTCTCATTGAGAGTTCCTTTGTGTCGTCGCCATTAGGATTGATGGCTCCTACTATCGTCGATAGCGATGCAGTCCAGGGTGAGACTTTTCTCCCCGGACAGATCTTCGTGTTTGGCGGCTTTGCACTGCGGGCCAATTCGCTTGGCCATCTGGAGCAGATTGAAAGTTACGCCCCTGGACACCAGGTCAGGTTTGGAAGCTTAAAATACACGGCCGATATCCGCGGAGACTTGATATTCGACGGATTCGAGCCTCTGCGTTGTGCGTCACGCGGTCACGATGAGTACGATTTAGCTCTACCATCAGACGGTGTTAAGGAGATCGCACCGATAGCCGCTCCGACCCTCAATTTGGAGACAGTTGCGCCGTCCACGGACAGGTGGATGGACCCTGCCACGGAGGCCTTACCCTCAGCGGCGATCGAGCCGAACATCGACCTTACCTTGCACGAGAGCCGTGTTGTTAAACTGCCGGATCCTTCTCCTGCCACGGACTCCGAACCGCCTGCGCCCATTCCTATCGAATCTGGCTGGGCGCCAATCATGGAGTTTACCTCCGCGGATATCTTTCAGGACTTGACCTTCGGTGATATACTGAACTCATTAAGGTCTCTCTCCTTGTCAGGAGGATCCCGGCCGAACTATGTCCGGCAGGACTGGGATGCGGACAACGAAGAAATTCACGGCCCACCCACCACTCACTTAGTAGCCACTGTCGATGACTTAACCGACATGCTCGACTTTGACTCTGAAGATATAGACGGTATGGACGATGATGCGGGAGACGAAGAGGAACCACTGCCCACAGGGCACTGGACAGCCACCTCATCATACGATATATACATGGTGGATACACCCAAAGAAGGCAATGGCGACGAGACAGCGAGGATGACCCCTCCAAGAAGCAACCCAAGCGCCGATGTCAGCGACACCGCTCTAAGTCCCGCCAAAGAAAAAGTGGTGATACCGGCACAGGAGGTAATAACACTCCGGATAGTGCCGAAGACAACAACAACCCCCTCTAGCAAGATTTAGAGCAGGAGGATGGAGGAGCCAGCCCTCCTGAGAGAGCGGCAGATGGAGAGACGGAGGATGATAATTACATGCCCCCTCCGAAGATGAGGCAAGCCTCGGCGATGACGAATTCGCCGTGCCAGAGGATCCCGTCGAACAAGAGCGCTTCAAGCGCCGGCTTATGACCACGGCAAATAGCCTTAAGAAAAAGAAGTAGCAGCTTCAAGCTGATCAAGATCTGCTAGCTGACATATGGACTGAAGTCCTCGCGGCCGAGGAATATAAACTCGAGCGCCCCTCCAAGAGTTATCCAAAATGCAGGTTGCTACCTTGACTTGAGGAAGAAGCGTATGACGTGGCTGATCGGCCACCTCATGGCCGTGATAGAGAGGCATTCCAGCCAAAAGCTCAGCCTGCACCCCGACGCCATTCAAATAAAAAAGCATGGGGAAACACGCCAGACCTGCGAGACGTATTGGAGGACAAAGCAAAACATGCAAGATCGGTCTACGGATCACGAGGGCGCGCCACTATGCGAGACGATAAACGTCACGCCGGATATAGTAAAAGTAAATCTGGCCGGGCCGAACACAGCGGGCAAGACCCATTCGAGCTGCGTCGCGATATAGCCCAATAAAGAGGCGCCGCACACCCCTTATGCTTCACAGACGAAGTAATGGATCATTCAAACCTGTAAATATTGAATCATATGACGGCACAACAGATCCTGCGGTATGGATCGAGGATTTCCTCCTCCACATCCACATGGCCCATGGTGATGACTTACACGCCATCAAATACCTCCCACTAAAGCTCAAAGGACTAGCGCGGCATTGGCTTAACAGCTTGCCAGCGGAGTCCATTAGCTGTTGGGAAGACCTGGAAGCCGCATTCCTCGACAACTTTGAGGGCACTTATGTGCGACCACCAGATGCCGATGACTTGAGCTACATAATTCAGCAGCCAGAAGTATCGGCCATGCAATTCTGGACCCGGTTCCTAACAAAGAAAAATCAAATCGTCGACTCTCCGGATGCAGAGGCCCTAGCAGCTTTCAAACACAACATCCGCGACGAGTGGCTAGCCCGGCACCTTGGTCAGGAAAAGCCGAAATCTACGGCAGCCCTCATGACACTGATGACCCGCTTTTGTGCGGGAGAAGACAGCTGGCTGGCTCGCAGTAACAATATGTCAAAGAACCATGGTACTTCGGATACCAAGGACGGCAATAGCAGGTCACGTCGCGACAAACATAAGCGTCACATTAATAGCGATAATACTGAAGATACGGCAGTCAATGCCGGATTGAAAGGCTCTAAACCCGGTCAGCGGAAAAAGCCATTCAAAAGAAGCACTCCGGGCCCGTCCAGTTTGGGCCGTATACTCGATCGCTCGTGTCAAATACACGGCACCCCCGACAAGCCAGCCAACCACACCAACAGGGATTGTTGGGTGTTCAAGCAGGCCGGCAAGTTAATTGCCGAAGACAAAGATAAGGGGCCACATAGCGATGGCGAGGAAGAGCCCCGGCAGCCGAACACCGGAGGACATAAGAGGTTCCCCCCATAAGTGCGGACGATGAACATGATATACGCAACCCACATCCCCAAGAGGGAGCGGAAACGCGCGCTCAGGGACGTATATGCGTTGGAGCCAGTTGCCCCAAAGTTCAACCCATGGTCCTCCTATCCGATCACCTTCGATCGCAGGGACCACCCCACTAGTATCCGTCATGGCGGATTCGCCGCACTGGTCCTAGATCCAATCATTGACGGATTTCACCTCACTCGAGTCCTTATGGATGGCGGCAACAGCCTAAACCTGCTTTATCAGGACACAGTGTGCAAAATGGGTATAGACCCCTCAAGGATCAAACCCATAAAAACGACCTTTAAAGGTGCTATTCCAGGCGTAGAGGCCCATTGCACAGGCTCAATTACACCGGAAGTGGTCTTCGGATCCCCGTATAACTTCCGAAGTGAAGAATTAATCTTCTATATAGTCCCGTTCCGCAGTGGTTATCATGCACTGCTCGGGCGAACCGCGTTTGCGAGATTCAATGCGGTACCGTATTATGCATACCTCAAGCTCAAGATGCCCGGACCTCGTGGGGTCATTACAGTTAATGGAAACATAGAGCGCTCTCTCCGAACGGAGGAGCACACTGCGGCCCTCGCAGCAGAAGCGCAAAGCAGCCTCTCAAGGCAATCCACCAGTTCGGCATTTCAAGACCCAGACACCTTCAAGCGCGCTCGGTGTAATCAGCAACTAGACCGCCTGGCACGATCTGAGCTCGTGTAGAAATGCGGCCCCACCCCAGTCCCATCCAAACAGCGAAATCCGTGCCACGCGTACATAATTACGCATTAAAAATACCATGGGCACCGGTGGGGAGGGGGGCACAACTACGGCACGCCCCAAGACGCGGCTTAAACCGCACTAGGGGCTTCCCGCTTTGTTATTTTTCTCTTTTTCAGGACTTTAATCTCTGGAAACCCTGTCTGGCAGCATGATTGCCGAACACATGATGCAGCAACCAAGGAGGCAGAAAGCTACGTCACACCACGGATTTCCCAGGTGGGTTACGATAACGAGCGAAATACTTGCTTTAATACTATTCCTCAGCTTGCCCTTGGAAGGGACATAGTCCTACTTTTTGCTTATCGCACTATTTGTATCATTCTACTTTAACGCACCTTTTTGAATAAACAATGCATAACATTACGACTATTATTGCATTCTTGTTTTATATATATGTGTTCATTAATGACGCCTTGCAACCGTACACTTTGGTATGGCCAATACACCAGGGGCTTACGTACCCCACAAAATGGTGTGAGAAGTCCGAACACTTTCACAAGTGCGGCACCCCGAACTTATAGCATTATATGCATCAGCTCCGAATCATGTCTTTGGTCAAATGTTGGGTTTGCCCGACTCCTATGTTTTGGTACCTTACATTCCGCTCTATCGGCTAAGGTAGCGCTAGGAGAACTACTACGGTTGTGCCCCGGTTCTGCTGGGCTAAGCACCTCAGTAGAGAAAGCTAAAACTGACTGTCATGATAAGGCGAGATACTGGTCGCTGTTCGGCGAGGTTTCGAGTCCCTAAAGACTTATGCCGCTTAGAGCGAGGGGCCGGCCCTGTCCGGCTTAAAGGCGTGTATCGCGCCCCGAATTCGGCCTTCCAAATACCAGGGGCTTCGCCGAAATTTAAAATTATAGAATTATATGGCTAAGTGAGAGTGATAAAGCATTATTAGTCTGGTTACCTTGTTCGTTGTTCTGAGCACCTCCCTCGAAGGACCCAAAAATGGGAACAAGAGTGCTCAGGTTTATCCCGAACACACCAACACTCGCGGCATGGGGGCAGAAGCCGAGGACTAGCCATCTCTCAGATCGGATAAACATCCAAACAGAAGGTAATATTTTAAATTCAAACAAGCGTTGCATAGCGCGTATGAACAAGTTTTCATAAATACAGGATCACACGAGCAAGTTTCACTCAAATATTACATCTTTTGTGCACTTGTCCGCTACGAGACGGGCACCCTTCAGAACACCCTCGTAGTACATCTCGAGGTGGTGATGCTCCTTGCCCTCCGGCGGCCCTTCCTTGATCAGCTTCAGGGCGTCTAGCTTGACCCATTGCAACTTCACACGGGCGAAAGCCCGGCGTGCACCTTCAATGCAGACAGATCGCTCGACGACCTCCAGCCGCGGGCAGGCATCCACAAGCCGCCTCACCAGGCCGAAGTAGCTGTTCAGAAGGGCGTCGCCAGGCCACAGCCAGACTATAAAGCCCTTCATGGCCTGTTCGGCCGCCTTGTGTAGCTCGACCAGCTGCTTTAGCTGGTCGCTCATTGGCACCGGGTGTTCGGTCCCAGTATACTGAGACCAGAACAACTTTTCCATTGAGCTTCCCTCCTCGGCCTGGTAAAATTGTGTGGCATCGGACACGCTGCGGGGAAAATCTGCGAATGCTCCTGGAAAGCTCCGGATTCGGGTAAGTAACAAGTAATTTACTTTCACATGCTTGATTTGCATATAGAATGCCTTACCCGCCGCTATCTTCTTCATCGCATCAATCTCCTGGAGGGCCCTTTGGGCTTCGGCCTTGGCATTCTTCGCGCTCTCAAGGGCCACGGCAAGCTCAGACTCCTGCATCTTCGAGTCAAGCTCCAACGCCTCGTGCTTCGTCACGAGATCTTGGAGCTCTTGTTGCACCTCGCCCACCCGCGCCTCCTGCTTTTCTCGCTCGGTGCGCTCCTTGGCCGCTTTGTTTTCGGCCTCGGACAGCGCTTGCTTTAGGGTCGCCACTTCGGCTGTGGCCCTTGGCAAATTCATGATGATCCTGTCATTTTGCAATCGCATTCTTTTTATACATATCCATAGACTAGGTATTACTTACCTTTGTTCTCCTCGAGCTGCCTCTTGGCAAGGACGAGCTCGTCCTGGGACCCTTTAAGGTCCTGCTTTAGCACGGCGACCTCCGCAGTCAGTGCGGCAGATGCTAGCAGCGAAGCCTGCATATGCATATTGACATACTTATATTAGACTCCTGTGATATTGTTTGATCCTCTGTTCGGCTTTTCTTTGTGAACACTGAACAGAGCATCAGGGGCTACTGTCTATGTGGTAATATTTTTCCTATATTTTAAACACTTACCTCAAAGCCTGTTAGAAGGCTGGCACAGGCTTCAGTCAGTCTGCTCTTGGCGGACTGAACCTTCTGGACCACCACACTCATAATAGTACGGTGCTCCTCTTCGATGGAAGCGTTGCGAAGCGCTTGCAGCAGATTGTCCGGCGCCTCTGGATGGACATAGGTCACCGGTACAGGCGTCTTGCTCCTCTTGGAAGGAGGCCGCCTGCCCGAGTCCGGAACCACTGGAGGTTCCGGCGCGGTGTTCGGCTGAGGGCCGAACTCGGAGCCCTCAGGGGCCTTGTCCCCTCTGCTCCCGGATTTCGGAAGGCCACCTTGAGGCGCCTCCGGGACTGTCTCCCCTCGACCCGGTGCCTCTTGAGACAATACCTCGACATCGTCCGCAGGGTGAGGGGAGGTGGCGGTCGGAACTGGATCGCTATCCATATCCGACGAGCCTAGGGAGCCGTCCGACGATACGCCGATACGGGCTCGTGGCGGCATGCGTAATAATATTCAGCGTTAGGTAAAGTAGTGCGACAAAGGAATGCCATGAGTTACTCCAGTATCCGAATACTTACGACTTCCCCAGGGGCTTGGCCCTGGGCAGCCACTCGTCTTCACCGTCGGCGGCGGATGTAGAACTGTCCGGAAGGAGAGTCCTTCCCTTCTTGGACCCTTCGGCCTCCCCAGTTTGGGCGGCCTTCCTTTTCTTGTCTCCCCCATCTGGAGGGGGAGCATCTTCTTCTGCCTCCTCGTTTTTGGGGGAGGAGTGCGCCATAGAGTCCTCGGACGGTGAGTCCGATGACGCCTGGCGTCGGGAACTCTTCCGGGTTCCCTTGGCCTTCTTGGTCTTCTTCGGCACCGTGTAAGGAGCCGGAGTCAGCATCTTCGCCAGGAGAGCGTCTGCTGGGCCTTCGGGCAAAGCAGCTGGACAGTCGATATGTCCGGCCATCTCCTGCCTGTCCTGTCAAAGGTACAGGAGCTTAGATCCCGCATAGAGTCAAACTATGGAAAGCAAGTATCCTGTGAGAGGTAAAACAGCTTACCGCGCTGGCTTGGCGCTTCGCGCAGAATCCGCGGTCCTCCGTAGTGGGAGAGGGAACCTCAGCACTCTTGAATAGCACCTTCCAAGCATCTTCGTGAGTTGTGTCGAAGAGCCTGTTCAGAGTTCGATGCTGGGCCGGGTTGAACTCCCACAAGTTGAAAGCCCGTTGTTGGCATGGGAGGATCCGGCGGATGAGCATGACCTGGACTACATTGACGAGTTTGAGCTTCTTGTTCACCATGTTTTGAATACATGTTTGGACTCCGGTCAGCTCTCCCGAACTACCCCAGGACAGGCCCTTCTCTTGCCAGGAGGTGAGCCGCGTGGGGATCCCAGATCGGAAATTAGGGGCCGCTGCCCATTTGGGGTCACGCGGCTCGGTGATGTAGAACCACCCCAATTGCCACCCCTTTATGGTCTCCCTGAAGGAGCCCTCGAGCCATGTGACGTTAGGCATCTTGCCCACCATGGCGCCTCCGCACTCCGCCTGGCGGTCGCTCACTACCTTCGGCTTGACATTGAAAGTCTTCAGCCATAAGCCGAAGTGGGGTTTGATGCGGAGGAAGGCCTCGCACACGATGATAAACGCCGAGATGTTGAGGATGAAGTTCGGGCCCAGATCGTGGAAATCCAGGCCGTAGTAGAACATGAGCCCCCGGACGAATGGGTGGAGAGGGAATCCCAGTCCGCGAGGAAATGGGTAAGGAACACTACCCTCTCATGGGGCCTAGGGGTGGGGATGAGCTGCCCCTCTTCTGGGAGCCGGTGCGCGATGTCGTCGGGCAGGTATCCGGCTCTCCTCAGCTTCTTGATGTGTCCCTCCATGATGGAGGAGACCATCCACCTGCCTCCCGCTCCGGACATGGTTGGAGAAGGTCGAGGTGGGAAATGCGAACTTGGGCGCTGGAGCTCGAGTGTGCGAAAATGGATGAGCAAAGGAGGAAGAAGGCGTGGATGAAAAGGTAAATCCTTATCCCTTTATATGGGCGGACGAAAATATGCGTCCCCACTAGCCTGGTAAAACTCGCTTATCCCCCAAGCGCCATAATCGATGGCGCGGTTGGGTTACCCACACCCATATTGATGAGAATCCCGTCATAAGGGGACTCGATCTCTGCTTCGACAAGACGTGTCAAAAAACTGCCTCGCGTTATGTGCGGCGCTAGTTAAAGGAAACGGTTCGAATAATCACCGGGCCGTGACATAATGTTGTGTTGCCAAAACAAGTCAGCAAATTGGATTTGTGGAAATATTATTCTCTCTACGGTGGTATGTGGAACTTATTTTGCAGGGTCGGACAATATCCTTGTATTCAAATTCTTCCGTGGTGTATTCGGAGGAGGAACCCGCCTTGCAATGTCGAAGACAATACTGCGCGCCGGACTCATCGTCATTGAAAATCTGGTTCAGGGGCTACTGAGGGAGTCCTGGATTAGGGGGTCTCCGGACAGCCGGACTATATCCATTGGCCGGACTGTTAGACTATGAAGATACAAGATTGAAGACTTCGTCTCGTGTTCGTATGGGACTCTACTTGGTGTGGAAGGCAAGCTAGGCAATACGGATATGTGTATCTCCTCCTTTGTAATCGACCTTGTGTAACCCTAACCCTCTCCAGTGTCTATATAAACCGGAGGGTTTTAGTCCGTAGGACAACATAAAATCATACCATAGGCTAGCTTCTAGGGTTTAGCCTCTCTGATCTCGTGGTAGATCTACTATTGTACTACCCATATCATCTATCTATCTATCTATACTTTTACCTTTTCTATACTAATTTCAGACTCCCATGGAATTACCACGTTAATTAGAAATTAAGAGCCGTTTTATCCGGTGGGACCAAATTATAACGGTGGTGATTAATCCATGCAATCCTGAGCCAATTCCCACAGTAATAAAAAAAATTACACAAATCATCCACGGTATCAAATTAGCCCGTCTTCCTCCTCCGCCTCAAAATTCCTACGCCGCCTCTCCATGCCCTAAAGCCTCCCGTCCCAGATCTCAACGTTCCATCCCTGCTACAATCCAATCTCTGTGTGTTCTTTTTATTTGGAAAAGGTTGCATCACAAGAGCATCCGAGAGGTGGAGAAGGGGAGCAAGGGGTGAAGGTGGTTGGATCGGCGCTGCTGGTGCTGCGGTACCGTGGCATGGGTTGGGGAGGCACCGTTGGGCAGCCGGAGAAGCTCGAGAAGCTCCATGGTGCGAGGGCCGCGGTGGGGCGAGCAGATGGGCAGCCGGCAACGCGCACGGGAGGCAGCAATGCCTTGGACGGCTGCAGAGGAGATAGGCCATGAGGGAGGAGGAGCTGAGGCAGAACAGCAGTGTGCCATGGAGCCGCGGCATGCTGCCTTGGTGGAAGTCGGCCGCTGCAGTGGTTGGGCCTGCCCTTCTCCACCTTGGCTGTAAAGTCTCACCAAGAAAAAGAATTGGTACTGTACATTTTTTCACATCACAGCTCTTACCAGATTATGAATTATAGGATGTGAAGGAGAACCAGCCAGCTGAGATAATCTGCATGACATCTGATGCCAACTTGCAGCGCTGTGTAAATATAGAAATCAACCACTGTCAGCCAAATTTGTTTGATGTTTATATAAACTTTATATGGAAAGGATTTGGAGATTGCATGTTTTTCTTTGAATATGTGCCAACTCTCAGATTATCTGCATTTTGACAAACAATTCTTCTATCCAGGATTAAGAATCATATCTTATAGAGTGTACAATATTTTCTTGGTAGATTTGTAAGATTTAAGTATTGCTGGTTGTGCAAAAAAATAGCTTCATGTATGTATTATGGAGTTACACATGTTTCTGTGTCTGGTTTCTTTGTTGTATTGGGAACAGATCTAGATAGATGATATTTTTAATACAAAACATCCATATTAGTTTTTTTGCATCTGTGTAACCATGGAATCCATAATATCATTGTTTGCTTTTAATAACATGTGTGATCCTTCCTTTGCAGTTACAATGTCCAGATATCATAGTTGCCACTTATAGAAAATATGCTAAAGAATTTTTAGATACACTTTCAGAGTGCCCTCACAGTGAATTTCATGCTTATTGTAGTGGGTTTTGCATAATGATAAATCTGCTCTAAAAATAGTTGATTTATGTTGTCCCATTATGCGCAGCATAATATTTACGCATGCCTCTAGAGCTACACTTATAGAAAATATGCTAAAGAATTTTTAGATACACTTCTAGAGTGCCATCACAGTGAATTTCATGCTTATTGTAGTGGGTTTTGCATAATGATAAATCTGCTCTAAAAAATAGTTTATTTATGTTGTCCCATTATGCGCAGCATAATATTTATGCATGCCTCTAGAGCTACTTCATCGAACAGTAATCTACGGTCTTCACTAGCATAGAACAAGAAATTCTCTGATGAAGCTTACACAATAGCATAACATTGTATGCAGATGAAAAGTTTGATTTAAAATGGCTTTAGCCACTGCCAATTCCAATATGGTCACTTAAGTTGCTTCTGGCGTTGAAAGTTTGACATGAGTCCTAACTTCTACAGGTAAGGAATTGATTAGCCTCTTGATAGGTTTCTATCTCTTTGGGTTTATCTTTCCATTGCAACAAAATTGCATTATTATTTTCTGCAAATCAAAGTTGAAATCCGTGGCTTCTCTATGCTGGTAAAAAATAAAGCAGTGTTATTGATATTCCCCATCTCTTTTCATAATGCAATGTGCATATTATCTTCACTGATTTAAGCAATTTCAGTAAGACTCCTCTATCTTCAAACCAGTCCATGGTTTTCCTCGGCGTGACAAACTATAATTGGATCAGTGTTTCAAAAGACATGGCATGGGCTTGAAGGATACCGTGGAGTCGGAGGGCTTGGTAAGGGGAGGTTCCCAGGGCTATGAACTAGCAATTAATTTGTATTTTCTTTATTATTATATTTTCGTTTGTCCTAAATTCCACTCCCTCAGATCCATATTAATTGGTTGTACTGAGTCGGAATGGTGATACACTTATCCGACGGTACATGGTACGTCTTTATAAACAAGGTACAAACTGTAAGAAAGCTCATAGAAAATTTTAAACTTATTAGTTAGTGATATCGTAATACCTGACAAAGAGGTTGCTGAGCTCAGCCATGGGTGGCACTGCTCAGTCTCTATTTTTCAGTAGTGAAGCTACCACTATTTTTTGTTTTTAGTTTGAAAACTCCAAATTCCCCAGAACATATTTTATTTATTATTATATTTTTTGTTTGTGCTAAATACTGCTCCCTCCGATCCAACATAAGTGCCGTAGTTTTAGTACTTGATTCATGTTTCTTGCTTTCCACTGTTTGTAATATGAAGCAAACACCTGACGTGTTTATGTTGCTTGAATATTTCAGACCGAGATAAAAGTAAAATCAAGTGTGGTTCACAGTACTTCTGGATGGTTGCAGCTAAAATGATAGCTTGACTGTGTAGACTACTTCAAGAATTTCTGACCGCCCAATGTTGTTTATAAACAATAGAGACTCAGTGGCCTATACACAACTCTTTCAGGTTGTTCCCGCAAAAAAAACTCTTTTCAGGTTGTTCAACCTCGCCTAATCTAATAGAATCTTTTTGAATTATGTTTTGGCCAAAATTACTATATAGGAGTATGGTTTATCTTTGCCTCTTTCATACACATTCCTTCTGCATGAGAATTGAGGAGGTCAAATATTGACATAAATCGAAATGGTGAGATGCTACTTCTTTACAAACAGGGTACAAACGGTAAGAAAGCTCTTACAAATTGTTAAACTTATTAGTCTGCGATAACTTAATACCTGACAAAGAGGTTGCTGAGCTCAGTCTTAAAAATAGAAAGAGCTATGGGTGGTACTGCCCAGACTCTATTTTGTTTTCAGTAGTGGACTACCACTATTTGTTGTTTTCAGTGTGGAAACTCTAATTTTTTCCCCAACACATATTTTCTTTATTATTATATTTTTATTTTGTCCTAAATACTAATTGATTCATATTTCTTGCTTTCCATTGTTTGTAATATGAACCAAAATCGTCACGTGTTTATGTTGCTTGAATATTTCAGACTGGGTAAGAAGCAACTACATGTCGTTCATAGCAATTCTAGATGGTCACAGCTAAAATGATAGCTTGGCTGTGTAGACAACTTCAAGAATCTCTCTGACCGCCACTGTTGTTTATAAACTACAGAGGCTCACTACCCTATACACAACTCTTTCAGGTTGTTCAGCCTCGCCTAATCTAATAGAATCTTTTTATATAATGTTTTGGCCAGAATTACTATATAGGAGTATGATTACAGAGGCTCAGTGTCCTATACACAACTCCTTCAGGTTGTTCCCGCAAAAAAAACTCTTTTCAGGTTGTTGAACCTCGCCTAATCTAATAGAATCTTTTTGAATTATGTTTTGGCCAAAATTACTATATAGGAGTATGATTTATCTTTGCCTCTTTCGTACACATTCCTTCTGCATGAGAATTCAGGAGGTCAAATACTGACATAAATCGGAATGGTGACATGCTACTTCTTTACAAGCAGGGGTACAAACGGTAAGAAAGCTCTTACAAATTGTTAAACTTATTAGCCCGTGATAACTTAATACCTGACAAAGAGGTTGCTGAGCTCAGTCTTAAAAATAGAAAGAGTTAGGGTGGTACTGCCCAGTCTCTATTTTGTTTTCAGTAGTGAAGCTACCACTATTTGTTGTTTTAAGTGTGGAAACTCTATTTTTTCCCCAACACATATTTTCTTTATTATTATATTTTTATTTTGTCCCAAATACTACTTGATTCATATTCCTTGCTTTCCATTGTTTGTAATATGAACCAAAATGGTCACGTGTTTATGTTGCTTGAATATTTCAGACCGGGTTAGAAGCAAAACTACATGCCGTTCATAGTAATTCTAGATGGTCACAGCTAAAATGATAGCTTGGCTGTGTAGACTACTTCAAGAATCTCACTGACCGCCACTGTTGTTTATAAACTACAGAGGCTCACTGCCCTATACACAACTCTTTCAGGTTGTTGAGCCTCGCCTAATCTAATAGAATCTTTTTATATAATGTTTTGGCCGGAATTACTATATAGGAGTATGATTTATCTTTGTATCTTTCTTACGCATTCCTTCTGCATGAGAATTGAAAAGGTGAAACATGGGACTTCTTTACAAACAGGGTACAAACTGCGAGAAAGCTCTTAGAAATTGGTAAACTTATTAGTCCGTGATATTGTAATACCTGACAAAGAGGTTGCTGAGCTCAGTCTTAAAAATGGAAAGAGCCATGGGTGGTACTGCCCAGTCTCTGTTTCGTGTTTAGTAGTGAAGCTACCACTACTATTTTATGTTTTCAGTGTCAAAACTCCAATTTTTTCACATTGTTAGCCAGATCCTTGAACTATTTTGATGAACCTTTAGTCTCTATTTTGTACGCTCATGCAGATTTTCGCTGGGTACAGTTGCATCACAATATACGCTGGGTACAGTTGCATCACAATATGGTTACCTGTTGATAATGCTACTACAGAAAATATGTGAACGCCATCCAAGGACAGAGAAGAGGCGCTATGGACTAGGGATTACATGCTGGCTACCACCAAGGCACCGAATGGAAATATGAGACATGGATTGACACGGACACAAGGTATTACAAATTCCGTACTCCCATATAATATTGAAAAGGATGAGTTAGCCTTTCCTTCATGAGCTTATTTTCTTTATGGTTCATGTACAGAGAAAGAAGAAACAAAAATAAACATTATAGACCAGATGATGAGAATAATGGTTTCACTTAGTGCTGCATGCTTAGCTGATGGAGCATACTCCTGTTACATAGCAGGCTCAGTGATGTTCTAGAGTACACATGTAAAGTGACTTGATGGAAGTCAACAACATGGTAACAGGGTGATTGGATTTTGTGTTCTTTTGCAGAGTTCATTTATATGATCATTTCAAATCAGTTAGCAATGACATTCAACGTGGAAAGGAAGGAGAAAAACTTATGATTTCCAAGTATATATGATTTCCATGCTTTGCGTTACTTTTTTTGGCTTTAATGGGTCCTACGAGTGTGCATTGGGAAAAACTATTTCAATCTTAGTGGCAACAAGTTCCAACATGTATAAGTATTATGTGCTAATAACGCACAAAAGTCCTCAAGTATATCATCCATCATGTCACTAACTTCCTGTCCATGGCATGCCCATGCTGCTGCATGTTGTTAGAACATTTAACTCCTTCCATGACTACCTTAACTCCTGAAGCTATGGCCTTCTCTGTTGCCAGTTTTGTAGAGTATGATCTTTTTCGTGAGTGAGGCGTTTTGGCTCTCAGGAGCATCTGCACCTGTGCTGGAAAAAAATCAAAATAAATACTAGAAAAATTCAAAAAAATCCAATTTTTTGGCATGGTAGATAATTTGGTGAGTGATGTCCGGTCCATATTTCAAATCATTTGGACATTTGAGTAGCTTTCAGCAAAAATGATAAATTTGGGTTCTGTTAAATAGTGTACTGTTCATATACTGTTCTGACCCAATTTGTCTTTTTTCTGAGAGCTACTCAAATGTCCAAATTCTCTAAAATTTGGAGCGCACCTCACGCACAAAATTATCTACCATGCACAAAAAATTGGATTTTTTTGAATTTTATTGATTTTTTATGAATTATTTCTTGACCGGGTGCAGATGAGCCCGAGCTTAGAATTTAATATTTGCTTTTTCGCCCTTTTATGAAGTTGGCTATTTTATCCTTGAGCTTAGTTTTATTTTGGAGGGAGAGGGGAAGAAAGGTTGATGACCCACCATCCAACAGCTAACCCTATCAAACTTGGAAATGATAATATTAAGCATTCTGGTGAAAGTTAGAAGTACGATAAACCAACAACATAGTTTATTAATTTGGCTACTTGAATACTAAACATGATTAGTTAATTGTAACCAGGCATGATGATTCACAAATTTATATATGGGGAAAATATCTTAGCTTCTAGATGTATTGGTATAATTGTTTTCTACATAACATCTGTTAGATATAATCTTCACATTGTATATATACACGTACTTCAAAAGTACAAAATAAAGGAATTTCCATAGTAGTTTAGTCAGAGAAAGAACAAGAACTAATTAAACAATATATTACTCCCTTCGTCTAGATTTTTTTAATGCTAGATATATCAATTTGAGCGACAACTAATTCGGGACGAGTATTAGGAAAGAGGGACCCAAGACCGAACACTATGATAGTGTACAAAATGGAAGACCCATGTGCTACAAAATGACATGTCCGCAACAATTATGCAGTAATACCAAATAGATTCTAACAACTCAATTGTCATAGACAAAGCAAGAAACTTTGATGACTAATGCTTACAGAATGATTCTTCTATGCAATATGCTGAAGATAGGTCATGCTTCAACAACTATATCAAAATAACTAACATTCCGATGTGACAGGTAGCAATCACAAAAAGTCACAACTCAATTGGCAGAGAGGAAGCGCTAACATTGGTGAGTAATGATTAAAAAAATAATTAGAAGACAAGAAAAAGAATTAGATTACAAAAAGGATTAGAAGACAATATAAATGGTTAGAAGACACTGGAGAGATAAGATAGGAAAAACTTAGTTACACAACAAACATATATCGTCCAATGAAGTATCTATTGAAGGAAATGTGCCCTAAAGAATCTAGGAGTATAATTCCGTACTTCCAAGGAATATTTATGAAGTATTTCTACATTTTATACTACATTTGCAATTTAATAAATGTCACAAAGACCTAATCGATCCATTTAAAATTTTCTAGCCCATGCGAATGCACGGGTTGACGACTAGTCAATATTAATCAAGCAGGACGTAGGGTTTTACCTCCATTAAGAGGGCCCGAACCTGGTTAAAACATCGTGTCCCCTGCCTCCTGTTACCATCCGCCTTAGACGCACAGTTCGGGACCCCCTACCCGAGATCCGCTGGTTTTGACACCGACAGCGGCCGACTAGGGGAGCTGGAGCAACAGGTGCAGGCTGAGAAGGCCGAACTTGACGCCAAGACGAAGGTTCTGGCCGAGGATCGTGCGGCCTTCGCGCTTCTCGAGAAGAGGTCTCGCGTGGCTCTGAAGTCACTCTATGAGATGGGCTTGGAGAAGCCGCTGGCCACTTACCAGGATGGCCCCGCCCAGTTGCTTCCCTACTTGGTCGAGGCGCTTGAGGAAGTCGTGCGCGGCATCGGCCCCATGACAGAGGAAGATGATCGCGTCCTTTCTTCAGTCGCGCTGATGCACGTCTTTAGCAACCTCCATCTTCGCGATCCTGCCACCCGCCTTGACGAGCTGCTAGAGCCTGTGGCTGATGAACACTGCGCAGCCACCGCCGCCGCAGCCGTGAAAGGTCGGGTGGAAGCCCTGCTGAAGAAGTTCGACGCCTTCGCCCCCGCGCCTTCCGCCGGTGGTGCAGGTGAAGGCGACGCCACCCAGGAGGGGGCGCCTCTTGCGGGTGCCGGTGGTATCCAGGGATGACTGGCTTGCGGCTCCTTTCCTACTGAAACTCCTGCAGCATATAGTGTGCCTCATGGAGGTGTTTAAAATTGTGTTTGATATTCGGAGAACAATATGTCTTGTAATATTTTCTTTGAGATTTTGCGGTTCTCTTCCTATTTGCTTTACGTTCTACGTTGGTAGAGCCCGGCCACGCGCATACCTCAGCCACCGTTGGGTCGTCCAGAGACCAGGACGAGCCCAAGGAGTGAGGGGCTACGTGACCAGTTAGGCTCCCGAGTCACGATGATCATGAGTCCCCCTTGACGCGCAAACAACTTATAGGAAGGAGGTGCGGCGATAGATCTAGTGTTCTACGTCGGCAGGGCCCGGCCCCGCGCATACCTCAACCACCGTTGGGCCGGCCGGAGACCAGGACGGAACCAAGGAGTGAGGGCTACGTGGCCAGTTAGGCTCCTGAGTCACGATGCTCAGGAGTCCCCCTTGACATGCAAACAACCTTCACACATTTGCCCTCGCCGAGGCTCGGCTCGGGAGGGGGCGCGACGACCAGGTCCGGGGGACCTGGTTGGGAGGCGTACGCTCAGGCGTGACCCGATTGCAGCCCCCTCGCGCGGCTCTCCCGAGGGGAGGCGTTGCGATGAGGCCAGACATCGGGCCTGGAGGCTCCCTGAGGTTGATACGAACGTGAGGCCGCCCTCAGTTGTTTATCACCAGGACGGACCATGGCGCTTCCGCACTTGCACGGGCATAGCCGCTCCTCAGTAGTGTCAACGGCCAGCATGGAGCATGGTGCTTCCACTGGTACGTGGGAGGGGACTCCCTACCGCGGAGAGCCCCCGGGGCGTGTACAGCCCCGCCCTGACATGTGGCTTGCACGGCAAGGCTAGACGAGGTGTGTCTGGGCACTCATGAGCCAGCGCGGGACTCACGAGGCCCTACCTCGAGGCGGGTTGCCCCTGGTCTTGGTTCTTGTTCACTGTGTTGGTCCTGCGAGGTGGTCAGACAACCTGCACCGAACGAATCTCCTAAGGTTATCATGTGAGAAAGCCAAGCACCAACGGCCCCAGGAGGTGACGTGAATGGGGCCGGCCCGCTAGACAGAGCTCAGCCGTTGGATTTATCGATGCTGCGGGGACGGTGAGGGAGTCCTGGATTAGGGGGTCTCTGGACAGCCGGACTATAACCTTTGGCCGAACTGTTGGACTATGAAGATAGAAGATTGAAGACTTCGTCCCGTGTCCGGATGGGACTCTCCTTGGCGTGGAAGGCAAGCTAGGCATTACGAATATGTAGATCTCCTCCCGTGTAACCGACCTTGTGTAACCCTAACCCCCTCCGGTGTTTATATAAACCGGAGGGTTTAGTCCGTAGGACAACATACTATCATACAATAGGCTAGCTTCTAGGGTTAGCCTCTATGATCTCGTGGTAGATCAACTCTTGTAATACTCATATCATCAAGAACAATCAAGCAGGACGTAGGGTATTACCTCCATCAAGAGGGCCCAAACCTGGGTAAACATCTTGTCCCCTGCCTCCTGTTACCATCCGCCTTAGACGCACAGATCGGGACCCCCTACCCGAGATCCGCCAGTTTTGACACCGACGTTGGTGCTTTCATTGAGAGTTCCACTGTGTCGTCACCATAAGGCTTGATGGCTCCTTCAATCATCGGTAGCGATGCGGTCCAGGGTGAGATTTTCCTCCTCGGATAGATCCTTGTATTCGGCGGTTTCGCACTGCGGGCCAATTCGCTTGGCCATCTGGAGTAGATCGAGAACTACACCCCTGGCCATCAGGTCAGATTCGGAAACTTGAACTACACCGCCGACATCCGCGGAGACTTGATCTTCGACGGATTTGAGCCTGTGTTAGGTGCGCCGCACAGTCACGACGAGCATGACATAACTCTACCGTCGGACAATATTCGGGAGATCGCATCTGCAACTACTCCGGCCGTCAATCCGGAGCAAATCGCGCCATGTGAGAGCGGAGGGATAGACCCTGCCACGGAGGCCACGCTCTCAGTGGCGATAGAGAGCCGGATGCTGACTTCACCCCTTATGAGAGCCGTGTCGCCGAAGCACTAGATTCATCTCTGGCCACAGACTCCGAGCCGCTTACATCCGTGCCCGTCAAGCCCGACTGGGCGCCGATCATGGAGTTCACCTCCGCGGATATCTTCCAGCACTCGCCTTTCAGCGATGTGCTAAATTCATTAAGGTCTCTCTCCCTGTCAGGAGAACCTTGGCCGAACTATGTTCGACTAGAATGGGATGCGGACGACGAAGAAATTCGCTGCCCACCCACCACCCACTTGGTAGCCACTGTCGATGACCTAACCGACATGCTCAACTTTGACTCCGAAGACATCGACGGCATGAACGAAGATGCAGGAGACAAACAGGAACCAGCACCCACAGGGCGCCGGACAACCACTTCATCACATGAAATATACATGGTGGATACGCCTAAAGAGGGCAATGGCGAAGAGACAGCGAAGGATTCCCCCTCCAAGAAACCCAAGCGCCGACGTTAGCGGCGCCACTCTAAGTCCCGCCATAGCAAAAACAGTGATACCAGCGCAAGAGGAAATAAAAGTCCAGCCGACTCTAGAAGAAACGACGACCACATCGCCCTGGTGGCAGAGCACGGTGAAGATGCAAACGACGAACATAGTGCGGATCCGGCGTCCGAGCACGGCGACGCCAAGGATAAACCTCATCAAACCCCGTCTGGGGAGGAAAATAGTCCGGACGAAGATGCACACATCATCCCGGAAACGCACTTGGAGCAAGAGAACCTCCGCAGAAGGCTTATTGCCACAGCGAGGAGTCTGAAGAAGCAGAAACAAAGGCTTAAGGCCACACAAGATATGCTCAAGAGCAGGTGGAACAAAGTGCTCGTCAACGAAACAAAGTATGGTGGAAGTTACCACACAAATAGCTATCCAAAGCGCAAGCTATTGCCTGAATTCGACGATGAGGCCTTAGAGCCCACGCAGCCGAAAAGTGATACGGCCAACCGACTGGATCCACCACCTTGTGACCGCGATAGAGCGGCTAACAAAGTCACACATAAGTCAACACACGATCTACGTGAGAACTTGCACCACAAATCCGGTACGACCAGATCCATCTATGGATCTAGGAAGCGTGCTCCGGCACAAAATCAAAACCGTATACTACAACCGTCCGAACGCCATGGCATATCAAAATGCAGGGGTGCCGCACACCTCCTATGCTTCACCGATGAGATGCTGGATCATGAATTCCCAGAAGGATTCAAACCAGTGAACATAGAGGTGTACGACGAGACCAAAGACCCTGGAGTCTGGATCGAGGACTTTATCCTCCATATCCATATGGCTCGCAGAGACGATCTCCATGCCATTAAATACTTGCCCCTCAATCTTAAAGGACTAGCTCGGCACTGGTTGAAAAGCCTCCCCGAAAACTCAATTGGAAGTTGGGAGGAGCTCGAGGACGCCTTTCAGGCTAATTTTCAAGGGACTTACGTCCGACCTCCGGATGCAGACGATTTAAGTCATATAATCCAAAAGTCCGGAGAGTCCGCCCGAAAGCTTTGGAACAGGTTTCTCACCAAGAAGAACCAAATCGTCGACTGTATGGACGCCGAAGCCTTAGCAGCTTTCAAACACATCGTCCGAGACGAATGGCTCGCCAGTCACCTCGGCCAAGAAAAACTGAGAACAATGGCAGCCCTAACAAGCCTCATGACCCGCTTTTGCGCAGGCGAAGACAGCTGGTTAGCCCATAGAAGCACCAGCGACCCAAGAACATCTGAAGTCAGGGATGGCAATGGAAAACCACGACGCAACAAAAACAAGCATCGAAATAAAGAAGGTAGCCCAGATAATACGACGGTAAACGCCGGATTCAGGGGCTCTCGACCAGGTCAGCGGAAAAACCTTTTAAAGGCAGCAGAGAAGGACCATCTGGCCTAAACAAGATTCTTGACAAACTCTGTCAGATTCACGGCACCCCCGACAAACCTGCAAATCACACCCATAGAGAATGTTGGGTCTTCAAGCAGGCCGGTAAGCTAAATGCCGAACACAAAGGGGAAGAGACACCAGGTAAAGACGAGGACGAACCTCGCCAGCAAAGCACCGGAGGACAGAAAAAATTCCCACCAGAGGTTAAAATGGTAAACATGATCCATGTGACGAAGAGGAGAAGCAAACATGCACTCCGAGACACACGCGCCATAGAGCCCGTCACCCCTAGGTTCAACCCCTAGTTCGCCTACCCGACCACTTTTGATCGCGGGGATCATGTGACAAGCATCCGGCATGAAGGATTGGCGGCCTTGGTGTTAGACCCAATAATAAATGGGTACCATTTCACACGAGTCCTCATGGACGGTGACAATGGTCTAAATCTGATATATCAGGACACAGTCCGCAAAATGGGGATAGACCCGACACAAATAAGCCACAGTAATACTACCTTCAAGGGAGTAATACCAGGCCAAGAGGCCCGCTGTACGGGCTCTCTACTGCTAGAGGTTGTATTCGGTTCTCCCGATAACTTCTGAAGCGAAAGGTCAACTTTCCACGTCGCTCCATTCCGAAGTGGCTATCAAGCACTACTCAGAAGAACGGCTTTCGCTCGTTTTAATGCAATACCGCATTATGCTTTTATCAAGCTTAAGATGCCCGGTCCACGTGGCATCATCACAGTTAGCGGAAATACTGAATGTTTTTTACATACGGAGGAGGGTGCGGCGGCTTTAACAACCACGAACTAAATGGCCTCACCAACCAGAAAAATGACAGGTCGTCGAGACCACGGACACGGTTAGACGAGTCCGGCGCTCCACTACATATACATGAGATTGGCCTGATGATCAAACCCTCCTAGACAGTACTAGGGGCTTCCCGCGCGTAATCAGGGCCAGCCCGGCTCAACTTGACTTATCTTGAATTTGGATAGTTCATTGATAATAACCAATTCTTTTTTTTGGCACGACAACTTTCACCTAAGTTCTTCCCTTTTACAGATGACAATCGTGCTACACCCATCCAGGATATGGCACAATGGAGACACAGGCGCAGACGTGCAATAGGGACCCGCCCAAAGGTTTCTTTTTAGATTAAGACCCTGCATAAACCTTTTTTACTGTCTCTTGTTGCTCACATCCTCTAGATACTACACACAACCGAGAAGGATGCTGACATTATTGGCATGTGGCCACGTCAGGATAGTGCACGTACCTGGACACACGGGGTTTATTATTAAGGGCATTGTTCAGCCCGATATATGTTATAAACAACGAACACCTTCGGGAGTGTTCGGCGTCACGAGTTTGGCCCTATATGTATCAGCTCCGAATCATGTCTTTGGTCAAATGTTGGGTTTGCTCGGCTCCCACGTTTTGGTACCTTACGTTCCGCTATATCGGAAAGTAGCACTGGGAGAACTACTGCGATTGTGCCCTGGTTCATCCGTATGAGCACCTCAGTAGAGAAAGCCTAAAATTGACTGTCATGATATAGCGAGAGACTGGTCAACCACTCAATGACTTAGCGGAATCTTCGGGATTCCTCCACATTAACGAAGGGCCGTTTCCCGTTCATGTACGTACGTGCCCCGTATTCGAACTAGCGCAGAAGTACCAGGGGCTATATATTAGCCCCACCGTCAAACTCCTATGGCTAAGTGAAAGTGTTAAAGCAATATAGTCTGATTGCCTCGTTCGCTGCGCTACCACCTCCTTAATGGACCAAGACGTTGGATCAAGTGTGAACCAACATTTTTTCTTGCGAACACCCCCACATTATGTGCGTGGGGGCGGAAGCCGACGAATGCAAACTTTCAGGTTATATACATAAACGGCCGCACAGGAGGCATCATAATACTTTCGGGTAAAAGTACAAACACAGGCTTGATAACTCAATAAAACATTGTTTTTACAATGGGAGTACATGTCACTAGAACATAATATTCTTCGAGCACTGAGCCTCTATCGAACGAGCGCCTTCAAGAACTTCTTCAAAGTAGTGCTCGACAGCCACTCGGCCTACGGCCGAACCCTGTGTGGCAACAGTGGTGGCCTCCATCTCTGCCCAGTATGTCTTGACATGGGCAAAGGCCATTCGCGCAACCTCTATGCACGCCGATCTCTTTATAGCATTGATGTGCGGCACAACACCAAGGAATTGTTGCACTTAACTAAAGTAGCTATTCGGCCTTGGCCCTCCCGGCCACAGATGATCCACAACAGACCTCATGGAAAGTTCGGGCAACCTATGGAGCTCGGCCCACTCGGCCATTCGCTCATTCAACAGCAGCGGACGGGCTGGAGCATCAAACTGTGACCAGAACAGCTTTTCCACTTCGTGATCTTTTTGATCCTTGAAGTACTCGGCCGCATCAGCAGCACTTGCAGCCAAATCCACGTAGGTGTCCGCAGAACTCCATAGTCGGTCAAGAGGAGCATACTTCGGATCTCCGAACTTAGTCCGCAACAAGAAGGGCTACCCAGACACGATATCCGCAGCTTGATGCAGCTCCTCCTTCGTTGCTCTAATTTTGGAGCGGGCTTCCTTGGCAGCTACCAGGGCATTCTCCAGGTCCGTCGCCCTCGCTCAGCTTTCTTTTTCAAGAAGCTGGTAACAGTCAGCGGCATCTTTCAACTCTACAGCCATTTTGGCTATTCTTTCTTTGCTCTGGCTATGCGCGGCCTGTTCGACCCTCAACTCTTCGACCGCCTTTAGAGCGGCCACATTGATACTCCTTGCTTGTTCCTTGGCTCGGGCAAGCTCCGCCCGAAGGGTCTCCACGATGGCAGCTCCATCTGCACTGACAACATATTAAAGATACTGGCATCATGCTCCTCTTATTATGTGATGATCACCAGAGAAATCACTTACCCTGTGCCTCGTCAAGCCGCTGGTTGAGAAGCACGATATCGACATTGGCCACATCAAGTTGCCGCTTTAGCTCGGTAAACCCATCAGTCCGGCTAGCCAACGAAGCCTCAGCCACTTGCACATAAAGGAAGTTGGGTTATTACCTAGGACTATGATCCTCGGTATGCCGCCGTTCTCGACAACAACCAAAGTCTCAGGGGCTACTATCTGCATAGGGCACACATAACATGTGCGATACTATCAAAAACATACACTATTTCACGTACCTCAAAGCCTTTCAGCAGACTCATAAAAGCTTCATGCAATCCGCTTTCAGCGGACGAAATCCTTTCAATTACCGTACCCATTAGTGTACGATGCACTTTGAGACAGCCGCTTTCCCCAGAAGATCCTTCACTGCGTCCAACCGCACATGGTACGGTTTTAGACTCTTGCTGTCGCTCTCCTTAGGAGCCGGATACTGAGGATTCCGGGTAGCCAAGGGGTTATCCTTTGGCCTTGGCGGATCAGGAGATACCCTCCGCAACGACACTTTAGGGTCGCCCGCCTCATGAGGCGGGGTGTCAGGGGGAGGCATTTCGCTCTCCATCATCTCCGGAAGAAGATCCCCCGAAGACGAACTCTGTCGAGAAGGGCTATGATCCGGACTACAATTTATAAGCATCGGTTATTGTATTCAGAAGTAAGGTAGGATATTTTCACTATTAAGTACTTTTTGATTACTTACATCTCGGTAGAGGGCTGATCCCCGCGTGGACATTGTGCGGCAATAATACCCCCCGAGGCAGGTCCCTCTGGCGAAGATTTCTTCTCCCGTTTGGAAACCTTAGTTTCCGGATCTTCAGAGGTAGTCCTCTTCCTTCCCCGGGGAGAGGGAATGTCAGATTCTTTCCCCTGGTTATCCTCCCTCGTGGAGGTGCTCATCCCCTCGGTTGGGACGAGTAGCGAGTGAGGCCCGCTTTCATCTTCTTACCCCCCCTTCATCTTCCTTTGAGGGCACCTGATAAGGCACCGGCTCAAGCATTTTGTCTAGTACCGGATCGTCCAAGCTCTCAAGAAGGGGGGCCGAACACCTGATCATCTTCGCCTTTGTTATCCAGTCCCGCTCAAAGAGCGACTCTTTAGAATGATGTCATGATAAATAAAAGGACAGCGTGTTCGGCCATGGGATTACTTACTTGGGTATCAGGGCGGTTGCAGCTCAAACCCACATCCTCGGTGGTGTCCGGACACTCTATTTGGGGTCCAAAGAACGATTGTACATCTCCTCGAGCGTCATGCCGAGGAAGTGCTGAATAGCTCACAGTCCTTCCGGGTTGAATTCCCACATATGGAGGGGCCGACGTTTGCAAGGCTGGACTCAACGAACCAGCATAACTTGCATTACCATAACCAGGCTGAAGTCTCTCTCAAAGAGATATCAGATACGGCTCTGCAATATTGGCACATCCTTTGCCGGACCCTAGCTTAGCCCCCGGCTGATCCATGACATCAGTTGCGGTGGGGGGCCCGAGCGAAAGGTAAGGTATCGGTGTCAAAACCGGCGGATCTCGGGTAGGGGGTCCCGAACTGTGCGTCTAGGCGGATGGTAACAGGTGACGGGGGATATGATGTTTTTACCCAGGTTCAAGCCCTCTCGATGGAGGTAAAACCCTACTCCTGCTTGATTGATCTTGATGATATGAGTATTACAAGAGTTGATCTACCATGAGATCGAAGAGGCTAAACCCTAGAAGCTAGCCTATGGTATGATTATGTGTTATTGGTCCTACGGTCTAAACCCTCCGGTTTATATAGACACTAGAGGGGTCTAGGGTTACACAGAGTCAGTTACAAGGAAGGAGATCTACATATCCGTATTGCCAAGCTTGCTTTCCACGCCAAGGAGAGTCCCATCCGGACACGGGACGAAGTCTTCAATCTTGTATCTTCATAGTCCAATAGTCCGGCCAAAGGATATAGTCCGGCTGTCCGGATACCCCCCTAATCCAGGACTCCCTTAGTAGCCCCTGAACCAGGCTTCAATGACGATGATTCCGGTGCGCAGATTGTCTTCGGCATTGCAAGGCGGGCTCCTCCTCCGAATACTTCATAGAAGATTTTGAACACGAGGATCGTGTCCGGCTCTGCAAAACAAGTTCCACATACCACTGTAGAGAGAATAATATTTCCACAAATCTAATTTGCTGACGTACCCCGTAGTGTGACATCACACCATAGCCAGGTCTTTATTCGAATCGTTTTTCATAACCCATCTCAGCGTGTTTCGCGAGGCGGTTTCCTTGGCATGTCTTGTCGAAGCAGAGATCGTGCCCCCTTTATTACGGGATTCTCATCAATACGGACGTGGGTAACCCAACCGTGCCTATTGGTAGGACTCCTAGATCTTAGGAAAGTCCCAAACGGCCATGAGGAGGACGCTTGATATTCACCCTCTTTATAAAGGGGACAAGGCTTTTTCTTTTTTCCCTCTTGTGCTCAATCAAATCCTCCCCCCGCCTTGAGTTCTAACACCCAAAACTCAGGTCAGGTGCTTCAGACCTTCAACTATGTCCGGATCCAACCTTCAAGGTCGGTGGATGCCTTCCTCCGTCATGGAGGAGGACATCAAGAGGTTGAGAGAGGCCAGATATCCGAGCGCTGAAATTTCGCATCGGCTGCCCACCCGAGGGCAGGTCGTCCCTACTCCCGAACCCAACGAGAGCGCCGTGTTTGTCTCCCACTTCCTCCGAGGACTAGGCCTCACTCTGGATCCCTTTGTTAGGGGTCTTATGTTCTATTATGGGCTAGATTTTTATGATCTAGCCCCGGATTCCCTTCTTCACATGTCGTCACTTATTGTCGTATGTGAGGCCTTCCTCCGTATTACCCCTCACTTCGGCCTGTGGCTCAAGACCTTCGATGTGAAGCCGAAGATGATCGAGGGGCAGCACGTAGCTTGCGGAGGCGCTTTAGTAAGCAAAATTGTTGACGCTCCATGGCCTGAGGGTAGCTTCCTAGAGGTGTCCAGATTGTGGCAGCGGGAGTGGTTCTACATCACAGCTCCCCGAAGTGCCAAGTGGGTAGCTGCCCCTACCTTTCGCTCAGGCCCCCCACCACAACGGACGTCATGGATCAGCAGGGGGCTGAGTTGGGGTCCAGCCAAGGACGTGCCAATACTGCAAAGCCGTATCCGAGATCTCTTTGAGAGAGATTTCAGTCTGATTATGGTAGTGCAAGTTATGCTAGTTCGTCGAGTCCAGCCTTGCAAACACCGGCCCCTTCGCATGTGGGAATTCAACCCAGAAGGACCGCGAGCTATTCAACACTTCCTTGGCATGACGCCCGAGGAGATGTACAAATTGTTCTTCGGACCATAAATAATGTGTCCGGACATCACTGAGGATGCAGGTCTGAGCTGCAATCATCCGGATACCCAAGTAAGTAGCCCCGCATCTGAACACACTGTGCGTTTATTTATCGCAACGTTGCCCTAAAAAAGCCGCTCTTTGACCAGGATTGGATAGCAAAGGCAAAGTTGATCAGGTGTTCGGCCCCCCTCCCTGAGACCTCACCAAATCCCGTGCTAACCAGGATGTTAGAGATCGCGCCTTATCAAGCGCCATCAGGAGAAGATAAAGGGGGGAACAAGAAGGCTAGCACCTCCGCGAAGGAGGTTAACCGGGGAGGAGGAACTGAAACTTCCTCTCCCCAGGGAAGGAAGAGAACCGCCTCTGAGGACCTGGAGACAATGGTCTCCAAACGGGGGAAGAAAACTTCACCGGAGGGTCCTGCCCCGGGGGATACCCCGGCCGCACTATGCCCTCAAGGGGATCAGCCCTCCACCGAGCTGTAAGTAAAAGGGTACTTAATAATGAAAATATCTCGCTTTACTTCTGAGGAAAATAATCGAAGCATTTATCTTGCAGTTCGGATCTTAGCCCTTCTCAGCAGAGCCCATCTTCAGGGGATCTTCTTCCAGAGATGATGGAGAGCGAAAACGCCCCCCTGCCGGGCGACCCCGAGGTGTCATCGCGGAGGGTTTCTCCTGACCCGGCAAGGCCAGAAGGTAATCCTATGGCAACCCAAAGTCCTCAGTATCTGGCTCTTGAAGAGAGCAATCGAAAGAGTCCGGCACCGTCTGGTGTGCAGTCGGACGTACTGAGGGATCTGCTAGAGCAAGCGGCTATCTCAGAAGAGCACCGCACGTTGATGGGTACGGTGATTGAAAGGATTTCGTCCGCCGAAAGCGGGTTGCATGAAGCCTTTATGAGTCTACTGACGGGTTTTGAGGTACACGAAATGATGTACATTTTTGACAGTACCACACATTTTTAGATGTGCCATGTGTAGATAGTAGCCCCTGAGACTCTGGTTGTCGTCGAAAACGGCGGCAAAAAGAGGATCATAGTCCTAGGTAATAACCAGAACACCTTTATGTGCAGGTGATTGAAGCTCCGGTGGCTAGCCGGATTGATGGGTTTGCCGAACTGAGGCGGCAACTGGATGCGGCAGATGCCGACATCGCGCTTGTTAACAAGCGGCTTGACGAGGCACAGGGTAAGTGATTTTTCTGGTGATTGTCACATAATAAGAGCAGCATGATGTCAGTATCTTTAATATGTTGTGACTGTAGATGGAGCTGCCACCGTGGAGACCCTTCGGGCGGAGCTTGCCCGAGCCAAGGAGCAAGCAAGGAGTAGTAATGCGGCTGCTTTAAAGGCGGCCGAAGAGTTAAGGGCCGAACAGGCCGTGCATTGCGAGAGTAAAGAAAAAATAGCCAAGATGGCTGTAGAGTTAAAACCTGCTACTGACCGGTACCAGCTTCTTGAAAAAGAAAACCGGGTGAAGGTGACGGACCTGGAAAAGGCCCGGGTGGCTGCCAAGGAAGCCCGCTCCAAAATTAGAGCGACGAAGGAGGAGCTGCATCAAGATGCGGATATTGTATCTGGGAAGCCCTTCTTGTTGCAGACTAAGTTCGGGGATCCGAAGTATGCACCTCTGGACCGACGATGGAGCTCTGCGGACGCCTATGTGGATTTGGCTGCAAGTGCTGCTGATGCGGCCTAGTGCTTCAAGGATCGGAAAGATCACGAAGTGGAAAAACTGTTTTGGTCACAGTTTCATGCTCCAGCCCATCCGCTACTGTTGAATGAGCAAATGGCCGAGTGGGCCGAGCTCCATAGATTATCCGGACTTGCCATGAGGTCCATTGTGGATCATCTGTGGCCCGGAGGGCCAAGGCCGAATAGCTACTTTAGCTTAGTGCAACAATTCCTTGGTGCTGTGCCACACATCGATGCTGTAAAGAGGTCGGCGTGCATAGAAGGCTCGCGGATGGCCCTTGCTCGTGTCAAAACATACTGGGCGGAGATGGATGCCACCATTGTTGCGGCACAGGGTTCGGCCATAGGTCGAGTGGCTGCCGAGCACTACTTTGAAGAAGTTCTTGAAGGCGCTCGTTCGATAGAGGCTCAGTGCTCGAAGAATATTATGTTTGAGTGACATGTATTCCCATTGTAAAAACAATGTTTTATTGAGTTTATCAAGGCTGTATTTATACTTTTGCCCGAAAGTACTATGATGCCTCCTGTGCGGCCGTTTATGTATATATGTATATAACCTGAAAGATGGCAGTCGTCGGCTTCAGCCCCCACGCATATAATGCGGGGGTGCTCGCAGAAGACGCATGTTCACACTTCATCCAACGTCTTGGTCCATTAAGGAGGTGATAGCGCAACGAACTAGGCAATCGGACTATAATGCTTTAACACTTTCACTTAGCCAGAGGAGTTTGACAGGGGGGCTACTATATAGCCCCTGGTGGCTCCGTGCTCATCCGAATTCAGGGCGCGTACATGCCTGGCCGGGAAACGGCCCTTCGTTAAGGCGGAGGAATCCCGAAGATTCCGCTAGGTGATCGAGTGGTTGACCAGTCTCACGCTATATCATGACAGTCAGTTTTCGGCTTTCTCTACTGAGGTGCTCATCCGGATGAACTAGGGCACAATCGCAGTAGTTCTCCTGGTGCCGCCTTAGCCGATAGAGCGGAACGTAAGGCAGCAAAACACAGGAGCTGGGGAAACCCAACATTTGACCAATGACATGATTCGAAGCTAATGCATATAAGGCCAAACTCGCGACGCCGAACACTCCCTAAGGTATTCGGTCTTTATGATGTAAACTGGGCTAAACAGTGCCCTTTGTAATAAGCCCATGGTGACCAAGTACGTGCAATATTCTGACGTGGCCACATGCCACTACGTCAGCATCCTTCTCAGTTATACTGAGAATCCGGGGGATGTGTATCAACAAGAGACAGTAAAAAAGGTTTATGCAGGGTCTTAATCTAAAAATAATCCTTGGAACGGGTCCCTGCTACATGTCTGCGCCTGTGTCTTCGTTGTGCCGTATCCTGGACGGGTGTACCACGATGGTCATCTCTAAAAGAGAGGAACTTAGTTGAAAAGTTGTCGTGCAAAAGGTAGGTTATACTAAATAAACCATGTACAGTTCAAGATGAGTAAAGTTGAGCCTAATTGTCACTTGTTTACACGCGTTGAGCCCCTTGTATTGTTATAGGGGTATAGCCATCAAACCTGTATCAATTATATATAGCTACACCGAACTCGTCTAACCGTGTCCGTGGTCTTAACGACCTGTCAGATGCTTTAGTTGGTGAGGCCATCTAGTGTGCGGCTGCCAAGGCAGCCGCACGGTCTTCCGCGTGCACGGAGTGCTCAATATTTCCATTTACTGTAATGATGCCACGTGGACCGGGCATCTTAAGCATGAGAGAAGCGTAATGTGGTATTGCGTTAAAGCGAGCGAAAGCTTTGCGTCCGAGTAGTGCTTGATAGCCACTTTGGAACGAAGCGACATGGAAGGTTAACTTTCCGCTGCGGAAGTTATCGGTAAAGCCGAATATAACCTCTAGTAGCTGGGAGCCTGTGCAATGGGCTTCTGGGCCTGGCATTACTCCTTTAAAGGTAGTATTGCTATGGATGATTTTTGTTGGGTCTATCCCCATTTTGCGGATTGTGTCCTGATATATCAGGTTTAAACTATTGCCGCCGTCCATCAAGACTCGTGTGAAGTGGTATCCATCAATTATCGGGTCTAACACCAAGGCAGCCATCTTGCATGCCGGATACTTGCCGAATAATCCCGATGGTCAAAGGTGATCGGTTTGGACGACCAGTGGCAGAACCCCACGGTGATAGGCCCTGGGGCATGTGTCTCTAGGAGTGCCGCTTTGTTTCTCCCCTTCATCACGTGTAACACGTTTACTATTTTGACTTTTGGTGGGAATTTATTCTGTTCCCCAGTGCTTTGCTTGCGAGGCTCGTCCTCGTCTTCGCTTGGTGTATCCTGCCCCTTGTGTTCGGTGTTGAGTTTGCCGGACTGCTTGAAGACCCAACATTCTCTATGGGTATGATTTGCAGGTTTATTGGGGGTGCTGTGGATTTGACATAGTTTGTCCAGAATCTTGTTCAGGCTAGACAGTTCATCTCTGTTACCTTTGGAGGGCAGCTTTTGCTGACCTGGCCAAGAGCTTCTGAATCCTGCGTTTACCACCGTGCTCTTCGGGCAGTCTTCTTTATATTCCGGCACTTGTTTTTGCTGCGTCGTGGCTTCCCATTTCCGTCCCTGACTTTGGATGTACTTGAGTCGCTGGTGCTACATCGGGCTAACCAGCTGTCCTCGCCTGCGCAAAAGCGGGTCATGAGTTTTGTTAGTGCTGCCATTGTTCTCGGCTTTTCTTGGCCGAGGTGTCTGGCAAGCAATTCGTCTCGAACGCTGTGCTTGAAAGCTGCTAAGGCTTCGGCGTCCAGACAGTCGACTATTTGGTTCTTTTTAGTGAGAAACATGTTCCAAAGCTTTTGGGCTGACTCTCCGGGCTGTTGAGTTATATGACTTAAATCGTCTGCATCCGGTGGTCGGACATAGGTCCCTTGAAAATTTGCCCGAAAAGCATCCTCGAGCTCTTCGCAGCTTCCAATGGAGTTTTCGGGGAAGCTTTTAAGCCAGTGCCGAGCTGGCCCTTTGAGCTTGAGGGGTAAGTACTTGATGGCATGGAGATCGTCTCCTCGAGCCATGTGGATATGGAGGATGTACTCCTCAATCCATACCCCAGGGTCTATCGTTCCATCATACGCCTCTATGTTTACGGGTTTGAATCCCTCTGGAAATTCATGGTCGAGCACCTCATCGGTGAAACATAAGGGGTGTGCGGCACCCCTGTTATTCAGTGTACCGTGGTGTTCGGATTTTTGTTGTGTTGCATTGGGTGCTGGAGCGCGCTTGCTTGGCCCGTAGATGGATCTGGTTGCATCGTCCTTTTGATGCGAGCCCTCACGTGGATCGCGTACTGGCTTGTGTGCGGTGTCGTTTGCCACTCTATGTTGGCCACGAGGTCGTCTATCTGACCGGATGGCTGTTTTCTTTTTTGATTGCGGGGGATCTAAGGCCTCCTCATCGAATTCAGGTAGCAGCTTTCGCTTCGGGTAGCTCTTTGTGTGGCGACTACCGCCGTACTTTGCTGCAGTGTTGAGTACTTCACTCCATCTAATTTTGAGTGTGTCTTGTGCAGCCCTGAGTCTTTGCTTCTGCTTTTTCAGACTCCTCGCAGTGGCAACAAGCCTTTAATGGGTATTCTGTTGCTCCGGGTGCCTGTCCGGTGTGATGTCATCTGGACTATTATCTTCGTCGGAGTCGGGTTGTTCGGTTTGATTCTCCGTGTTGCCGTGGTCGGACGGTGGTTCAATGCCGTGTTTGTCGTCCGCTGGCTCACCCTGCTCTATCGCTGGGTCTATATGATCGCTGTTTCTGCCGAGGCGGGATTTGGAGCGGCGCTTATGCCGGCGCTTTGATTGCTTCTTGAGGGAACGGTCCTTCGCTGCGTCCTTCCGTTCCTCGTCGTCTTTTTCTTTGGGTTTGTCCACCATGTATACATCATATGATGAAGTGGGCGTCCAGTGTCCTGTGGGCAGTGGCTCCTGTTCGTCTCCTGCATCGTCGTCCATACCGTCGATGTCTTCGGAGTCGAAGGCGAGCATGTCGGTCAAATCGTCGACAGTGGCTACTAAGTGGGTGGTGGGTGGGCGGCGAATTTCTTCGTCGTCCGCATCCTGATCTGGCCGGCCATAGTTCGGCCAGGACTCTCCTGACAAGGAGAGAGACCTTAATGAGTTTAGTATGTCGCCAAAGGGCGAGTGCTGAAAGATATCCGCGGAGGAGAACTCCATGATCGGCGCCCAGTTGGATTCGATAGGCACGGGCGCAGGCGGTTCGGAGTCCGTGGCCGGGGAAGAATCTGGCAGTTCAGCGTCACGGCTCCCGTGAAGGGTAAGGTCGGTATTTGGCTCGATCGCCGCTGAAGATGCGGCCTCCGTGGCGGGGTCTATCCACCCGTCCTTGGATGGCGCAACTGGCTCCGAATTGAGGGTCGGAGTGGTCGCTGGTGCGATCTCCTGAACACTGTCCGATGGTAGAGCTAAATCATGCTCATCGTGACCGTGTGGCGCACTCAGCAAGGGCTCAAACCCGTCGAAGATCAAGTCTCCGTGGATGTCGTCCGTGTGGTTTATGCTTCCAAACCTGACCTGGTGGCCAGGGGCGTAACTCTCGATCTGCTCCAGATGGCCAAGCGAGTTGGCCTGCAGTGCGTAGCCGCCGGATACAAAGATCTGTCCAAGGAGAAAAGTCTCACCCCAGACTGCATCGCTATCAATGATTGAAGGAGCCATCCAGCCTAACAATGAGACATAGAGGAACTCTCAATGAAAGCACCAATGTCGGTGTCAAAACCGGCGGATCTCGGGTAGGGGGTCCCGAACTGTGCGTCTAGGCGGATGGTAACAGGAGACAGGGGACACAATGTTTTTACCCAGGTTCGGGCCCTCTCGATGGAGGTAAAACCCTACTCCTGCTTGATTGATCTTGATGATATGAGTATTACAAGAGTTGATCTACCACGAGATCGAAGAGGCTAAACCCTAGAAGCTAGCCTATGGTATGATTGTGTGTTGTTGGTCCTACGGACTAAACCCTCCGGTTTATATAGACACTGGAGGGAGCTAGGGTTACACGGAGTCAGTTACAAGGAAGGAGATCTACATATCCGTATTGCCAAGCTTGCCTTCCACGCCAAGGAGAGTCCCATCCAGACATGGGACGAAGTCTTCAATCTTATATCTTCATAGTCCAACAGTCCGGCCAAAGGATATAGTCCGGCTGTCCGGATACCCCCTAATCCAGGACTCCCTCATAGGGGCTGCTACCCACTTGGCACTTCGGGGAGCTGTGATGTAAAACCACTCCCGCTGCCACAAACTAGACACCTCTGGGAAGGAACCCTTTGGCCATGGGGCATCAGCGCTTTTTCTTATTAAAGCCCATCCGCACTCTGCGTGCCGCCTCTCGATCATCGTCGGCTTCACATTGAAGGTCTTGAGCCACAGGCCAAAGTGAGGGGTAATGCAAAGGTAGGCCTCACATACGACAATAAACGACGAGATGTGAAGAAGGGAATCCGGGGCCAGATCATGGAAATCCAGCCCATAATAAGACATAAGCCCCCCTTACAAAGCGATCCAGAGCAAGGCCTAGTCCTCAGAGGAAGTGAGAGATGAACACGACACTCTCGGTGGGTTCGGGAGTAGGGATGACCTGCCCTCGGACAGGCAGCCTATGTGAAATTTCGGCGGTTAGATATCTGGCCTCTCTCAGCTTCTTGATGTCCTCCTCTGTGACAGAGGAGGGCATCCACCGACCTTGAAGGTTTGATCCGAACATGGTTGAAGGTCTGAAGCGCCTGACCAGAGCCTTGGGTGTTGGAACTCGAGGAGGGGGAAGGATTCGATTGAGCACGAGGGGGAAAAAGGGAAAGGCCTCTCCCTCTTTATAAAGAAGGTGAATATCAAGCGTCCTCCTTGTGGCCGTTTGGGACTTGCCTAAGATCTAGGGTTCATGCCAACAGGCATGGCTGGGTTACCCATGTCCGTACTGATGAGAATCCCGTAATAAGGGGGACACAATCTTTGCTTTGACAAGACGTGACAGAAAAACCGCCTCGCAATATGCGCAGTGTTGGTTGAGAAAAACGGTTCAGATAAAGACCGGTCCATGACGTGATGTCGTGCTGTCAAAACGTGTCAGCAGATTAGATTTATGGAAATATTATTCTCTCTACGATGGGGTGTGGAACTTGTTTTGCAGAGCCGGACACTATCCTTGAGTTCAAAATCTTCTATGGAGTATTCGGAGGAGGAACCCGCCTTGCAATGCCGAAGACAATATTGCGCACCGGACTCGTCGTCATTGAAGCCTGGTTCAGGGGCTACTGAGGGAGTCCTGGATTAGGGGGCTCCGGACAGCTGGACTATACCCTTTGGCCGGACTGTTGGACTATGAAGATACAAGATTGAAGACTTCGTCCCGTGTCCGGATGGGACTCTCCTTGGTGTGGAAGGCAAGCTAGGCATTACGGATATGTAGATCTCCTCCCTTGTAACCGACCTTGTGTAACCATAACCCCCTCCGACGTCTATATAAACTTTATATAGACACCTTTATATAGACACCGGAGGGGGTTATGGTTACACAAGGTCGGTTACAAGGGAGGAGATCTACATATCCGTAATGCCTAGCTTGCCTTCCACACCAAGGAGAGTCCCATCCGGACACGGGACAACATACTATCATACCATAGGCTAGCTTCTAGAGTTAGCCTCTACGATCTCGTGGTAGATCAACTCTTGTAATACTCATATCATCAAGAACAATCAAGCATGACGTAGGGTATTACCTCCATCAAGAGGGCCCAAACCTGGGTAAACATCTTGTCCCCTACCTCATGTTACCATCCGCCTTAGACGCACAGTTCGGGACCCCCTACACGAGATCCGCCGGTTTTGACACCGATAGACGGGCCCGGGCACAGACGCCGTGCCTAACCCTCTCACGTGAAGGGTCCTGAAGAAAGATGACTGGCGTGCGGCTCCCGCGGTGGGTGACAATCAAGCAGGTGATAGTCATAGATGGATTAAATATGGAAGGCAAACTAGCTCAGGTATATGCATGAACGATACGTGCCACTGGGTCAGGCCCGAGCGGCTTGGGGATGATGCAGCCCGAGGGGCGCCCCCAGCAAGGTATAAACGATACGGGATACATGCCACAGGGATGGACCCACGTGGCCTGGGAATGATGCAGCCCCGATGGCGCTCCCAGCTAAATAAACTTGGAAAGTGTCACCCGGTTCTGTTGCAGAAGGGGTGTTGAGGCAGCTGAAGATGCGTGGCGCAGGGGTTGCTCCTCACGAGCCACCGGGGCCCTGAGCCTCGGGAGGCTCTGGAGGCTCGGGCGGCCTCCTGAGGACCAGCTCCATCTCCGCTAGGACTGCATGGTGCCTGGCCTCCTGACCCGCCATGATGCTCAGCAGGTTACACTGGAAGGCAGCAGCCACGCTCGGCAGGCCGAACGGCATGCGAACATAGCGGTGAGGTGGACCTTCACAGCGCCCAACACGCGAAGGCCAGAAGCACTCCTGAGATGCGGCTCGGTTGAGCCCTGGTATGTCGATGCAGACGCGCAGCTCACCACCCTCGCCTGGGTGGGGAGCAGCGCCAGGCGGGCAGCGGTCACTGTGTATTACTCTTGATTCCTGAAGCTCCTGAGATACCTTGGTGATGAACTCTTGAGCGGCGTGCGCTCCTTGCCTGGTGTCCTCCTGAGGGAGACGTGCCGCGAAGCATGCCTCCAAGTGATTCCCTAGCGCCTCCCTCGTGATGTTAGCAAGGTCTGAGGCCCTCCAGGAGAGAGCCCCCGAGCCCTGCCCGAGGAGGGCGCTGGGCGCGCCTTCCTATGCGATGGAGGGAGGCGCCCCAGGTGTGGGCGCTGATCCTAACGAGGTACCACTTGCGGTGCCACCCTCCTGAGGTCCGACACGGAGTAGCTGCTTCTTCTTCTTGGGGACGACCTCAGGAGGGTACCGAGCTGCATTGTTGTCGGGGTCTTTGATTGCCGCTTCTTGGAAGGCGCACTCGAGGGAGCACACCGCATCTCTTTCTTCGCAGGGGACCGTGATGATCCCGCCGCTCCCTGGCATCTTGAGGACGTTGTAGCCATGGTGCGTCACTGCCATGAACTTGGCGAGGGCCGGATACTCAAGGATGGCATTGTACGGCAGACGGATGTGGGCGACGTCAAAGTCGATGAGCTCAGTGCGGTAGTTGTTGCATTCTCCAAAGGTGACGGGAAGGCGGACCTACCCTATCGGCATGGTGGAGCCCTCAGTCACTCCTGAGAAGGGATTAGTGGGCTGAAGCTGATCGTATGGCACTTGAAGGTTGTCGAACGTCTTGACGGACAGGACGTTGAGCCCTGTGCCGCCATCGATGAGGGTCTTGGTGACTTGCACGTTGTTGATGACAGGTGAACAAAGTATTGGGAGAGCGCCATCGATAGCCGCGCACTTGAGCTGATCTGCCGAACTGAAAGTGATGGCACACTTGGACCACCTGAGCGGGCGTGTGGCCTCGAGCTTGGGGAGAACCGTGTTCACCTCGCAAGCAAACCGCTTGAAGATATGCTGTGAGGCTGGGGCTTGAGCTCCGCCCAAAATGCAGGCGATAGCACGCGGCTCCTGAAAGCCCCCAGCCCCCTCGTCTTGATGGTGGTCGTGGTTCCTTCTTGGTGGTGGTGGCAGCAGAGGAAGACCGGGGTTGCCATGAGGGCGATCTTCGCGAGGCTGATCCCTTAAGGTGCCCTCGCGAGACTGATCTTGCCAGTGGTCCTCACGAGGTCGGTCGCGCCACTCCTAGCGTGGGCCACGGTCATCCCAACGTCCTCCGCCATGTCCTCCTCCTCAACCGAAGCCTCCGTCATTGCACTCGGGGTGTTGACCGAAGCGTCTGTCGTGAATGGCCCTGAGCTCTTGACAATCGTCGGTATCGTGGCTGCGTACATTGTGGAAGGCGCAGAACGGGCGTCTGCCCTTGGGTGACTCAGGATGGTCCTTGTCGCGCTTCGTGTCCGGCTCTGCCGCGAGCACGGCGACTCCCTTACGCTTCACATCCTTGGCCTTGGATTTCTTCTCCTCCGGGTCGGCAGCTGGGAGCTCGAGGAGGGAAAGGCGCCCTTCCTCAGCCCTTGCGCACTTGGTCGCCAGATTGAACAGCTCCAGGGATGTGCACAGCTCCTCATGGATGGCGAGCTCCTCCTACATCTTGACGTGACGGACGCCATCAGAGAACGCAGAGATGATGGCTTTGTCCATCACCTTGGGGATCTTGAGACGAACATTGTTGAAGCGCTGGATGTATTTCTGGAGGGTCTCCCCTGGTTGTTGCTTGACGTGGCGCAGGTCGCCCGCGGCCGGGGGGCGGTCGCAGGTGCCCTGGAAGTTGGCGACGAAGCGGTCGCGCATCTCGTCCCAGGAAGAGATCGAGCCTGGAGGCAGGTTCAGGAGCCACGAACGAGCGCCGTCCTTGAGCGCCATGGGGAACCAGTTTGCCATGACTTTCTCGTCACTGTTGGCCGCCTCGATGCTCAGCTCATAAAGATGCAAGAACTCTGCGGGGTCGGGGGTGTCGTCGTAGCGAGGAGGCAGATCCAGCTTGAACTTGCCTGGCCAGGCGACGCTACGCAGCTCAGGGTTAAGGTGCGACAGCTGGCCGTGGTCACCGGGGCCTGCTATGGAGGTGGAGCTTGATCTTGATCTTGGCGCCCGTGCGCCGCCACGACTAGCGGCGCAAGGCCCTGCCGCGGCAAGCGATCCTGATGTGGCGGTGCGGGGAGCGGTGGAGCATTCTCTTGCGGCTGATGAACTTCTTGACAACTTCTTTCTTCACGCGCGGGTGCTTGACGTAGCGGGTCGCGCCGCGGAGCCGCACGCCTTGGCGCCAAGACGCCGTCTTGGTGCAGGGGTGGTAGAAACGCTGCATGAGCTGTGTTGCCCATAGCTGGCGGTGGACGAGGCAGCGAGAGGGACGGTGCTGGGGAGCCCCCTGCGATGTTGACAAGCTCGGCGATCCGGTCCAGCCAGTCCTCGTAGAGGTTGTTGACCAGGCGATAACGCAGGAGCTCGCGCGCCATGAGTAGCGTGCCCATGGGGCGCGACGAGCGTGAGACGAGGAACCGGCGGGGGTCAGCGATGGAGTGGCGGTGCGGCCGTCCTGCTACACCGAAGGGTGCAACGAGGATGCTTGCTGCTTGATCCCCGCGGGGCCGGTGGCAGCATTGGCGGTGGGCGACGGAGAACGATGAGGAGGCCCGTCAATAGGAGCCATCTGGGCGACGCGGGCGGCGAGGGCAGCCCGGCGCTCAGCTCGGGCGCGACGAGCGTCTGACATGGTTGCGACAAAGTGATGGGACGCGGGTCGGCGAAGGAAAAACTCCGACGCACCCCTACCTGGCGCGCCAAAATGTCGGATTTCGGGTTTCGGCAAAACCCTTAAGGTTCAAACACTGGGGTGCGTGCAAAGATCTCTCCCTCACTGATCACACCCTCAAACACTTCGCGATCTCTAGGCTAGGCACACGAACTCAAAACACACGAGACACAAGATTTATACTGGTTCGGGCCACCATTGTGGTGTAATACCCTACTCCAGTGTGGTGGTTGTGGATTGCCTCTTGGGCTGAGGGTGAACAGTACAAGGGGAAGAACATCCTCCTGACGAGAGGTGTTCTTGTGCTTGGTGGGTGTGAGTATGGGTTGGATCTAGTCCAAGGTGAGATGGATCAGGCTCAGTTCAAGACCCCCTCCTTAGCTATGGTGGTGGCTAGTCCTATTTATAGAGGCCCTGGTCCTCTTCCCAAATATTGAGTGGGAAGGGAGCCAACAATGGCCAATTTGAAAGGGGACAGCTAGTACAACTTATCCTGACAAAAGTAGTCTTCGCCTGCCAAAAGCTCTGGTGGTGACGCCGTCTTGGGCTCCACGGTGACCTCTGTCTTACCGTCCTACTAGTCTTGGTCTCGTTGCACCGATATGGAAGCCTTTGCCTGATGCCTTGGAACTCCTCGTCTGCACTTGCCTCCTTAGCACCAAAGAGGAAACAAGGACATTGTGCGCGTTGGCGCCCGCCTGGTCTCAATCGTCATGGCTCACGTCATTGGAACCTCGCGAGGTTTGCCTTGCCTTGATCTCTCCGCCCCTCGCGAGCCAGCCTGGTGAGGCCGCTCTAGAGGAGGTCTTGCATCATCCGCCTCGCGAGGCTTGGCCCCTCGCGAGGGTCTTGAATCTTTGCTGGTGAAGATGGGTCGTACAGGCCCGCTCGCAGAGCCACGCCATGGGCCGCAGGCAGGCAAGTCTGGGGACCCCCATTCCCAGAACGCCGACACCTTCCAGCATCAAAGGAAGATATTTCATGGCTACATCATCATTACCGCCACCAATCTTTACAGCTACTCGGTAGTCCTCTAGCCAAGTGTCAGGTTTGGATTCACCAGTGAACTTACTTACCCCAGTCGCCAACCTCAAGTTGGGACGGATTCCCGCAGCCCTGATGGCACTGCTGAAACATTTAGGCCCAGATACATGCACTCGGCTGCTTGTTGGACGATCTCTGTCCTGTCCTTCTCTGTGAGCTCTGTTCCGGTTGACCAGACCTTGTACCAAAATTGACCTTGCATCAAATCCGCCTCTTTGGGGTCGACTGGAAGTCTTCGCTCGTCACCATATGGACGCCGGTCATCGGGTCGCCGGGGTGCATATGATCCGCCCCTCGGAGGGGGCGTGGGCACTCGATGATGGTCTTCATGGCCAAACCAATGACCATATTGCTCGTGGTTCCGACCCATGTACTTCTCTTGACGATGCCCTAGGCCCTCACGCTGCAGAGGCGGTCTTCGGCTGTGGGCCGACTGGACGGTGTCCGCCACCACAGACCTGCTATGTATCCTGTTGCGCGACTAGGGAACTGCGGTGTTTTTCTCTCCTGCTGCCCGGAGCAGCACTCGAATCTGCATCAAACCCCTTCCAGCCTCTGATAGGGACAACTGGATCGAATCTGCTATGCGGGCCGTAGCAATAAGATTTTGAATCAGAGTGTGGTCTACCTGAGGTTCGGGTGGGAACAATTGCCGCTGTCGTCGACTGGACTCAGGAATCAGTCGTCGAGCGCGTTCGTCGAGTGAATGCTGAAGGTTCTCCAGTCACGCGCGCTCAGCCAACATGGCCAGGCGCACAACCTCCAAGGCCCGAGCCTCAGAGGTTTCCCCGACGATGGGAGTGTGAAGTGCCTCCGTATTGCAATGATGCAGCTCCTCCCTCTAATGCGAAGTAAGGGCTTGAGGACGATATTTTTCATGAACATGCGACGGATCACCGCCACCATCGCCGCCGTCGTTGTGGCGGAAACCAGGCGGGATGCACAGCGAGTTGACCGTTTGGATTTCTGCCACAGGGCCGCTGCTGTCACACTCGGATTCGTCGGGCTCGATTGCCACGACTTGAGGGGTGGCCAACTGACGAGCCACCGCATGCTTTACCCACCGCTGAAGCCATGATTGACCGGATTGCTTGCGGCGACGAGCAGCAGGGAGCGAAGACGTTGCGGGAGTCGGCCGATACTGGGTCAACGGTTGCCGCAGAAGGATGCCGCGGACACACGTCCGAAAGTGGGTCGCCCCGCGGATGGGGAGCGCCTCGACGTCGAGGGGAGCCTCTTGAAGCCAGGCGGAGTCGTCGGTAATGAAAACGAGCGCACCGAGACGGATCTCGCAGCCCTCCGCCAAACCACCGCCAGAAACCATGATGATGGGGATCGGAAAAACTGCAACCTCACCGGAAGTCGCTAAGACACCAGCCCAACAGTGGGCGCCAACTGTCGTGGTTCTAAGTCTGATAGTAGATTATGGGGTACGTAGGAGGAGGCAAGATCCTAGGTACGATGAGGTTGTGCATGCAAGATTTACGAGTGCAGGCCCTTCTCAGAGGAAGTAAAAGCCCTATGTCTCGGTTCCCGGAGGCGGTCGACTGGATTATGCGTGAAATTACAGGGGGTGCAAACCCTTGTCTCAGTGGAGGGGGTGGCTTACACTAGTAGAAAAAGGACCTAATGTGAGACACATTAGTGCCGGTTTGATTTTAGCCCGGTACTAATGGTACCATTAGTGCCGGTTCGAACGGCTATGCATTAATGCCGGTTCGTGTTGAACCTTTACTACCGGTTCGTGCCACGAACCGGTACTAAAGGGGTGATGGCAGGCTGGCGTCAGGCCGGGGCCCCACGATCACCTTTAGTACCGGTTCGTGTCACAAACCGGTACTAAAGGGCTAACCATTTCAGTTCTGAAAAAATCAAAAGAAAATGATAAAAACTTCAAAAAATAAAATCCTTCGAGAGGTAGTTATATTACTACATCTACTAGTTAGGAAAATTTAAAACTTAAATTTGGACATGTTTTGCAAAAAGTGTAGGGAAATGTAAAACGACTATAACTTTTGCATACGATGTCGGAAAGAAAACGTATAATATATCAAAAAATTTAGCACGAAAATCCGCATCCGATGGAGACCGCCTACGGCTTGTTTGCAATTTTTTAGAATCCTCAAATTCCAAAACGAAAAAAAGATATGGTCAAATTTCAGTTTTTTTTAAAAAAATTGGTTAAATCTGGCCAAACTACTTATTCAAGAAATATTAATGTTACTACATAATTATTCAAGAATATTAGTGTTACTAAATAATTATTTCAATTTTTTAAATTTTGGTCAAATTTGGTCAAACTATGGTCAAACTGTGGTCAAACTATGGTCAAACTTATTCAAGAAATATTAGTGTTACTAAATAATTACTGTTTTTTAGAATAATAGTTTCAAACTCAAACGGTGAAACGTGTGACCTAATGCTCAAGCTAAACTGCTGAGGGTTAATAGGATTGACAGATTACATTTGTCAGGAAAACAACAAGTGCAGACTTGGAATGTAGGGGGAATAGAACTCCAAAGTTAAGCGTGCTCGGGCTGGGGGAGTGAGAGGATGGGTGACCGGCCGGGAAGTCAGGCGATTTGGAATGAGTGATCCACACTTGAGCAGTTAAGAGAGGTGATTAGAGACTAAATCATCAAATAATTCAGAAAAATTGAAAATTGAAAAAAATCAATTTTTTTTCCAAAATTTTCAAAAAAAAACCTTTAGCGAGCTCATGCCACGTGGTGGCACTTTAGCGCCAGTTCATGCCGAACCGGTACTAAAGGGGGGGGCTTTAGTGCCCACCCTTTAGTGCCAGTTATGGAACCGGCACTAAACACCCTTACGAACCGGCGCTAAAGCTCCGTTTTCTACTAGTGTTATATAGAGTGCGCTAGGACCCTGGCCAAACCCACGTTACAAGGAGTTCAATGTACATTAAGGTGAGACGTTACTAGTAACGTTAGCAATAAAGACATATAAATGATTATTAACGCTACGGGGTTAACGCCTGACCGTTTACATCCTGACTGACTTTAGACCTTCTGTACTCCGAGTGGTTTCTTGTACGGTCGAATGACGATATACTGGTCGAATGGAATTGGGTTATTCGAGTGGAGTTGTTGGTCGAGTGGGTTGCACTCTGAGGTGATTCATGTCGAGTGGGTTGCACTCTGAGGTGATTCATGTCGGTGGATGCTGATGTGCTTTGAATGCCATTGATCTTAGGGTAGTGTCCTTGGGAAGGGCATCTAGGTCAGGCCTATTACCCTACCCTAGGTAGATGTCATCTTCAGGGAGGGCGGTCTGCCAAAAGCAGCCGGCGAGACCTCGCGGGCGGCAACAGAGGATGCGGCGAGAGGGGGGAGGAGCGGCAGAGGGGGCGGCCAGAGGGGGGAGGTGTTGGGGAACGCAGTATTTCAAAATTTCTCCTACGATCGAGCAAGATATATCTAGGAGATGCATAGCAACGAGCGGGAAGAGCGTGTCCACGTACCCTCGTAGACTGAAAGCGGAAGCGTTAAGTAACGCGGTAGATGTAGTCGAACGTCTTTGCGATCCAACCGATCAAGCACCGAACGCACGGCACCTCCGCAATCTACATATGTACAGCTCGGTGACGTCACTCATACTCTTGATCCAGCTGAGGCCAAGGGAGAGTTTCGTCAGCACGATGGCGTGGTGACAGTGATGATGAAGTTACCGGCGCAGGGCTTCGCCTAAGCACTACAACGATATGACCGAGGTGTGTTTCTGTGGAGGGGGGCACCGCACACGGCTAAGAGAAACTTTGGTGTGCCATTGGGGTGCCCCCTCCCATGTATATAAAGGGGAGGGGGAGGAGGCCGACCAATGGGAGGAAGCGCGCCAAGGGGGGGCAATCCTACTCCAAGTAGGATTCGCCCCCCCTTCCTATTCCAACTAGGAGAAGGGGGAAGGAGAGGGATGAGAGAAGGAAAGGCCCCCCCTAGTCCAATTCGGTTTGGGCTAGGGGGGCACGCGCCACCTCTTGGTCTTCCTCCTCACTTCCACTACTAGGCCCATCAGGCCCAATAACCCCCGAGGGGTTCCAGTAACCCCCCGGTACTCTGGTAAATACTCGATACACCTCGGAACCATTCCGGTGTCCGAATATAGTCATTCAATAAATGAATCTTTATGTCTAGACCATTTCGGGACTCCTCGTCATGTCCATGATCTCATCCGGGATTCCGAACTATCTTCGGTACATCAAAACACATGAACTCATAATACTGATCGTCATCGAACGTTAAGCGTGCGGACCCTACGGGTTCGAGAACTATGTAGACATGACCAAGACTCATCTCTGGTCAATAACCAATAGCGGAACCTGGATGCTCATATTGGCTCCTACATATTGTACGATGATCTTTATTGGTCAAACCGCATAACAACATATGTTGTTCCCTTTGTCATCGGTATGTTACTTGCCCGAGATTCAATCATCGATATCATCATACCTAGTTCAATCTCGTTACCGGTAAGTCTCTTTACTCGTTCCATAAAGCATCATCCTCTAACTAACTCATTAGTCACATTGCTTGCAAGGCTTATAGTGATGTGCATTACTAAGAGAGCCAAGAGATACCTCTCCAACAATCAGAGTGACAAATCCTAATCTCGATCTATGCCAACTCAACAAACACCATCAGAGACACCTGTAGAGCATCTTTATAATCACCCAGTTACGTTGTGGCATTTGATAGCACACTAAGTGTTCCTCCGGTATTCGGGAGTTGCATAATCTCATAGTCATAGGAACATCTATAAGTTATGGAGAAAGCAATAGCAATAAACTAAACGATCATAGTGTTAAGCTAACGGATGGGTCATGTCAATCACATCTTTCTCTAATGATGTGATCCCATTTATCAAATGACAACTCATGTATATGGTTAGGAAACTTAACCATCTTTAATTAACGAGCTAGTCAAAGAGGCATACTAGTGACACTTTGTTTGTCTATGTCTTCACACATGTACTAAGTTTTCGGTTAATACAATTATAGCATGAATAATAAACATTTATCATGATATAAGGAAATATAAATAACAACTTTATTATTACGTCTAGGGCATATTTCCTTCAGTCTCCCACTTGCACTAGAGACAAAAATCTACATTATATAGTAATGATTCTAACACCCATGGAGTCTTGGTGCTGAACATGTTTTGCTCGTGAGAGAGGCTTAGTCAACGGGTATGCAACATTCTGATCCGTATGTATCTTGAAAATCTCTATGTCTCCTTCCTTGACTTGACCGTGGATGGGATTGAAGCGTCTCTTGATGTGCTTGGTTCTCTTGTGAAATCTGGATTCCTTTGCCAAGGCAATTGCACCAGTATTGTCACAAAAGATTTTCATTGGACCCGATGCACTAGGTATTACACCTAGATCAGATATGAACTCCTTCATCCAGACTCCTTCATATGGTGCTTCTGAAGCAGCTATGTATTCCACTTCACACGTAGATCCCGCCACGACGCTGATACGTCTTCGTCGTATCTACTTTTCCAAACACTTTTGCCCTTGTTTTGGACTCTAACTGTAACATCCCAAATTTTCAATTTGGAATGTTATACATTAGGTCATCATGCATATCATATTTTATTTTTCTTTTGGTTTTGATCCTAGAAAATCCTAAGCAACTCAAGGACCTATAGAGAGAGTTGGGGATTTCGTTATTTACATATTTGAGTTTTCTCACATTATGTAAACAGGGTCATTTGATTTTATTTATTTTATCATCAATTATTTCTATTACAAAAATATGAGAGAGGGAATAAAATGACTTTCCCAAAATATAGAAATATTGAGGATTTAATAAAAAAATCAAATAAGATTTATTTCGGAGTTTTCGGTATTTTTATTTGAATTTAGGAAAAATGCGCATTTTTTAAAGTTGTAGTTTGGGCCCAGATAAATGTTCACTTTATCGGGCTTGATTTTAGGAACCCGGCAAAATTTATTTCGTGATTTTTGGAGTCCGTTTAGTATTTCTTTTTATTTTTCTTCCGAGCGGATTTATAAAAAAAACGGAAACCGACTTCGGGCCGTACTCGGCTAGGACTCCCTGGCCCGGGGCCTTTATATAGCGCCCGAGGCCCGGCCGAGAGCCCCAGCCCAGCCGAAACCCTAGCCGCCGCCGCCTTCCAGCCCCC
>NC_041380.1:301558557-301595434 GCF_002162155.2 Triticum dicoccoides | reverse complement strand
CGCGCCTTTCGAGGTTCGCCACCGCCTCATTTTCCATGCAGTTTTTTTTAAAAAATTCTGTTCGTCGTTTTTCTTTTTCGTCTAATTTTCCGCGGTTATTTTCTGATCGCGATTTCTGATCCGATTTTCGTTTTAGTATAACTTTTCGCTCGTTTATCGGAATCAGGCGATTCAAGCGCCTGGAGTTTCGTCTCGAAACCCTCTTTCCAAATAATCAACTTAAACAAGTTTTTGCTACTATAAAATTTGCCCTAGATCCAGATTACTAGAACGAAGTTGTTTTCTTTCGCCGTTTGATTTCTTTCGCTTCGTTCGATTTGATTCTTTTTGCAACCAGGGTTCTTAAGTTGAACTTTCTGGTTAGATCTTCTATTTGAGTTTTACCTGTGCATTAGATGAGTACTTATTGTATGCTTGTTTGATTGTCTGCGATAGAATACCCGGAGTGCGCCGCCTGTTACTACGAATCTCTAGGTTTCGCGGATCATCAGCAAGGCAAGTAACACTTTTATCATACCTTTTCTACAACCCAGTTTTATTGCATTAGATCAATCCTCACACATTGCATGATTAGGATCTAATTAAATTGTGGGATGGGACGTAGATGAGGTAGTAACTATTACCTGTTTATTATCAAACCTTTGGGAGTTACTTCTGCGTTTGCTTATTATGCCATGCTATGCCAGTAGACGTGGACTGGGTGAGTGATATCCATGACAGATGTGAGATTGATAATTAAGGGTTTATCTAAGGTGGCAACCTAACACACATCTGGGTGGATTGAGGCACCTGGGGTTACCAGGACTTGCCTGTTTTTCTTTGGACCGCCACCCAGGCCCAAAGGGATCATGAGATTATTCATACTAGAAACTTCCGTGTGCGGCCACAAGCCATTATGGGCTCTGGCATAGTTGACTAAGTTGTGCGAACTCTTACAGTGGTAGACTAGCAGATGTAGGGGAAAGTAGGTGTACCGGTCTACCCATCATAAGGTGCTAGCGCTTCTGAAAGACTGTGTCTCGGTCATCCGTCTTCTCAAATACCCTGCAGTGTGAGAAACCAAACGGAGGCGATCGAGTCTTGTGGGGAAAAGTGCGCAAACCTCTGCAGAGTGTAACAAACTAATCATGGTTAGTCGTGTCCCCAGTTATGGACAATCTTGAGTATCTAGTACTTGGATTATCATGTGAATCTCAACATGTTACTCTAAATTAATTTTGATGGGTTTTAATGATGTTACTTAATTGGGATTGAGAATGCTGTCAACCATTCTCAATGTTTCACAACCACCATGATAGTAATTAATTTTATTCCTTTGAAGTAGGGAAAAATTGGCTTTACGCAAAAACAGTAACCATAGAGCTTTCCACCAGCCAAATATGCATGTAGTATAGTTGTTGCATTTCCATTACTCTCTATGTGTTACCTTGCCAGCATATTCCATGTGCTGACCCATTTTCGGGCTGCAACATTAATGTTGCAGACTTTTCAGACGATGATTAAGGAGTTTTAGGTCGTGGTTCTATACTCAGTGATGCCGTTGGAGTTGATGGACTCACTTATCTTCCAAGCCTTCCGCTGTTATCGTTATTAGATGCCCTTGAGCCATATTTATTGTAATAAGTTCTCTTTTGAGACACTCGATGTAATAAGTGTGTGATTGCTACTCTGCTATAAATCCTCCGAGTACTGTGTGGTGTCAGCATTACTGATCCAGGGATGACACCGGAGCATAGAGATCAGACTGTTTGAGGTCTGGTCGCTACAGAGATGGTATCAGAGCACACGCTGACTGTAGGACACGACCACTAAGCTAAAGACCTAGATCACTACTCACTCTCCTCTCTTCTGACTTCTCATCTCTTCTACTCTTTAGGATGGCGGATGCAAGAAACCAGTTCACACAACCGGATGAAGATACACCCTTTGGACGCCATTTGAAGGAAGTCACTAGGTACATGAACATAGGAGTACCAAGCTTCACGGGAACCTACAACGCCACTTTACCTGAAGAAGAGCACTGGATGATACAAGTTCAAGTTCCAGGAAGGACGTTGATGCCAGTCACTGAGCCCATAGAGTTTTCTTTTGATGCCCCAACTTGGAGTCTAGGAAAGAGCATGGCAGCTCACCTCGCCATGGGACGCATTGATAAGTCTACCGCAAGGATCTCAAAGATACTATCTACCAGATTTGTGGGCGCCGAGATGAACACTGGGAGATGATCAGCACCAGGAAAGATAGATCAATTGCAGCTTTTATTCAGGAGTTAAATTAGCACATTCAACGCCAGGAGAATCAGATGTGCGCCGACATGATAGATCTGAAGAAGGCTAAGACTAGAATTAAGGAACTAGAGGAAGAACTCAAGGCTACACGCGAAGATTATGAAGAAGAAATTGAAGTATTGGTGGATAAGAATGCCGACCTAACAAAGAAGATTGGCATATTTATGGGAGGCCCGACACCAGTAGATGAAGACGAGGAACCCAAGGAGATTAGCCCGGAAGACTACATCATCATCGACGGCACCGACTCGGAGCAAGATAGTAGCGATGATGACTATGTTGATGAAGCAGGAGCAGATATCATGGAGTCTACAACCGTAGAATATTTCTAGTAGACCACCTCATCAGTAGTAGTAGTCCACCATGTAAATATAGTAGTCCGAGCACTTTTGTGATAGCTAGACCGATTGTATGTCTTGTTTGATTGATTGAAGTGAATTGTGTGCTTTTGCCTCATGTGCATATGGGTAGTGTTTTCCCTTTAGACCCCCTCTATTCTTATATCTCATCTTTTCTAAACCCTCAGATGCCTCCGAGACGTGACCCCGGATTTGCCTTTCCGCCGGAGCTCACCCAGTTGATCCAGCAGCAGAACACCTTGATGCAGTTGCTAGTTCAGAATCAGAATCAGGGGAACAACAACAACAACCCACCACCACCACCACCTGTTGACCACTTAGCCCGTTTTCTTAGGCTGAATCCGCCGGTGTTTTCCAGTAGCACCGAGCCGATAGTAGCAAATGATTGGCTCCGCAAGATAGCTAGAGAGTTGACCACAGTAGGATGCACAAATGTGGAGAAGGTTAAGTTTGCCGCACATCAGTTAGAAGGACCCGCAGCATCTTCGTGGGAGAATTTCACAGCCACCTTCCCAATCGACACTGTCACATGGGACCAGTTTCAGCAGGCTTTTCGTACTGCCCATGTTTCAGCAGGAGCAATGGCCATGAAGAAGCGTGAGTTTCGCAACTTGCGCCAAGGAGGACGGACAGTTGGACAGTATGTGGAGGAGTTTAGTAAGCTAGCACGTTATGCCCCAGATGACGTTGCTACGGATGCAGCTAAGCAGGAGAAATTCCCGGAAGGACTGAATGATGAGTTGAGTATGCAGTTGATGGTAGCCACCTTCAACAACTACCAGGAGTTGGTAGATCGTGCTCTTATGATTGAAGGGAAGCAGCAGCAAATTGAGAACCGCAAGAGGAAGTATGGACAAGGAAAGTATAATTCAGGAGCTCAGCAAAAGCCACGTTTCACCCCTAGGCCAGGAGGACATTTTCAGCATACCCATGGAGTAGGTAGCTCGCACAATCACAATGGCACCAAGAATGGTAATGGGAATGGAGGAAGCAATGGACAGAACCGCAGCACCCCATCAACCCCAACCAAGAAGGACTTGAGCCACGTCACTTGCTATAAGTGTTCGAAGCCAGGACATTATGCAAATGACTGTCCTGAAGGACAAAACGGCAATGGAAGTTCTGGAAAGAAGCCGAACCCTTTCAATAGGGGACATGTGAACCACGTTAATGTGGAGGAGGTTGAAGCTCAGCCCGATGCAGTACTAGGTAAGTTTTTGGTTAAGTCATTTACTGCACTCGTTATTTTTGATACTGGTGCATCGCATTGGTACATATCAAGGGGATTTGTGGAAAAGTATAGTCTGCCCACTAGGATTCTTAAAACACCTATGCTAGTAAGCTCACCAGGAGCGGAGTACATGGCCAGTCAAGGATGTTTTCAAGTGCCATTAAGTATAGGAAGGCATGTTTTCCCAACGGATTTAATTATTCTGGAATCCCAAGGTCTGGATGTGATTCTTGGTATGGATTGGCTGTCGATGTATGGGGGAAACATCGATTGCGCCAGTAAGACAATTTTGCTCACAACGCCAGAAGGAAGAAGGATCAAGTATGTATCCCGACATGCGTCAAACAAGACACAAGTAAATTCATTATCAGGAGTTGTGCAGGAGGAAGTACCAGTGGTAAAGGATTTTCCTGATGTATTTCCCGAAGAGTTGCCAGGCATGCCACCAGATAGAGACATTGAGTTTTTGATTGAGCTTTTGCCAGGCACTGGGCCAATATCGAAGAGACCATATAGGATGCCAGCAAAAGATTTGGTGGAAATTAAGAAGCAGATTAAGGAGTTACTGGATAAGGGATATATTCGCCCAAGTTCTTCGCCTTGGGGATCACCAGTACTTTTAGTGGAGAAGAAGGATGGATCGTTAAGGATGGTTGTTGATTATCGAGGATTGAATGAAGTAACGATCAAGAACAAGTACCCACTACCAATGATCAACGATCTGTTTGATCGATTGCAAGGAGCTAAAGTGTTTTCCAAGATCGATTTGTGATCAGGATACCACCAGTTGAAGATTCGAGAACAGGATATACCTAAGATAGCATTCACCACAAGATATGGACTGTATGAGTATACCGTTATGTCATTTGGACTGACTAACGCGCCTGCCTATTTTATGAACATGATGAACAAAGTGTTTATGGAGTTTTTGGATAAATTTGTCGTAGTGTTCATTGATGATATCCTGGTATATTCGAAGAATGAAGAGGAACATAAGGAGCATTTGCGTTTGGTACTTGGAAAGCTCAGAGAACACCAATTATATGCCAAGTTCAGGAAATGTGAATTTTGGTTGAAGGAAGTAGGATTCCTCGGACACGTTATATCCAAAGAAGGTATAGCAGTAGATCCCGCTAAAGTTGAAACCGTGACCAAGTGGGAAGAACCAACAACAGTTGGAGAGATCCAGAGTTTTCTTGGACTCGCAGGATACTACCGGAGATTTATTGAGAATTTCTCAAAGATTGCGAAGCCTATGACGGAGTTGCTGAAGAAGGATACTAAGTTCAAATGGACTGAGGAGTGTGAGGCAAGTTTCCAGGAGTTGAAGAACCGTTTGGTTACCTCACCAGTGTTGATTTTGCCAGATCAAACCAAGGATTATGAGGTGTATTGCGATGCTTCACGTCAAGGACTTGGAGCAGTGCTTATGCAGGAAGGAAGAGTTGTTTCGTATGCTTCACGACAACTGAAGCCCCACGAATTGAATTATGCTACGCATGATTTGGAGTTAGCAGCCGTAGTGCATGCATTGAAGACCTGGAGACATTTCCTCATCGGAAATCATTGTGAGGTGTACACGGATCATAAGAGTTTGAAGTACATTTTCACACAGAAGGAGTTGAACCTCAGACAAAGGAGATGGTTGGAGCTCATCAAGGATTATGATATGAAATTACATTACCATCCCGGAAAAGCTAATGTAGTAGCTGATGCATTAAGCCGTAAGAGTCATGTCAATACACTAATGACGGGAGAAATACCCAAGGAGTTAGTAGGAAATCTTCGTGAACTATGCATGGAAATAGTTCCGAGAGGCTATGTAGCAGTGTTGGAAATTCAGTCAACTTTGATGGATAGAATCAGAGAAGCTCAGAAAACTGACAAAGAGATTGCCGCTATAAAGGAGAAACTGAGCAAAGGAAAAGCTAAAGGATTTCGTGAGGATGAGCACGACACCCTATGGTTTGAAGACCGTGTTTACGTGCCCAATGACCCGGAGATTAGAAAGTTGATTCTGCAAGAGGCCCATGATTCACTGTATTCGATTCACCCAGGAAATACCAAGATGTATTCGGATTTGAAAGATATTTTCTGGTGGACCGGAATAAAGAAGGATATTGCGGAGTATGTAGCCGTTTGTGATGTATGTCAGAGAGTAAAGGCAGAAGATCAGAAGCCAGCAGGATTGTTGCAACCATTGCCGATACCCGAATGGTAGTGGGATAAGCTAGGCATGGATTTTATCACGGGATTACCAAGGACTCGTTCAGGCTATGACTCGATTTGGGTTGTAGTTGATCGATTAACGAAGGTAGCTCATTTCATCCCAGTAAAGACCACTTACACCAGTTCTAAGTTGGCAAAGATATACATGACTAGGATCGTATGTTTGCATGGAGTTCCGAGGAGCATCGTATCAGATAGAGGAACCAGTTTACCTCAAAGTTCTGGAAGTAGTTGCATGAGACTTTGGGTACTAGGCTAGAATTTAGTACAGCTTTTCATCCGCAGACAGATGGACAGACTGAGAGAGTCAATCAGATTTTGGAGGATATGCTGAGAGCTTGTGCGCTAGATTATGGATCTAGTTGGGACGATAACTTGCCATATGCAGAGTTCTCTTACAATAATAGCTATCAGACCAGTTTGAAGATGGCACCTTTCGAAGCTTTGTACAGAAGGAGGTGCAGGACACCGTTGTCATGGGACGAAGTTGGAGACCGCCAGTTGTTTGGACCAGATCTGATTAAAGAGTCTGAACAGAAGGTGAAGTTGATTCGCGATAGGCTCAAGGTAGCCCAGTCCAGACAGAAGAGCTACGCAGATTCTAAACGCAAGGAGACAGTTTACGAAGTCGGAGATAGAGCTTATCTTCGAGTATCCCCACTTCGAGGGATTAAGCGCTTTGGAGTTAAGGGGAAGTTAGCGCCACGATTTGTAGGACCATATCGAGTTTTGGAGCGTATGGGAGAAGTGGCCTACAAGTTGGAATTACCAGAAGGATTGGCCGGAGTGCATGATGTGTTCCACGTTTCTCAGTTGAAGAAGTGTCACGCGGAGATGACTGACATACCCTTGAGAGACACAGTACCATTAGAAGCAATTCAGTTGGATAACAATTTGACCTATGAGGAGAAACCAGTCAAGATCCTCGAGTTTGCCAGCCGAGTTACTCGCAGCAAGGTTATCAAGTTTTGCAAAGTTCAGTGGAGCCACCATACGGAGGATGAAGCCACTTGGGAGCGAGAGGAAGATTTGCTCAAAGACCACCCTCACCTATTTTCTAGCCAACCCGAATCTCGAGGGCGAGATTCATCTTAAGGGGGGTAGGTTTGTAACATCCCAAATTTTCAATTTGGAATGTTATACATTTGGTCATCATGCATATCATATTTTATTTTGCTTTTGGTTTTGATCCTAGAAAATCCTAAGCAACTCAAGGACCTACGGAGAGAGTTGGGGATTTCGTTATTTACCTATTTGAGTTTTCTCACATTATGTAAACAGGGTCATTTGATTTTATTTATTTTATCATCAATTATTTATATTACAAAAATATGAGAGAGGGAATAAAATGACTTTCCCAAAATATAGAAATATTGAGGATTTAATAAAAAAAATCAAATAAGATTTATTTCAGAGTTTTTCGGTATTTTTATTTGAATTTAGGAAAAATGCGCGTTTTTCAAAGTTGTAGTTTGGGTCCAGATAAATGTTCACTTTATCGGGCTTGATTTTAGGAACCCGGCAAAATTTATTTCGTGATTTTTGGAGTCCGTTTAGTATTTCTTTTTATTTTTCTAACGAGCGGATTTATAAAAAAAACGGAAACCGACTACGGGCCGTACTCGGCCAGGACTCCCTGGCCCGGGGCCTTTATATAGCGCCCGAGGCCCGGCCGAGAGCCCCAGCCCAGCCGAAACCCTAGCCGCCACCGCCTTCCAGCCCCCCCGCCGCCGCCGACTCGCCGGAGTGCGCGCCTTTCGAGGTTCGCCGCCGCCTCGTTTTCCGTGCAGTTTTTTTATAAAAAAAATCTGTTCGTCGTTTTTCTTTTTCGTCGGATTTTCCGCGGTTATTTTTTGATCGCGATTTCTGATCCGATTTTCGTTTTAGTATAACTTTTCGCTCGTGTATCGGAATCAGGCGATTCAAGCGCCTGGAGTTTCGTCTCGAAACCCTCTTTCCGAATAATCAACTTAAACAAGTTTTTGCTACTGTAAAATTTGCCCTAGATCCAGATTACTAGAACGAAGTTGTTTTCTTTCGCCGTCTGATTTCTTTCGCTTCGTTCGATTTGATTCTTTTTGCAACCAGGGTTCTTAAGTTGAACTTTCTGGTTAGATATTCTATTTGAGTTTTACCTGTGCATTAGATGAGTACTTATTGTATGCTTGTTTGATTGTCTGCGATAGAATACCCGGAGTGCGCCGCCTGTTACTACGAATCTCTAGGTTTCGTGGATCATCAGCAAGGCAAGTAACACTTTGATCATATCTTTTCTACAACCCAGTTTTATTGCATTAGATCAATCCTCACACATTGCATGATTAGGATCTAATTAAATTGTGGGATGGGACGTAGATGAGGTAGTACCTATTACCTGTTTATTATCAAACCTTTGGGAGTTACTTCTGCGTTTGCTTATTATGCCATGCTATGCTAGTAGAGTGGACTGGGTGAGTGATATCCATGATAGATGTGAGATTGATAATTAAGGGTTTATCTAAGGTGGCAACCTAACACACATCTGGGTGGATTGAGGCACCTGGGGTTACCAGGACTTGCCTGTTTTTCTTTGGACCGCCACCCAGGCCCAAAGGGATCATGAGCTTATTCATACTAGAAACTTCTGTGTGCAGCCACAAGCCATTATGGGCTCTGGCATAGTTGACTAAGTTGTGCGAACTCTTACAGTGGTAGACTAACAGATGTAGGGGAAAGTAGGTGTACCGGTCTACCCGTCGTAAGGTGCTAGCGCTTCTGAAAGACTGTGTCTCGGTCATCCGTCTTCTCAAACACCCTGCAGCGCGAGAAACCAAACGGAGGCGATCGAGTCTTGTGGGGAAAAGTGCGCAAACCTCTGCAGAGTGTAACAAACTAATCATGGTTAGCCGTGTCCCCGGTTATGGACAATCTTGAGTATCTAGTACTTGGATTATCATGTGAACCTCAACATGTTACTCTAAATTAATTTTGATGGGTTTTAATGATGTTACTTAATTGGGATTGAGAATGCTGTCAACCATTCTCAATGTTTCACAACCACCATGATAGTAATTAATTTTATTCCTTTGAAGTAGGGAAAAATTGGCTTTACGCAAAAACAGTAACCATAGAGCTTTCCACCAGCCAAATATGCATGTAGTATAGTTGTTGCATTTCCATTACTCTCTATGTGTTACCTTGCCAGCATATTCCATGTGCTGACCCGTTTTCGGGCTGCAACGTTAATGTTGCAGACTTTTCAGACGACGATTAAGGAGTTTTAGGTCGTGGTTCTATACTCAGTGATGCCGTTGGAGTTGATGGACTCACTTATCTTCCAAGCCTTCCGCTGTTATCGTTATTAGATGGCCTTAAGCCATATTTATTGTAATAAGTTCTCTTTTGAGACACTCGATGTAATAAGTGTGTGATTGCTACTCTGCTATAAATCCTCCGAGTACTGTGTGGTGTCAGCATTACTGATCCAGGGATGACACCGGAGCACAGAGATCAGACAGTTTGAGGTCTGGTCGCTACACTAACTTGCATGATTTGAATGGAACTAACCCGGACTGACGCTGTTTTCAGCAGAATTGCCATGGTGTTATTTATGTGCAGAAACAAAAGTTCTCGGAATGACCTGAAACTCCATGGAGATTATTTTTGGAAAAAATAAAAAATACTGGCGAAAGAATCAAGGCCAGGGGGCCCACACCCTAGCCACGAGGGTGGGGGTGCGCCTGCCCCCCTGGGCGCGCCCCCTGCCTCGTGGGCCCCCTGGAGCTCCACCGACCTCAACTCAACCTCCATATATTCGTGTTCGAAGAGAAAAAATCAGAGAGAAGGATTCATCGTGTTTTACGATACGGAGCCACCGCCAGGCCCTAAACTCTCTCGGGAGGGCTAATCTGGAGTCCGTTTGGGGCTCCGGAGAGGGGAATCTGTCGTCGTCATCATCATCAACCATCCTCCATCACAATTTCATGAAGTTCACCGCCGTGCGTGAGTAATTCCATCATAGGCTTGCTGGACGGTGATGGGTTGGATGAGATTTATCATGTAATAGAGTTATTTTTGTTAGGGTTTGATCCCTAGTATCCACTATGTTCTAAGATTGATGTTGCTATGACATTATTATGCTTAATGCTTGTCACTAGGGCCCGAGTGCCATGATTTCAGATTTGAACCTATTATGTTTTCATGAATATATGTGAGTTCTTGAACCTATCTTGCAAGTCTATAGTCACCTACTATGTGTTATGATCCGGCAACCCGAAGTGACAATAATCAGGACCACTCCCGGTGATGACCGTAGTTTGAGGAGTTCATGTATTCACTATGTGTTAATGCTTTGGTCTGGTACTCTATTAAAAGGAGGCCTTACTATCCCTTAGTTTCCAATAGGACCCCGCTGCCACGGGAGGGTAGGACAAAAGATGTCATGCAAGTTCTTTTCCATAAGCACGTATGACTATATTCGGAATACATGCCTACATTACATTGATGAATTGGAGCTAGTTCTGTGTCACCCTATGTTATGACTGTTACATGATGAACCACATCCGGCATAATTCTCCATCACCGATCCAATGCATACGAGCTTTTCATGTATTGTTCTCCGCTTATTTGATTTTCTGTTGCTATTGTTACAATCATTATAAAACACCAAAAATATTACTTTTGCTACCATTACCTTTTGCCACCGTTACCACTACTATCATATTACTTTGCTACTAAATACCTTGCTGCAGATATTAAGTTATCCAGGTGTGGTTGAATTGACAACTCAGCTGCTAATACTTGAGAATATTCTTTGGCTCCCCTTGTGTCGTATCAATAAATTTGGGTTGAATACTCTACCCTCGAAAACTGTTGCGATCCCCTATACTTGTGGGTTATCAAGACTATTTTCTGGCGCCGTTGCCGGGGAGCATAGCTCTATTCCTTGAGTCACTTGGGATTTATATCTGCTGATCATTATGAAGAACTTGAAAGATCCAAGAACCAAGATTTATCCTTGAACTACGAGGGGAGGTAAGGAACTGCCATCTAGCTCTGCACTTGATTCACCTTCTGTTTTGAGTAAGCTTGTGACACCTAAACCTGCTTCTGCTCTTAATTCTGATATGTCGCATATTATTGATGATGCCACTTCTGCTATGCATGATACTTATGATGAAACTACTTCTATGCTTGATACTACTGTGCCACTTGGTGAATTTCTTGATGAACAACTTGCTAGGGCTAGAGAGAATGAAATTATTGAAACTGATAATATTGATGAAAGTGATGATGAAGGCTCTCCTAATAAATATGAATTGCCTGTTGTGCCTGAGGGCTATGTTATGGATGAAGAAACTTAAAGAGACTTTCTTGCTTGCAATGATAGAAGTGATCTTAAGAAATTATTAGCTAAGCTTAAACAAAAAACTCTGAATGCTGGAATGAAATATGATCCTGCTTATGCTACTTCACCTATCTTTGTTACTGATAAGGATTATGAATTCTCTATTGATCCTGATATAATTACTTTGGTTGAATCTGATCCTTTTTATGGCTATGAATCTGGAACTGTTGTGGCACATCTTACTAAATCGAATGATATAGCCACCCTGTTCACTAATGATGAGAGAACTCGCTACTTTTATATCCTTAAAATATTTCCGTTCTCATTAAAGGGCGATGCTAAGATATGGTTTAATTCTCTTGATCCTGGTTGTCTGCGTAGTCCCCAGGATAAGATTTATTACTTCTATGCTAAATATTTCTCTGCTCATAAGAAACAAGCTGCCTTAAGGGATATATATAATTTTGTGCAAATTGAAGAAGAGAGTCGCCCACAAGCTTGGGGGAGGCTTCTCCAATTACTTAATGCTTTTCCTGATCATGCTCTTAAGAAAAATGAAATACTTGATATCTTTTGTAATGGACTAACCGATGCTTCTAGAGACCACCTGGATAGTTGTGTTGGTTCTGTTTTCAGGGAAATAACATTGGATGAAGCTGAAATTCTATTGAATAATATGTTGATAAATGAAAATAATAGGACACTTCCTGAGCCAACTCCTGAGCCTATTCCTAAACCAACTCCAAAGAAAAGAGGTGTTCTATTTCTCAGTCCTGAAGATATGCAAGAGGCAAGGAAATCTATGAAAGAAAAAGGTATTAAAGCTGAATATGTTAAGAATTTACCTCCTATTGAAGAAATACATGGTCTTAATTTACTGCCTTTTGAAGAAATATATGGTTTTAATCCATCACCTATTGAATAAACACATGGTCTTGATAACCCGACACAGGTAGTAAAGGTAAATTCTCTCTATAGTTATGATAAAGCTGAAATCCCTCCTACTAAGTTTGCTAGCCAATGTTTGGATGAGTTTGATAACTTTATGGTTAAACAAGAAGACTTCAATGCTTATTTTGGTAGACAATTGAAACAAAATTCTTATATGATTGAACACTTGGGTGATTATATGTCTAGAGTTAAAGGTGAACTTAAACTCATTAGTAAACATGCTTCTATGGTCACCACTCAAGTAGAACAAGTACTTAAAGCTCAAAATGATTTGCTCAATGAATTGAATAGTAAGAATAATGACTATGCTGTTAGAGTGGCTACTAGAACTGGTAAAATGACTCAGGAACCTTTGTATCCTGAAGGCCACCCTAAGAGAATTGAGCAAGATTCTCAGAGAAATAATATAGATACACATGGTCCTTCTAAAAGGAAGAAAAAGAAAGATGATAGGACTATGCATGCTTCTAGTGAACCTATTGCTGAACCACCTGAGAATCCCAATGATATTTCTATTTCTGATGCTGAAACACAATCTGGTAATGAACATGAAACTAGTGATAATGTTAATGATAATGTTCATGTTGATGCTCAACCTAGTAATGATAATGATGTAGGAATTGAACCTGTTGTTGATCTTGATAACCCACAATCAAAGAATCAACGTTATGATAAGAGAGACTTTGTTGCTAGGAAACATGGTAAATAAAGAGAACCATGGGTTCAGAAACCCATGCCTTTTCCTCCCAAACCATCCAAGAAAAAGGATGATGAGGATTTTGAGCGCATTGCTGAAATGATTGGACCTATCTTTTTGTGTATGCGATTAACTGATATGCTCAAAATGAATCCTTATGCTAAGTACATGAAAGAAATTGTTATTAATAAAAGAAAGATACCAGAAGCTGAAATTTCCACCATGCTTGCTAATTACACTTTTAAGGCTGGAATACCAAAGAAACTTGGAGATCCAGGAGTACCCACTATACCATGCTCCATTAAAAGAAACTATGTTAAAATTGCTTTATGTGATCTTGGAGCCGGTGTTAGTGTTATGCCTCTCTCTTTATATCATAGACTTGACTTGAATAAGTTGACACCTACTGAAATATGTTTGCAAATGGCTGATAAATCAACTGCTATACCTATCGGTATTTGTGAGGATGTGCCTGTTGTGGTTGCAAACGTTACTATTTTAACGAACTTTGTTATTCTTGATATTCCCGAGGACGATAGTATGTCTATTATTATTGGAAGACCCTTTTTGAATACTGCATGGGCTGTTATTGATTGAAACAAAGGCAATGTCACTTTTCATGTTAATGGCAATGAGCATACGGTACACTTTCCGAGGAAACAACCTCAAGTTCATATCATAAACTCTATTGGAAAAATTCCATCGATTATTTTTGGAGGTTTTGAATTTCCTCTACCTACTGTCAAGAAGAAACATGATATTCTTATTGTTGGGGACATGCATATCCCCGTTGAGGTAACCTAGTGTTATTCGAAAATTCTCCGGTTCCATGTTATTCGGAATGAGTTTGTTAACAAGACCTAATCAACCTTGTTAGTGGATTCCTTTTGACGAGCATGAGATGGATGAATTTAGAAAACACAATTCTCTGTACCCTCCTTTTACTTTCTGTTATTTAGTTGAAATAAAGTAAAAATAGTATTTTTTCTGTCTGTTTTCTGATTTATCCGTGCAATATAAAAATACCCCGAAAATAAAAGTTCTCTAAATGCCCTGCCAATTTAATATGATTTTTATGGACTATTTGAGAAAATTTGCACTGAGAACACATCAGGGGGAGCTGGCACCTGGCCATGAGGGTCCAGGGCACGCCCACCCCCCTGGGCGCGCCCCTTGCCTCGTGGGCCCATGGTGGCTCCCCTCCACTTATTCCTGCCACCACACACTTCTTCTTCCTCCCAAAAAAATCACCATCCAGCTCAAGCACGAGTTCTAGCTCATTTTGCTGTGATTTTCGATCTCCTTGCTCAAAGCACCTCTCACAAAACTGCTTTGGCGGGATTGTCCCTTGGTATGTGACTTCTCCATTGGTCCAATTAGTTTTTGTGCTTTATTCATTGCAAATTTGTGCTGCCTAGGTGACCATGTTCTTTTGCTCGCATGTCAAATTTACATGGTTCCAAGTAGTTCTAATGCATGATATAGGCTCTAGGCACTTGTAGGAGTAGTTGCTATCAATTTTGTTGAGCTTGGTTCACTTTTATTTGAAGTTACTAAAAATTTCAGAATTTTTCAGAAAATAATGAAGAGATTTTTGAGGGGCTCATCGAGCCGAAGCTCAAAGGAAAAGCAAAATGAAGAAGCGGAGAGGCCCAAATATAATCTGCTCGCACCGCGGAGGTTCGGTCGTGTGAATGGCCTTCCAATGATTTCTTGAGAGAAGCCAGGATTTATGATGATTTTTATGAATTTGCTAAGAATGCAGGCCTCACCGACTTCCTCCACGACCAACGCGAATAGTAACTCTTACTCACCAATACTTTTATGCAAAACTTCTACTATTATCCTAAGGAATCACCCCTTCAGTAGAGTTTCATTTATATGATGTGGTTAAGAAGATGTCACTATATGAATTTTGCAGGGTTTGCAAAATACCTTTCGAGGGTAGCTTAGAGGAACCACATCGTAAAGATGTGGACGGGTTTATTGACACTATTACTGTAGGGGAAACTAGGAAGGTTTCTGATGCAAGAATCACTAGCATACATTTTCCTGTCTTACGCTACTTTGCAATATTTGCTAGTCGTTGCTTAATTGGTCGCGGAAACTATGGAAACCTTAGTGTTCCTGATATTATTATTTTGTTCCATGGTTTATTCCGTGACGACTCTGTTAGTATGGGCGGTATTATTGCCAAACGGTTAAGTCTGAACCGTACAAAGGGCCCCATCTTTGGAGGTGTCTATGCTTCACGCCTTGCTGCATACTATAACATACCTATTAGGCACTATGAAAAAGAGAAAAATTGCTGCCTACTGCTTATTTAGATTATAAGAGTATGGTAGCGCATGATTTTATTGTAAAGAATAGGGAAAGGGAGCTTAAATACATATTGTTCTTTGATAAACATCCTCCTGAGACTATTACCCTGCCTGCTCCTTCCTTGTTTGATTTATCTGCAGTCAAGTACCTTGTTCCATTGGAGGCCATTCACGCCCACCGGAACCCTACATCAGCTACAGAGCCAGAGCCGAAAACACAATTTTATCCTCCACGATAGTCTGATTATCAGTGGGATCCGGAGGTGATTGCCAACCAGTGGCAATCCGAGGCTTCTTCACAGTACGACCCCAACTATTACTTTGGATATCCGCCAGGCCAGCCGTGGCCATAGACCAACTTAGGCCAAAATCCTAAGCTTGGGGGAGTACGTATTTCTCACTGACATTACATTCATGTTCACACACTCATGCTAGATGTCGGTGCTCATACTTTTTCACTGTAATATCCATGCTAGTTTATTTTCCTTTTTATGCTTTCTTCTTGTGTGTTTGATAAACCTTAAGAAAAACAAAAAAATTAGTAGTAGCTTTTAGCTATTTTATTTTTCTTGTTGTAGTAGTAATAACTAAAAGAAAACTCAAAAACATTTCCCTTTCTTCTCTTGCTTGTTGGGAGCTTTCTCGTGTAAATAATTTTATTTCTTTTCTTTTCTTTGGGGGTCGATAGGAGGAGACCATAATTAAATTGTTAAAGTGGCTCTTATATGCATTATTGTTGATCTGACAGAAGAGCCCATATTGCATTGTCTTCTCCTGTTTATTGAATGCTTGCAGATTCCAGCTTAGTCCAATGCATGTGCACTATTATTATTATCCACATCATTTGGTCATGCAAGTGAAAGGCAATTATGACGATATATGATGGAGTGATTGAGATGAGAGAAGCTGGTATGAACTCAACCTCTCTTGTTTTTGTAAATATGATTAGTTCATCGTTCCTGATTCAGCCTATTGTGAATAAACATGTTTGCAATGACAATTAGAAATTATGGTTGCTTATTCCATGCTTAATTAGCTAGGAGCTTATAATGGTTTACCTTGTGTGCCAACATGCTATTAAAATGGTTGTGATGTGGTATGATAGGGTGGTATCCTCCTCTAAATGATTTAAGTGACTTTACTTGGCACATGTTCACGCATGTAGTTGAAACAAAATCAACATAGCCTTCACGATATTTATGTTCATGGTGGATTATATCCTACTCATGCTTGCACTCAATGTTCATTGACTTTAATGCATGTTCATGGTTGTTGTCGCTCTCTAGTTGGTCGCTTCCTAGTCTTTTGCTAGCCTTCACTTGTACTAAGCAGGAATACTGTTTTGCATCCAATTCCTTAAACCCCAAAGTTATTCCATATGATTCCACCATACCTACCTATACACGGTATCTACCTGCCGTTCCAAGTAAATTTGTATGTGCCAAACTCTAAACCTTCAAATAAACATTTTGTTTTGTATGCTCGAATAGCTCATGTATCAACTAGGGCTGTCCGTATCTTCCATGTTAGGCGGGTTATTCTCAAGAGGAGTGGACTCCGCTCCTCATTCATGAGAAAATGGTTGGTCACCGGGATGCCCAGTCCCATGCTTTATGCAAATCAAATCAAAATAATTGAAAACAAAACTCCCCCGGGACTGTTGCTAGTTGGAGGCACTCATTGTTTCGAGCAAGCCATGAATTGGTGCTTGTTGGTGGAGGGGGAGTATAAACTTTACCATTCTGTTTGGGAACCGCCTATAATGTGTGTAGCATGGAAGATATCGCCATCTCTTGGTTGTTATGTTGACAATGAAAGTATACCGCTCAAAATATTATTCATATCTATTTCAAAACCGAGCTCTGGCACCTCTACAAATCCCTGCTTCCCTCTGCGAAGGGCCTATCTATTTACTTTTATGTTGAGTCATCATCCTATTATTAAAAAGCACTAGCTGGAGAGCACCTCTATCATTTGCATTCATTACTGATTAGTTTACATTGAGTATGACTTGACTGGATCTCTTTTACCATGAGTTACAATGTCTAGCCAGTCCTTGATCTTTAAAGGTGCTTTGCATTTATGTTTTGCGGTCTTAGAAAGGTCTAGCGAGATACCATCTTGTTATATCATATCATGATTGTTTTGAGATAGTGTTGTCATTCGAGATTTATTATTATTGCTCGCTAGTTGATTATGACATTGATATGAGTAAACATGAGACCTAACTATTATTGTGAATATGGTTAGTTCATAATCTTTGCTGAAAACTTGAATGCTGGCTTTACATATTTACAACAAAAAGAACAAACAGAGTTTCTAAAAGTTTTTCTTTATCACTTTCAGTTTGTCAACTGGATTGCTTGAGGACAAGCAAAGGTTTAAGCTTGGGGGAGTTGATATGTCTCCGTCGTATCTACTTTTCCAAACACTTTTGCCCTTGTTTTGGACTCTAACTTGCATGATTTGAATGGAACTAACCCGAACTGACGCTGTTTTAAGCAGAATTACCATGGTGTTATTTATGTGCAGAAACAAAAGTTCTAGGAATGACCTGAAACTCCACGGAGATTATTTTTGGAAATAATAAAAAATACTAGCAAAAGAATCAAGGCCAGGGGGCCCACACCCTAGCCACGAGGGTGGGGGGCGTGCCTGCCCCCCTAGACGCGCCCCCTGTCTCGTTGGCCCCTGCAGCTCCATCGACCTCAACTCCAACTCCATATATTCGTGTTCGGGGAGAAAAAATCAGAGAGAAGGATTCATCGCGTTTTATGACACAGAGCCGCTGCCAAGCCCTAAACACTCTCGGGAGGGCTGATCTGGAGTCCATTCGGGGCTCAGGAGAGGGGAATCTGTCGCCGTCATCATCATCAACCATCCTCCATCACGAATTTCATGATGCTCACCGCCGTGCGTGAGTAATTCCATCATAGGCTTGCTGGACGGTGATGGGTTGGATGAGATTTATCATGTAATCGAGTTAGTTTTGTTAGGGTTTGATCCCTAGTATCCACTATGTTCTAAGATTGATGTTGCTATGACTTTGCTATTCTTGATGCTTTTCACTAGGGCCCGAGTGCCATGATTTCAGATCTGAACCTGTTATGTTTTGATGAATATATGTGAGTTCTTGATCCTATCTTGCAAGTCTATAGGCACCTACTATGTATTATGATCCGGCAACCCCGAAGTGACAATAATCGGGACCACTCTCAGTGATGACCGTAGTTTGAGGAGTTCATGTATTCACTATGTGTTAATGCTTTGGTCTAGTACTCTATTAAAAGGAGGCCTTAATATCCCTTAGTTTCCAATAGGACCCCGCTGCCACGGGAGGGTAGGACAAAAGATGTCATGCAAGTTCTTTTCCATAAGCACGTATGACTATATTTGGAATACATGCCTACATTACATTGATGAATTGGAGCTAGTTCTGTGTCACCCTATGTTATGACTGTTACATGATGAACCACATCCGGTATAATTCTCCATCACCGATCCAATGCCTATGAGCTTTTCACATATTGTTCTCCGCTTATTTACTTTTCCGTTGCTATTTTTACAATCACTATAAAACACCAAAAATATTACTTTTGCTATCGTTACCTTTTGCCACCGTTACCACTACTATCATATTACTTTGCTACTAAATACCTTGCTGTAGATATTAAGTTATCCAGGTCTGGTTGAATTGACAACTCAGCTGCTAATACTTGAGAATATTCTTTGGCTCTCCTTCTGTTGAATCAATAAATTTGGGTTGAATACTCTACCCTCGAAAACTGTTGCGATCCCCTATACTTGTGGGTTATCAGACGCTCTGCTTAGAACTGCACCAACTGACAGCTCCATCATTCAATAAAAATACATATCCAGTTTGTGACTTAGAGTCATCTGGATCAGTGTCAAAGCTTGCATCGACGTAACCGTTTATTACGAGCTCTTTGTCACCTCCATACACGAGAAACATATCCTTAGTCCTTTTCAGGTATTTCAGGATATTCTTGACCGCTGTCCAGTGATCCACTCCTGGATTACTTTGGTACCTCCCTGCTAAACTAATAGCAAGGCACACATCAGGTCTAATACACATCATTGCATACATGATAGAACCTATGGCTGAGGCACAGGGACTGACTTTCATTTTCTCTCTATCTTCTACGGTGGTCGGGCATTGAGTCTGACTCAACTTCACACCTTGTAACACAGGCAAGAACCCTTTCTTTGCTTGATCCATTTTGAACTTCTTCAAAACTTTAACAAGTATGTGCTTTGTGAAAGTCCAATTAAGCATCTTGATCTATCTCTATAGATCTTGATGCCCAATATATAAGCAGCTTCACCGAGGTCTTTCATTGAAAAATTCTTATTCAAGTATCCTTTTATGCTATTCAAAAATTCAGTATCATTTCCGATCAACAATATGTCATCCACATATAATATCAGAAATGCTATAGAGCTCCCACTCACTTTCTTGTAAATACAGGCTTCTCCAAAAGTCTGTATAAAACCATATGCTTTGATCACACTGTCAAAGCGTATATTCCAACTCCGAGATGCTTGCACCAGTCCATAAATGGATTGCCGGAGCTTACACACTTTGTTAGCACCTTTTGGATAGACAAAACGTTTTGGTTGCATCATATACAACTCTTCTTTAAGATATCCATTAAGGAATGCAGTTTTGACATCCATTTGCCAAATGTCATAATCATAAAATGCGGCAATTGCTAACATGATTCGGACGGACTTAAGCATTGCTACGGGTGAGAAGGTCTCATCGTAGTCAACTCCTTGAACTTGTCGAAAACCTTTTGCAACAAGTCGAGCTTTGTAGACAGTAATATTACCGTCGGCGTTAGTCTTCTTCTTGATAATCCATTTATTCTCTATGGCTTGCCGATCATCGGGCAATTCAACCAAAATCCATATTTTGTTCTCATACATGGATCCCATCTCAGATTTCATGGCCTCAAGCCATTTTGCGGAATCTGGGCTCATCATCGCTTCCTCATAGTTCGTAGGTTCGTCCTGGTCAAGTAACATGACTTCCAGAACAGGATTACCATACCACCCTGGTGCGGATCTTACTCTGGTTGACCTACGAGGTTCGGTAGTAACTTGATCAGAAGTTTCATGATCATCATCATTAGCTTCCTCACTAATTGGTGTAGGAATCATTGGAACTGATTTCTATGATGAACTACTTTCCAATAAGGGAGCAGGTACAATTACCTCATCAAGTTCTACTTTCCTCCCACTCACTTATTTCGAGAGAAACTCCTTCTCTAGAAAGGATCCATTCTTAGCAACGAATATCTTTCCTTCGGACCTGTGATAGAACGTGTACCCAACAGTCTCCTTTGGGTATCCTATGAAGACACATTTCTCCGATTTGGGTTCGAGCATATCAGGTTGAAGTTTTTTCACATAAGCATCGCAGCCCCAAACTTTAAGAAATGACAACTTGGGTTTCTTGCCAAACCATATTTCATATGGTGTTGTCTCAACGGATTTCGATGGTGCCCTATATAACGTGAATGCGTCTTTCTCTAAAGCATAACCCCAAAACGATAGCGGTAAATCAGTAAGAGACATCATAGATCGCACCATATCTAATAAAGTGTGGTTACGACGTTCAGACACACCATTACATTGTGGTGTTCCAGGTGGCGTGAGTTGTGAAACTATTCCGCATTGTTTCAAATGAAGACCAAACTCGTAACTCAAATATTCTCCTCCATGATCAGATCGTAGAAACTTTATTTTCTTGTTACGATGATTTTCCACTTCACTCTGAAATTCTTTGAACTTTTCAAATGTTTCAGACTTATGTTTCATCAAGTAGATATACCCATATCTACTCAAATCATCTGTGAAGGTCAGAAAATAACGATACCCACCACGAGCATCAACACTCATCGGACTGAATACATCAGTATGTATTATTTCCAATAAGTCTGTTGCTCGTTCCATTGTTCCGGAGAACGGAGTCTTAGTCATATTGCCCATGAGGCATGGTTCGCAAGCACCAAGTGATTCATAATCAAGTGATTACAAAAGCCCATCAGCATGGAGTTTCTTCATGCGCTTTACACCAATATGACCTAAACGGCAGTGCCACAAATAAGTTGCACTATCATTATTAAACTTATATCTTTTGCCTTCAATACGATGAATATGTGTATCACCACTATCAAGATTTAGTAAAAATAGACCACTCATCAAGGGTGCATGACCATAAAAGATATTACTCATATAAATAGAACAACCATTATTCTCTGATTTAAATGAATAACCGTCTCGCATCAAACAAGATCCAGATATAAAGTTCATGCTTAACGCTAGCACCAAATAACAATTATTCAGGTCTAAAACTAATCCTGATGTTAGATGTAGAGGTAGCATGCCGTCTGTGATCACATCGACTTTGGAACCATTTCCCACGTGCAGCGTCACCTCGTCCTTAGCCAATCTTCGCTTAATCCGTAGCCCCTGTTTCAAGTTGCAAATATTAGCAACAGAACCATTATCAAATACCCAGGCGCTACTGGGAGCATTAGTAAGGTACACATCAATAACATGTATATAAAATATACCTTTCAAGGATGGCTCCCGCTCCCACTCCCGCTCCTCCCACCCCCGCTCCATCCTCCTCGTCGGCCTCCGGCCAAGCCCGATCCATCAAAAACCCTCCGGCCGCCCCCTCTCCTGAACTAACGCTAGCCACCAACCCCCTAGATGAGCTCCTTGATGTCTACTACACAACCTTCTTCTTGTAGACGTTGTTGGGCCTCCAAGTGCAGAGGTTTGTAAGACAGTATCATATTTCCCTCAAGTGGATGACCTAAGGTTTATCAATCCGTGGGAGGCGTAGGATGAAGGTGGTCTCTCTCAAACAACCCTGCAACCAAATGGCAAAGAGTCTCTTATGTCCCCAACACACCCAATACAATGGTAAATTGTATAGGTGCACTAGTTCGGTGAAGAGATGGTGATACAAGTGCAATATGGATGGTAGATATAGGTTTTTGTAATCTCAAAATATAAAAACAGCAAGGTAACTAACGATAAAAGTGAGCATAAACGGTATTGCAATGCGTTGAAACAAGGCCTAGGGTTCCTACTTTCACTAGTGCAAGTTCTCTCAACAATAATAACATAATTGGATCATATAAATATCCCTCAACATGCAACAAAGAGTCACTCCAAAGTCACTAATAGCGGAGAACAAACGAAGAGATTATTGTAGGGTACGAAACCACCTCAAAGTTATTCTTTCCGATCAATCTATTCAAGAGTTCGTACTAGAATAACACCTTAAGACACAAATCAACCAAAACCCTAATTTCACCTAGATACTTCAATGTCACCTCAAGTATCCGTGGGTATGATTATATGATATGCATCACACAATCTCAGATTCATCTATTCAAACCAACACAAAGTACTTGAAAGAGTGCCCCAAAGTTTCTACCAGAGAGTCAAGACGAAAACATGTGCCAACCCCTATGCATAAGTTCACGAGGTCATGGAACTTGCAAGTTGATCACCAAAACATACATCAAGTGGATCACGTGATATCCCATTGTCACCACAGATAAGCACATGCAAGACATACATCAAGTGTTCTCAAATCATTAAAGACTCAATCCGATAAGATAACTTCAAAGGGAAAACTCCATTTTCATCAATATAATCCAGTTTTCCATATCAAATAATCATCATAAATTTGAGACTCTTCCAAACCCACTTTCATCAATATAATCATCATAAGTAGGAGGCATGCTATCATCATAACAAATTTGCATATCAAAACTTGGGAGGCTAAAAATATCATCTTCATTAAACATAGCATCCCCAAGCTTGGGACAAACATTAATTGCAGCAAATATATTCTCAAACTTCTCATTCTCATCAAACATAGCATCCCCAAGATTGGGCCTTTTCATATTATAAGAATAATCACTCTCATCATTAACAGTATGGATAGCACCAATAGTATAGCAATTATCATCATCACAATGAGTAATAGGAGCAACATCATTTGGGAGGGATACCTTTCTACCTTTGCTTCTCCATCTTTTCTTTTTCTTCTTCACATCATGTGTGGGTTTAACCCTCTTTTTGAGCTTCTTATTTATGATATTGGTTGGATAGAAGGCTCCTCCTCGTTATCTGATTCATCATAAGAACTAATAGGAGGATATTGGGAAGTCTCTTCCCTTTCATTAGTATTCTCTTCATCTTCTATTTGTTTTCTTGCCTCTATGTAATTGGCAATATAAGGATTTTCAATGCAATTCACCGCACAATACATAAAACTTTCTTCTAGATCAATATTGAGGAATTTCTCAAGGTTATATTCTGGAATATGCTTAGTTATACGTTTCATTTCTTCATAACCCAAAAGCAAACTAAGTTCATTATGATGTGCAAGGGAAATCAAATCATCACAATTTTTGGACACGATTCGATCATGAAACAATTTGCATCAGAGATTTAAATGACCATGTTCATTGCAAAGTTCACAAGTATGGCTAAGAAATTTTAAATTTTCAGCACAAGCATCCAGCCTTTCTTGCAACCATTTAGTTTCCAGATACTTATGCCTCTTGCAAAATATATTTTCCCTAATAGGTCTGTACTTGAAAACTCTATGCACTCCACAAAAGTTGACATGCTTATAAGAGACATTTTCATCATGACTAGTGCAATCATCATTAGTACTATGGATATTCAAAGAGTTCATACGAACAACATTGCAATCATGCTCATCATTCAAAGATTTAGTGCCAAACATTTTAATGCATTCTTCTCTAGCAATTGAGCGCAATTATCGGAATCCTTATTCTCATGAAAGATATTAAAAAGATGAAGCATATAGGTACCCTCAATTCCATTTTTTGTAGTTTTCTCTTATAAAATAAACTAGTGATCAAACAAGAAACTGTCGATTGCAAGATCTAAAGATATACCTTCAAGCGCTAACCTCCCCGGCAACGGCGCCAGAAAAGAGCTTGATGTCTACTACACAACCTTCTTCTTATAGACGTTGTTGGGCCTCCAAGTGCAGAGGTTTGTAGGACAGTAGCAAATTTCCCTCAAGTGGATGACCTAAGGTTAATCAATCCGTGGGAGGCATAGGATGAAGATGGTCTCTCTCAAACAACCCTGCAACCAAATGGTGAAGAGTCTCTTGTGTCCCCAACACACCCAATACAATGGTAAATTGTATAGGTGCACTAGTTCGGCGAAGAGATGGTGATACAAGTGCAATATGGATGGTAGATATAGGTTTTTGTAATCTGAAAAATATAAAAACAGCAAGGTAACTAACGATAAAAGTGAGCACAAATGGTATTGCAATGCGTTGAAACAAGGCCTAGGGTTCATACTTTCACTAGTGCAAGATCTCTCAGCAATAATAACATAATTGGATCATATAACTATCCCTCAACATGCAACAAAGAGTCACTCCAAAGTCACTAATAGCGGAGAACAAACGAAGAGATTATTGTAGGGTACGAAACCACCTAAAAGTTATTATTTCCGATCAATCTATTCAAGAGTTCGTACTAGAATAACACCTTAAGACACAAATCAACCAAAACCCTAATGTCACCTAGATACTTCAATGTCACCTCAAGTGTCCGTGGGTATGATTATATGATATGCATCACACAATCTCAGATTCATCTATTCAAACCAACACAAAGTACTTGAAAGAGTACCCCAAAGTTTCTACCGGAGAGTCAAGATGAAAACGTGTGCCAAACCCTATGCATAAGTTCACGAGGTCATGGAACTCGCACGTTGATCACCAAAACATACATCAAGTGGATCACGTGATATCCCATTGTGACCACAGATAAGCACATGCAAGACATACATCAAGTGTTCTCAAATCCTTAAAGACTCAATCCGATAAGATAACTTCAAAGGGAAAACTCAATCAATTACAAGAGAGTAGAGGGGGAGAAACATCATAAGATCCAACTATAATAACAAAGCTCGCGATACATCAAGATCGTACCATCTCAAGAACACGAGAGAGAGAGAGAGAGAGAGAGAGAGAGATCAAACACATAGCTACTAGTACATACCCTCATCCTCGAGGGTGAACTACTCCCTCCTCGTCATGGAGAGCGTCGAGATGATGAAGACGGCCACCAGTGAGGGATCCCCCCCTCCGGCAGGGTGCCGGAACAGGGTCCCGATTGGTTTTTGGTGGCTACAGAGGCTTGCGGCGGCGGAACTCCTGATCTATTCTGTTCCCCAATGTTTTTAGGGTATATGGACATATATAGGCAAAAGAAGCCGGTCAGGGGAGCCACTAGGGGCCCACGAGGGTGAGGGCGTGCCCAGGGGGGTAGGGCGTGCCTCCCTGCCTCATGGCTTCCTCGAAGCTTCCCTGGCGTCTACTCCAAGTCTATCGGATTGCTTCCGTTCCAAAAATAACTCTCCCGAAGGTTATATTCCGTTTGATATTCCTTTTCTTCGAAACACTAAAATAGGCAAGAAAACAACAATTTGCGCTGGGCCTCCGGTTAATAGGCTAGTCCCAAAAATAATATAAAAGTGTTTAGTAAAGCCCATAAACATCCAAAACAGATAATATAATAGCATGAATACTTCATAAATTATAGATACGTTGGAGACGTATCACTCCTCCCCTCGGTGGCCCCACCACCCTCGCCATTCTTCGACCTACCTTATGTCAAGGCAGGGCAATTTGTGCTTCGCTGCTTCCTGGGCTACAGCAGTGCCATGGGATTGGAGTTCGAAGATGACTGCAGCTACTACCTCTGCCTCGACATCACCACCCCAGCCCTCCACCTCGCATCACCGCTCTACATCACCTTCGGCTACTCTAACCGCCACCTTGATGACATAGTTGTCGCTGCTCTGCTTCAGGCCGCCCTGGGTGGCTCTGTTGCTCACTTCTTCATCACCCGATGCTCTCCCCTGGTCTTTCGCTTCCATGTTGCTTCTGCGCATGTTGCCGAGATCATCCTCGCCCAATCCACACTCTGTTTCCGCAACTACTCCTTCTCTTTTGCTAGAACCCTGCCCCCGCTCCCACCTCCGCCTCGCACTATTGCGACGTGCATGACGATCACGCAGCTGCTCCAAATCCCCAACGATCTAGGCCTCCGCTTCGAAAGTGTTGCTTGGGCACAATGTTAATCGATAGTCTCCATTCCTCCACCAAACCAGCCGCACGGATGCCGCATGTACGCGCGCGTCATCTAGTTTCCTTTCGCTCTCGATGCCTCCATGATGGGCCTCATCCTCGCCGACCTCTTTGGCGGCGTCCACCACCATTTCAATGTCACAGATGATGGAGACTCCTGCTTCTCCTTCACTGTTGCATTGCCTGACATCGCCACGCTCATCGCCTCCATGGGCGAATTCCGCAAGCTGGGCATGCTGATCCGCTTCCCTCGGCCACATCCTTTGGGGGGTGCCTGATGCTCGCCTTCTTGGGTTGCTTTGCCATCGTCTGTTGGAGCAGCATCTCCCTCGCCGTCGGCGGTTGATCCTGCACTGCTGCCACCTGCGCCTACAACTCTTGATCTACCCAAGGAGCATCGTCAATGGCCTGGTATTAGCTTATGTTATCGTATGCTTAATGTTAATCGCTTTACCCAGCTTACACCACACATGCATTACACTCAGCACACGCACCTGTTTTGGATTACCTTCTTGCCAACTACTGTTAGACCTAATGAACTATTAGTCGAGTCTGCCCTAAACCACTGCTTTTCGGTCAAACAAGATTTTCTAGCAGTCAAAGTTCATGAGCACATTTTCAAGTCTGGCATCTTCTCCCGCACAATCAAAATTCAAATCCTCAAGCATGGGTCCCTTGATTTTGAAGGGTTTCGACTCTTTCTCTTTGACCAGCTTGAACCGGTCGTCGCTCACTGCAGTCGCTTCCTTCATAATTATACCAAATTTGCATACCCTACCCTGCCTCCTCGATCGGACTCCATCCTTGGCCCTTTTGATCACCAGCATCTGCAGATCCTTGCGCCATAGCAACCCCCCGCCATCGCATGCTCGCTGCACGCACGCCCTGATCCGCATGAACCTGGGGCCCACTTCATGTATAATGATGGTTGTGCGGCGACCCCAGACACACCAAATCTTACAAAAGATCCGTACGTTGTACCTGATTCGGCGCATGCGGGCGAAGATGGTGTGCGCCCCGAGGACCCTCTCTCTGTCTCTCTGTCTGTGCCATTTTTGAATGACCCGTTTGCCCGCCCCGCATCTAATCCGGGCACCGCCCCCTGTCTCCCCACGCGCGGCCCCGATGATCGCATCAACGAAGAATCTTGAATTGGGAACCGACGAGACAGAGAGATCTTGCGTTCGCACGCCGCTGTAGCTCCCCCACGCTGCCTCTAATCAGCATATAGGCCTCATCATCACGCCTAATCTCACACTATGGGCTACGCCGACCGCTCGATCACCACGCCACAGCTTGTCGTCCCCTCTCCCTCTGACACACGCAACGGGCCCAACCGCCTGATGGTGGACTTGTCACCCATGTGGTCCAACAACAACACGACAATCTCATACAAAGATGCTCTCCTCTCTTCTCCTCTCGCCCCTAGCCATCTACATCCTCAATCCCCCTATATAACACTTCGCCGCCTCCTTCCTCCTCATCTGCGCTCTCACACTCCTCCACCCTCCAAAAGAAAGCGGTGTTGCTTCCGCTGCCTTGCTCTTGATCATTGTGTAGAGTCCTGTCGCGACCCCGTCCACTGCGCTCGCTGCTAGGGGTGCGGCCACCGTAGCCGTGGATGCAGGTATAGGAGAATCTGGCCTGTTTTCCCTCCTCTTCCCGACGATTTCTCTTCTCAACCTAACCCAGCGTTCTACACTCGCAGCATGGACTCCGCCGGATCCGCCTCGACAGCGGCTCGCGCTTCACGCACGCTCATGATCGGCGACATCCCCATCATCCTTTCTGAACCTTTCCCCGCACTCTGCGTCCCCTCTCCCTTCGTCCTCAGTGGCTTTCCTGTCAATGCCACCGGGGCTCCCCTCCCCCCTCACCGCCACGCACCTCTGCGCCTCGACCCACACCCACCTCCCCCTCCCCAACTACCAATCACATACACACCTCTCCGTTCGACACACAGGAACTGCGGGAACGTCTCTCCGACGTCCTCCTCGCCTCCCAATACACTAGATCCCCATCTCACGTCTCTGAAACCGACTCCGATGAAGAACCGCCCCGCCCGTTTCATGAGGATGGACTGCTGCCGCCCTACGGGGATATGCCTCTAGTCGTAGCTCCACCATGCCTAGTCCACTGCCCGCGCCACTTTGCCTTTATCCACCTCCAGAACCAGGACCCCAATCCCACCCCCCTCATCCGCCGAGCCATCCAGCACACTTGCGGCAACCCCACCTTTATCATGGGCGGATCGTGGCGTGGGATTGCCTACCTCACCTTCCACACACCCGCTGCACGCAATGATGTGATCAGCCACAGCCCAATAGAGTTTGAAGGAAATGTCGTCACTATTGAGCCTGTCGAGCACGTCGACCGCTCCATTGTCGTGTTCACTGACCTAGCAGAGGTCGAGGTCCCAGAGTTTCCGCACGAACTCTGGCACAATGATGGCATACGATTTGCCCTGGCTTTCCTTGGCGACGTTTGTGCCATGGATGACTTCTATCTCCATGGCATCGACTACACATCGGTTCGTGCCCTTGTGCTCCTCCAATCTGGCAAGCCAGCTCCTCCTGGCATTGTCATCCAGCTCACACCCATCAATGAGATCAAAATAGCCAAAGTGGTGGAGGTTTCTCGCTGGCACCACGGTGATGGAGCCAATCCCTTCGGTGGTGAATCCTCTAACGGCGACTCTGCGCCGCTCTCTCAGCGTGCCTCTCCACGTCCACTCTTCCCTACTCATCTCGCCCCTGTTGTCTTCGCGGTCCGTACGGGGTGGCACACCGACCCCACCTATGGTGGCTCTAGGCCTGTCACTCCCCGTGCGCCTGTCGCGTCCCCTGGCTCTGACACAGGCAGATTAGCTCTGGCCTCACCTCTCCCACTCCATGGAACTGTGCGACAGCCACTCGTCATTTCCGATGCCGACTCAGCTACTTAGGACGACATGAACGCCCCGCTCCTCCATGGCGTGTCCCCAGACTCTCTGGACACGGGGCATACACCTCCTCCTGTCGCCCAGACCCCACCTGTCATCTACCCGGCTGCTCAGGTGGGCTCTGTGGTGCCACCTAGCCCATGCGCTGGGCTGCCTGCCGCCCCACTGTCCGCGGGCCCGCTGGTGTCGTCCAGCGCATCCGCGTTCGCCGCGTTTCTACCACCTACAAATGCATCTGCTGCCCCCCCACCTTCACTTTCACTCCTAACGAGTCTTCTCGTGCTACTAGTAATCGCTCACCCCCTCCTACGCTCAATCAACCAAATCTTTTATCCTCTGTTTCTCTGCCCCTGATCGAGGTCGCCATGGACGCAGCTCTCCCTCTGCAGGACCTGGACACCCATGAGTGCACCATTCGCAAGGAGCGCCGCAAAACGGCACGCGACCAATCCTTCTCAAAGACAAGCTGCGTCGGAGCGCGAGGCTGGCTGGCAAGGAGGCCAAATACTCCCCCATCCTCGCCAAAGCCGTCAAGGCCAAGGTGGCCCGCCTCTCTGCTGTAGACGTTGATACGACCATTGACCGTGCCATCCAGGAGGCCTGCCTCCACGAGTCCGATGCCCCTCCTGCCTCTGTCAAAGATCTTGCGGCCATTGCACTGCTCTGTGGCACCGATGATGGCCAGTTGGATGCCATCATTGGATCTGAGGCCTCTGCCTCTGGTGACGACGAGACTCTGTGATCTGCACTCTTAGCGTCCTTGGCCTGGCGGAGCACTCCCGGCCGTCTCCGCCACCCTTAGCTTCGCCGCATTTCGCTGCCGTCACGCTGTTCTTTTGGTTGCCGCACCCTATGTCGCTAGTTCCAGTGCTACTCGTGCACTCGCCCGTAGCTTTTGTGTATGAACATATGTTGTACCTCGCCTCTGGTCGTTGGTGCTTGAATGAACTCTATGAGTAATGACGCCTTTTTAATTTGCTCCTGGAATGTACATGGTCTTGGTGATAATGATAAATGCTATGATGTTCTCTCCAAATTAATAGAAACTAAGCTGCACATAACCCTCTTGCAAGAATCAAAACTCGACACTCTCCCTGACCTTAAACTAAAATCCTTCCTGCCACGACAACTCGACCAAGTTTTCTCGCTACCAGCTGTCGGAACCGCGGGTGGCACTATCTCTGCCTTCAACTCTGCCTCTTTTCAAGTCATCTCCTACTCACACCTAACCTTCTCTTCCACCCTAATCCTACAATCAACTGCCTGCGCCCAGCACATTGCCATCACAAACATCTACGCCGCATCGTCATGATCTCTCAAGCAAGCCTTTTTAAACGAGCTCTCATTTATCTCACAACCCGGTGACACTCCCTGGATTATCGCTGGTGATTTCAACCTCATCCCCTTCCCCTCTAAAAAAACAACCCCGCGTTCCACCATGTCGAAGCCAATGCTTTTAACCAAACCTTAGATGATCTAGCTCTCATAGAACTGCCCTTGCTTGATCGCAGGTTCACACGGTCAAACAATAGAGCCACCCCCACATTAGAATGGCTAGATCATGTTTTCGTTAACCTTGCGTGGGTGGACGCCTTCCCTAACACCCCCCTAACCTCTCGTGCATGTTGCAAGTCCAATCACGTCCCACTCCTCATCCACGTCACCACCACCATCCCATGATCCATTTTTTTCAAAATTGAGGCTGGCTGGGCGAACTTCCGAACCTGTGGCGAGATTATTAGCCAAATTTGGGCCTCTCAGCCCTCATCGCCATCCAACGCAGCCGCCTCCCTCATTGTCACGCTCAAAAAATCTCGTACACATCTTAAAAAATGGGCGCATTCTCGTATTCCCACCCCTCCCCGAAGCTTGTTGCCATGCTGCAATCACCGCCCTAGATCTCGTGCAGGAAAATAGACCTCTATCTCGACCAGAGTCTCTCACTCGCGAAATCATTGTCTCCATACTCAAATCTACCATGCAGGAGAAAATGATGTACTGGCGTTGGCGTGCCAAGGTCTCGCGCGCCATCAGCGGCGGCGAGAACACTAAGTTCTTCCACATGTCCTCTTCTCAACGGCTACGGAAAAATAAAATCTTTACCCTCACACAGGATGGCTCTGAATACTCTGCTCACCAGGAAAAAGCTGAAATCTTACGTGACTTCTTTGTCTCTTTAATTGGTACTCCAGCTCTGACAACATGGGTCTTTGACCTAAATTCTGTATATCCACAACCAGTGCCCGGGCTCCACGTCCTAAATGAGCCTTTTTCAGAAGAGGAAATCAAGCTTGCTTTCTTCACAATGAACCCCCAAGCCAGCCCTGGAACGGACAGTTTTGGACCCTCTTTTTATAGATCCTTTTGGCATTTAGTCAAAAATATAATCCTGTCTTTCTTTACCCTTTTTCATCAAGGATTTGCAGACACAGAACGCTTAAAACCGTGCCCACATTGTCCTCCTCCCTAAGAAGGATGCGCCAAGCACACCTGACGCCTTTAGGCCTATCTCTTTGCAAAACTGTCCAATCAAAGTTGTTGCTAAAGTTATCACATCCCGCCTAAAGCTGCTCATCCCTCTGCTAGTTCATGGCAACCAGACTGGCTTCATCTCTGGCAGAAACATCGCCGAATTTTTTTTCTTTGCAGCCGATCTCATTAGCTCCTGTCATTCACGTAAAAAACCTACTATGGTCTTTAAGCTGGACTTCAGAAAGGCTTTTGACTCAGTGGCTTGGCCTGCACTCGACAAAATCCTGGCAATACGTGGGTTCTCCCCAACCTTCCGTCGTTGGACCCAAAATATTCTCCACACAGGCAAAGCGGCCATTCTTCTGAACGGGATTCCGGGAAAATGGACTCAATGCAAAAATGGATTGAGACAAGGTGATCCGGCTTCTCCCTACCTCTTCCTCATCGTCGCCGACCTTCTTCAACAACTCATCCTCCAGAACTCTGATCCTGCCCTCCACCACCCCAACTTCTCCCACCTGCCTCCCATTGTCCTCCAATACGCTGATGACACGCTCATCATTGCAGCCGCCTCCCCTGCCGCCGCCTCAACCCTTAAAGTAATCCTAAACAACTTCGCACACGCCACGGGCCTCGCCATCAACTTCTCCAAAACCACCTTAGCCACCCTACACACAGATGAAGCCAAGACTGCTACCATCGCCCTTGCCATGGGGTGCTCATGCGCCTCCTTCCCGCAAACTTACCCCGGTATTCCTCTCACCCCAACCAAGCCTCTCACCAATGTTTTCAACCCTCTGGTAGAACGAACTAGGAAATTACTTACCGGCTGGGGTGCCAAACTTCTCGATAAAGGCGATCGGCTCATCCTCATATCTGCAGTCTTGGACTCAATCCTCACCTATTTCATGTCCATGTTTCGCATCCCAAAGAAAACAATCAAAACTTTGGACTCTCTCGGGAGGGGTTTTTTTGGGCAGGAGAATATGCTTGCTCAGGTGCTCAATGTCTTATTGCATGGAAAAATGTTTGTTTACCTAAAAACGGTGGTCTAGGGCTCAAAGACTTGCATGTTCAAAACAACTGCCTCCTTATGAAATTTGCAGCCAAAGCACTCTCCTCTGCACAAACACCCTGGCTTGAGTGGCTTGATCTCCAACACCCTAATGCTCTAGTTTCCTCTTCCCCGCAAACCTCTATTCTGTGCTGCACAATTTCACAGCAAATCCCTACTCTGCAAAATATCTCTTTCATGCTAACAAATAGTGGCTCACATACTTATTTCTGGCTAGACACTTGGCTGGTTTCCCAACCCCTTGCCATCTCCTTCCCCCACCTATTCTCACACTCCACCTTACAGCTGGTTAAAGTGGCTAACATTTTGCGTTTCGGAATCCAAGCTAACCTCCGTAATCGCCTCTCCCTCACAACAGAACAAGAGCTTGTGTCGCTTGTGGCTATTTTGCAAGATTTCATGCCCTCAGCGGTGGAAGATCAACGGTTCCTATGACATGATATTGGCTTCTCCACCAACCATGCATACGGTGCCCTCATGGCTCGGCCAGATAACGATCTCCTTGCTCCTCTCATATGGAGTGCCAAGGTTCCTCGGAAGATCAAAGTCTTCGCCTGGCTACTCTTCAAAGACTGCCTCAACACCAGAGTTAACCTTGCACACAAGCATATAATCGATTCAGAAAAATGCCCTCGGTGTGCTAGGCTACCCGAAGACTCCAGCCACCTCTTCATCACGTGCCCTCTTGCCAATAGGATTCGGCAACGGCTTGGGCTCCTGCCACAATCCAACGACACCACAAACCTATGGGACGTTTCTACTCCTCCTCACCTCCCGACTATGGCGTGGCCTTCGGTTCTCTTTCCCTTACTATGGATGATATGGGAAGCATGCAATGATATGGTATTTAGAACGGTTGATCAATGCTCTGTAATAACCCTTAGGAACCTTATTTCTGCTTTGGACCTTTGGTCTCATCATCTTGTGCAATCACAAGACAAGGAGGACGTCTTCTCGTGGCATTCCTACCTCTCTGCACGTTGCATCGTGCCTATGTAATTCTGTACTCACTGCCATGGCAGCCCTTTGAGCAATATATTTAGGTGGGGGAGCTCCCCCCGGTGATTCTCAAAAAAATGCCTTTCACTTTGCCATCCTTCTTATCCGCCAAATACTTGGGGCAGTTCTGCTTCCAGTGACCGGTCCCTTTGCAGTAGAAGCACTCAGTCTCAGGCTTAGGTCCATACTTGGGCTTCTTCACTTGAGTAGCAACTTTCTTGCCATTCTTCTTGAAGTTCCCCTTCTTCCCTTTTCCCTTCTTCTTGAAACTGGTGGTCTTGTTGACCATGAACACTTGATGCTCCTTCTTGATTTCTACCTCCGCAGCCTTTAGCATTGCGAAGAGCTCGGGAATTGTCTTATCCATGCCTTGCATATTATAGTTCATCATGAAGCTTTTGTAGCTTGGTGGCAGTGATTGAAGAACTCTCTCAATGACACTATCAACCGGAAGATTAACTCCCAGCTGAGTCAAGTGTTTGTGGTACCCAGACATTCTGAGTATGTGCTCACTGACAGAACTGTTCTCCTCCATTTTGCAGCTATAGAACTTATTGGAGACTTCATATCTCTCAATCCGGGCATTTGCTTGAAATATTAACTTCAACTCCTGGAACATCTCATATGCTCCATGACGTTCAAACATCGTTGAAGTCCCGGTTCTAAGCCATAAAGCATGGCACACTAAACTATCGAGTAGTCATCAGCTTTGCTCTGCCAGGTGTTCATAACATCTGGAGTTGCTCCTGCAGCGGGTTTGGCACCCAGCGGTGCTTCCATGACGTGATTCTTCTGTGCAGCAATGAGGATAATCCTCAAGTTATGGACCCAGTCCGTGTAGTTTCTACCATCATCTTTCAACTTAGTTTTCTCTAGAAATGCATTAAAATTCAACGAAACAACAGCATGGGCCATTTATCTACAACAACACAGACATGCAAAATACTATCAGGTACTAAGTTCATGATAAATTACAGTTCAATTAATCGTATTACTTAATAACTCCCACTTAGATAGACATCCCTCTAATCATCTAAGTGATCACGTGATCCATATCAACTAAACCATGTCCGATCATCACGTGAGATGGAGTAGTTTTCAATGGTGAACATCACTATGTTGATCATATCTAATATATGATTCACGCTCGATCTTTCGGTCTTAGTGTTCCAAGGCCATATCTGCATATACTAGGCTCGTCAAGTTTAACCCGAGTATTCTGCTTGTGCAAAACTGGCTTGCACCCGTTGTATGTGAACGTAGAGCTTATCACACCCAATCATCACGTGGTGTCTCGGCATGACAAACTGTAGCAACGGTGCATACTCAGGGAGAACACTTATACCTTGAAATTTAGTTAGAGATAATCTTATAATGCTACCGCCGTACTAAGCAAAACAAGATGCATAAAGGATAAACATCACATGCAATCAATATAAGTGATATGATATGGCCATCATCATCTCGTGCCTTTGATCTCCATCTCCAAAGCACCGTCATGATCACCATCGTCATAGGCTTCACACCTTGATCTCCATAGTAGCATCATTGTCGTCTCGCCAACTATTGCTTCCACGACTATCGCTACCGCTTAGTGATAAAGTAAATCAATTACATGGCGATTGCATTTCAAGCGACAACCATATGGCTCCTGCCAGTTGCCGATAACTGTGTTACAAAACATGATCATCTCATACAACAATTTATATAATCACGTCTTGACCATATCACATCACAACATGCCCTGCAAAAACAAGTTAGACGTACTCTACTTTGTTGTTGCAAGTTTTACATGGCTGCTACGGGCTTAGCAACAACCGTTCTTACCTATGCATCAAAAACCACAATGCGGTATAATGATTGCTTTTTGATCTTCAAAAAGAACCATGTTCATTGAATCCGATTCAACTAAAGTTGGAGAAACTGACACCCGCCGGCCACCTGTGTGCAAAGCACGTCGGTAGAACCAGTCTCATGAACGCGGTCATGTAATGTCGGTCTGGGCCGCTTCATCCAACTATACCACCGAATCAAGAAACAACTAGTGACGGCAAGCAATATGTATATACCCACACCCACAACTCCTTTGTGTTATACTCGTGCATATAACATCTATGCATAGACCTGGCTCGGGTGCCACTGTTGGGGAACGCAGTATTTCAAATATTTGCCTATGATCACGCAAGATCTATCTAGGAGATGCATAGCAACGAGCCTCCACGTACCCTCGTAGACCGAAAGCAGAAGCGTTAAGTAACGCGGTTGATGTAGTCGAACGTCTTCGCGATCCAACCGATCAAGCACCGAACGCACGGCACCTCCGTGATCTTACACATATAGCTTGATGACGTCCCTCGTACTCTTGATCTGGCTGAGGCCGAGGGAGAGTTTCGTCAGCACGACGGCGTGGTGACGGTGATGATGAAGTTACCAGCACAGGGCTTCGCCTAAGCACTGCAACGATATGACCGAGGTGTGTTTCTGTGGAGGGGGCACCGCACACGGCTAAGAGAAACTTTGGTGTGCCTTTGGGGTGCCCCCCTCCCACGTATATAAAGGGGGGAGGGAGGAGGAGGCCGGCCAAAGGGAGGAGGCGCGCCAAGGGGGGGCAATCCTACTCCATGTAGGATTCAGCCCCCCTTTCCTATTCCAACTAGGAGAAGGGGGAAGGAGAGGGAGGAGAGAAGGAAAGGGGGGTCGGCCCCCTAGAACAATTAGGTTTGGGTTAGGGGGGCGCGCGCCACCTCCTGGCATTCCTCCTCACTTCCACTACTAGGCCCATGAGGCC